>NC_056432.1:44488947-44856447 GCF_018296145.1 Oncorhynchus tshawytscha
ACAATGCTGTAGCCTATAGGGTCAAAGTAAAACAGGAGTGTCAGCTGTGTTTGAAACAGATTAAACTGACTGACACCTGTAGATTCTAGTGTGTCCCAAATGGCACCCTATTTCTTATGTAGTGTGCTACTTTTGATCAGGACCATCTGATCAAAAAGAATGCACTGCATAAGGAATATAGTGCCATTGGGACATAGTCTGAGGGATAGCCAAGAAGTTCAGGGTGATGTCATGCTGTTGAGTGAATAGAAGAAAACAATTTTATTTTACTAGGCAAGTCAGTTAGGAACAAATTCTTATTTACAATGACGGCCTACACCGGCCAAACCCAGACGACACTGGGCCAATTGTGCACTGCCCAATAGGACTCCCAATCACAGCCGGTTGTGATACAGCCTTGATTCGATCCAGGATGTCTGTAGTGATGCCTCAAACACTGAGACACAGTGCCTTAGACCGCTGCTCCACTTGGGAGCCCGCAAGCAACGACATTATTCATGTTCGTAGCAACTAGGCTACACATTGACACATACAGAAAGGGAGCACACACCTCACAACTGAATTCCATGTCTGCATCCATTGTGGTGATCCTGACATTGAAGTTCTTGGCTTGTTTTCTTCTCAGTGAGTTGAGTCCCATTTTAGCTGCTAAGGCACTTGCCATGTTGACAAACCCTTAATTTGTTTAGCTAGACTGACTATAGCGTTAGTTATTGCTAGTGTACAGGTATAATGTGACGACGTCGACAGGTGCACACAATGGCGTCATAACAAGAATATCATGTGCTTTCCCATTCTATTCGTAGTCTTTTTTAGAGGCTATTTATAATAGTCTAATAATAATAGACTCATTTACATACTTTATATCCAGTGTAATCACAGTTCTGCGAGTGGGGAACCTTAGGGTTGCGCCAAAACATTCGCAAGCTAACTTAGCTAATTTAGCTTTTTTAGCTATAACTTCAGCAAATTTACTATACCCAGATTTGTAAATCTAGATTGGTAAAATATATTCACTATGGCATTATCCAACACATTTTACTTCCAGTTGTGCTATTTGGATAGCTAATTGGCTTGATATAGCGAGTTAGATCGCCTAGCGAACTATCGGATGGGGAGCTTCACCTGTTTTGTAAACATACCCACGCGCTAACTCGTAAATTCGGTTGTTTCATACTCGGAAAACGGGTTCCCCGTTGAAACAGTAATTTCGTCCTAAAGTAAAGTATCCTCGCACTAATGGAAGGTGATGTATGTCTTCTGAAACCTTTTAATTACAATAACAAAAAATCTGAACCCTATTAGCATACAATGCTAGCAGCTAACTAACTTCCTCATTCATTGAGGGCGGTCCTAACATATCTAGCTGTAATCAGAGATAGAAGAGGAAGCGAGACACCCCACTCGCAATAGTTTTTTGGGGGGAGGGGGGGTCAATGTAAGCCAATTAATAACTAAGTAGACCAGACCCAGCTGCTATTGCGTTGGTGTCTACTGGAGATACACCCAATTAAGTAGACCAGAACTTACCATTTTTTTTCAATGGTTAATGACCTGAGTGACCAATCTTCATTTACTCACCATCTTTACTGTAATGTGAATATTCTTCTTTGGGTTGTAAAACTTGTGCATCCAGCGCCATCCTTTGGTTAGAAAATGCCAACAGATGAGAATGACATTGATCACACTGGTATTTTGTGGCCAACAGTGGGCAATATATGGGCAGTAACCGATGCTGAAAGCTTCAGACTCTTCTCAAGTAATAATGTGCTCAAAAACTCACATAATAAGTTGCATGGACTCACTGTGTGCAATAATAGTGTAACATGATGTTTGAATGACTACCTCATCTCTGTACCCCACACATACAATTATCTATAAAGTCCCTCAATTGAGCATTACATTTCAAACACGTATTCAACCACAAAGACCAGGGCACACCTATTGGTAGATTGATAAAGACACTTTGGATGGTCTATCAATACAAAGATAAAGGCATCCTTCCTAACTCAGTTGCCGGAGAGGAAGGAAACCACTCAGGGATTTCACCATGAGGCCAATTGTGACTTTGAAACAGTTACAGAGTTTAAAGGCTGTGATAGGAGAAATCTGAGGATAGATCAACAACATTGCAGTTACTCCACAATACTAACTGAATTGACAGAGTGAAAAGAAGTAAGTTTGTTCAGAATAAAATATTCAAAAAAATGTATTCTGTTTGCAACAAGGCACTAAAGTAATACTGCAAAACATTTTAATCAAAGCAATTCACTTTGTCCTGAAAACAAAGTGTTATGTTTGGGGCAAATCCAATACAACACATTACTGAGTACCACTCTTCATATTTTCAAGCATAGTAGTGGCTGGGGAGTTTTTCAAAATAAGAAATAAACAGAATGGAGCACAGGCAAACTCATAGAGGAAAACTTGGTTAAATCTGCTTTCCAACAGACACTAGGAGATTAATTCACCTTTCAGCAGGCTAAATTTACACTGGAGTTGATTACCAAGAAGACAGTGAATGTTCCTGAGTGGCCAAGTTACAGTTTTAACTTAAATCTGCTTGAAAATCTATGGCAATCCTTGAAAATGGTTGTCTAGCAATGATCAACAACCAATTTGACAGAGCTTGAACAATTTTGAAAAGAATAATGGGCAAATGTTGTACAATCCAGGTGTGCAATCTTAGAGCCTTATCCAGAAAGATTTAAAACTGTAATCGCTGCCAAAGGCGTGTGTGGGGTGTGAATACTTATGTAAATTAGATATTTCTGTATTTAGTTTCTGTATTTAATTTTCAAGAAATGTGTAAACATTTCTAAAAACATGTTTTTACTTTGTCATAATTGGGTATAGTGTGTCGATGGATGAGAAAAAAATGGATTTAATAAATTTTGAATTTCAGGCAGTATCACAACAAAATACGGAATATGTCAAGTGGTATGAATGCTTTATGAAAACACTGTAAGTGCGTGAATTGGACCATTTTTCTGTCTTGTTAATGTAGCACATGAGCTCATGGTGTGTGTGAAACTTACTCCTCAGCCTGAAGTGTTGCTACATGCACCGCCGAATTGTTAACTGACCGTTGGCACCGACTTTTAAGATGCTTCGGGAGGGCAGTCACCTTCAGGCCAATGATGGTCTTTTGAATGTCAACATTCTCACCATAAATACATTTAATATATTCTATCACAAAAATAAAAATTTGGTTGTGTTTATGAAGGTCTTAGGTAACAGAATATGAAATAAAAATGTATTTCAAAGAACTGTAGGCTATTTGGAAAAGATGGCGCCGATAGAGATGGCAGCTTCGCTTCTAGTCCTTAGGAAACTGTAACATAAAACTGTTTTTTATGTATTATTTCTTACATTGTTAGCCCAGAAAACCTTATCCTCTCTGCGCACCAAACCCATTAGCGGGATTAAATTCGACAACATACGGTGATCGCTACATAAATAGTCATATTAAACATTCATGAAAATACAAGTGTCTCACATGGGTCGAAAGCCTAGAATCTTGCTAATCCAACTGCGTTGTTAGATTTTTAAAAGGATTTACTGCGAAAGAATTACAATACAATTATCTGAGAACAAAGTCCCATAAAAAACAACTATTTCAAACAGCACAGGCGTAACAAGATCACAAATTGCAATATAATAAATTGTCTACCTTTGACGATCTTCCTCTGTTTGCAATCCCAATGCTCATTGTTACACAATGAATGGTCTTTTGTTTGATAAAATCCATTTTTATAGCCTAACACGAAACATTTTGTGAACAGCTTGTGTCGTGAATTCCGTCTCATTCCATTTTAGTCGACACATTCGATGTAAATACACACACTAAACGTGACTTTTCCAGTCCTGTTTGGTTTCATTGCAATCAACTGGTTTGTTTGTAACACAACCAAACCTGATGGGTCATTTTGCGGGATGTATTGACTGAAAGAAATCGATTTGAAGACAACAAGTATTGACATCATTGTGCACCAATGATATGACCGCTGTTTCGTTAATTGACTGTATTTTAACCCAATGACCACTGATCGTCTTGAAATCTAGCTGGTTAGATAGCCAATGAGCTGAGGTAAACGGCAATATGTAATGTTTATGTGTTGGAAGACCAACCCATGTAGTAAACTCCGTTGTAAAGAGGGTCATTCCGGAAGGAGCCACGGATGTTACGCACAGCATTGTTTTGGTAAAGCGCATCTTCAGCTGTTTACATATCAATCAGTATGGCGACTAAGTCAGGGAAAGCTAAATCTAAGTCTAGATATACAGATGTACACACAATTTTAGAAGAAATTGATCAGGAAAATGAGACAGAGATTGTTGGAGGACGACTCGTTTAGCGATTCCCAAATGGAGGAATATTTTTTGAACAGAGAGGACACCGTTTTGGACTGGTAAGTTCTTCTCATGCTAATGCCGTTGTTTGAAATTAATAATGTAAAATATTATTTGTGATTTTTTAAAATTTTAGTAGCAATATATAAAAATGTAATGAAATGTGTAAAGTACACGTTGGCTATATATTGTGGGTATGTTTGCATATATGTTTATGACCCATAGCCTGTTTGTGTGTGTGTAACGGTTTTCATATAGTGATGAAGGAGAGTCGGACCAAACTGCAGCGTGTCGATGTTTACAAAAAACAATAAACGAAACCGAAACAGCCTATCTGGTGCAAACTAACAGAGCGTACACATAGGACACTAAGGACAATCACCCACGACAAACTCAAAGAATATGGCTGCCTAAATATGGTTCCCAATCAGAGACAACGATAAACACCTGCCTCTGATTGAGAACCACTCCAGACAGCCATAGACTTTGCTAGACAACCCCCTAGCTACAATCCCAATAAAACACACCAGAACCCCAAGACAAAACACACCACAATACAAAAACCCCATGCCACACCCTGGCCTGACCCAATACATGAAGAAAAACACAAAATACTTAGACCAGGGCGTGACAGAACCCCCTAAGGTGCGGACTCCCGAACGCACCTCAAAACAATAGGGAGGGTCCGGGTGGGCGTCTGTCCATGGTGGCGGCTCCGGCGCGGGACGTGGAATCCACTCAGTCAATGTCTTAGTCCCCTCTCCTCGCGTCCCTGGATAGTCCACCCTCGCCGCCGACCATGGCCTAGTAGTCCTCACCCAGAAACCCACTGGACTGAGGAGCAGATCGGGACTGAAGGACAGCTCGGGACTGAGAGAAAGCTCGGGAGTGAGAGAAAGCTCGGGAGTGAGAGAAAGCTCGGGAGTGAGAGAAAGCTCGGGAGTGAGAGAAAGCTCGGGAGTGAGAGAAAGCTCGGGAGTGAGAGAAAGCTCGGGAGTGAGAGAAAGCCCAGGCAGGTAGGTAGATCTACCAGATCCTGGCTGGCTGGTGGTTTCAGCAGATCCTGGCTGACTGGCAGATCCTGGCTGACTGGCGGATCTGGCAGATCCTGGCCGACTGGCAGATCCTGGCCGACTGGCAGATCTGGCTGACTGGCAGATCTGGAAGAGTCTGGTTGACTGGCAGATCTGGAAGAGTCTGGTTGACTAGCAGATCTGGAAGGGTCTGGCTGACTGGCGGATCTGGAAGAGTCTGGCTGACTGGCAGATCTGGCGGCGCTGGGCAGCCTGGCGGCGCTGGGCAGCCTGGCGGCGCTGGGCAGACTGGCGACGCTGGGCACTGGCGACGCTGGGCAGACTGGCGACGCCGGGCAGACTGGCGACGCTGGGAGACTGGCGGTGCTGGGCCGACTGGCGGTGCTGGGCAGACTGGCGATGCTGGGCAGACTGACGGCGCTGGGCAGACTGACGGCGCTGGGCAGACTGGCGACGCTGGGCAGACTGGGGGCACTGGTGGCGCTGGGCAGACTGGCGGCACTAGCTGCTCCATATAGGCTGACAGCTCTGGCGGCTTCTTACAGACTGACCGCTCTGGCGGCTCCATGCTGACTGGCAGCTCCTTGCAGACTGGCAGCTCCTTACAGACTGACAGCTCCTTACAGACTGACAGCTCCTTGCAGACTGGCAGCTCCTTGCAGACTGGCTGCTCTATGCAGACTGACAGCTCTGGCTGCTCCATGTAGACTGGCTGCTTCATGCAGACTGGCAGCTCGGGCTGCTTCATGTAGACTGGCTGCTTCATGCAGACTGGCAGCTCTGGCTGCGCTGAACAGGCGGGAGACTCCTGCAGCGCTGTGTCGGAGGAAGGCTCTGGCTGCGCTGAACAGGCGGGAGACTCCGGCAGTGCTGGAGAGGAGAAAGGCTCCGACAGCGCTGGAGAAGCGAGGCGTACTGTAGGCCTGATGCGTGGTGCTGGTACTGGTGGTACTGGACCGAGGACACGCACAGGAAGCCTGGTGCGGGGAGCTGCTACCGGAGGGCTGGGGTGTGGAGGTGGTACTGGATAGACCGGACCGTGCAGGCGCACTGGAGCTCTTGAGCACCGAGCCTGCCCAACCTTACCTGGCTCGATGCCCACTCTAGCCCGGCCGATAGGAGGAGCTGGAATATACCGAACCGGGCTGTGCACCCGCACTGGAGACACCGTGCGCTCCACAGCATAACACGGTGCCTGCCCGGTCTCTCCAGCCCCCGGTAATCACAGGGAGTTTGTGCAGGTCTCCTACCTGGCATAGCCATACTCCCTGTGAGCCCCCCAAGAAATTTTGGGGCTGACTCTCGGGCTTCCGTCCGCGCCGCCGTGCTTGCTTCGCCAACCTCATTCTCTGATAACCTTCCGCGCACTGCTCCATCGAATCCCAGGCGGGCTCCGGCACTCTCCCTGGGTCGACCGCCCACCTGTCTATCTCCTCCCAAGAAGTATAGTCCATACTGTACTCCTCTTTGGGCTGCTCCTGTTGCCTCCTCTCCTGCTGCACCTGTTGCCTCTCCTGCTGCTCCTGCCTGTTGACACGCTGCTTGGTCCGTTGGTGGTGGGTGATTCTGTAACGGTTTTCATATAGTGATGAAGGAGAGTCGGACCAAACTGCAGCGTGTCGATTGCGATCTATGTTTAATACAACAAAGAAACACGAACTTACAAAAAACAATAAACGAAACCGAAACAGCCTATCTGGTGCAAACTAACAGAGCGTACACATAGGACACTAAGGACAATCACCCACGACAAACTCAAAGAATATGGCTGCCTAAATATGGTTCCCAATCAGAGACAACGATAAACACCTGCCTCTGATTGAGAACCACTCCAGACAGCCATAGACTTTGCTAGACAACCCCCCTAGCTACAATCCCAATACAAACACACCAGAACCCCAAGACAAAACACACCACAAAACAAAAACCCCATGCCACACCCTGGCCTGACCCAATACATGAAGAAAAACACAAAATACTTAGACCAGGGCGTGACAGTGTGTATATATACATATTGTGGATTAGAGGGTGTATGACCGAGATGCATGTGTCTGCCGCTCCACCCCACCCCCACATGAAATAGCCTATTTGAGGCTGTTGAGGGGAGGGCAGGCCCACAACAATGGCCAAAGTGAAAATGGAGACAGTAGATACAGCTGGTCTGTTGTAATATAATAAAGACAGTAGATCTAGCTGGTCTGTCGTAATATAAATGAGACAGTAGATCTAGCAGGTCTAAAATAATATATTCAACCTTATGTTCCCTGTACTCTATATATATCTGTTTATTATACCTGTTGATACAGGGCTCATATGTGAAACTATTCTAACTGAACATTTTCTTTCACAGTGACACTGACTCCGAATGGGAGCCCCCAGTCCCAAGGTGTCCATCCCCCACTGAAGCTGGTTCATCTAGCTCCTGCCACAAGTAGTGTTCATCTGCAGAAATTTATTTCTGCAGGCATGGATGTGCCTCAGGGCCAAAAGGGCACAGCATGGAGGCGTTGCTGTGTTCTTTGCAAAATGAAGCCCCCCATCACCTGCACCACATGCTTGGTGACCCTCTGCTTTACAGCAGAAAGAGACTGCTATGGCACCTGGCATCAGCAGTACAATATTGTGTAGAGGACTGAGGGTCTTCCAAATATTGAAAGTGTTATTTTGTAAATGTATATATATTTTTTCATGTTTTTCCTCTATTTTTTTTTGGGGGGGGGGGGTGTGTTAGAATACCATTTTGGTATTTTGTATATAGTTATTCCATTCAAAATGTATCACTTCACCAATTTGGCCACTTGGGTACATTTGGGCTACTTGTGTGGGACACCTGGGTGACTTCATGATAAATGTCATGTAGCACACTCATTGTGGAAGTTATCATTCTGAAACTTTGCACAAGTACTGTTGCCCTCTTGTGTTTTTCACTGAAATTGTCCCCATCATCCTCTCTGAATGTTTGTTTTGTCTTGTTCATTTTAAAGATGATGATACAACAATAAAATGAAAAAATGTATGTTTTTTTCATTGTATTATCTAAACCAGATCTATTGTGTTATATTCTCCTACATTCAATTCACATTTACACAAACTTCAGAGTGTTTTCTTTCAAATGAATCCAAGAATATGAATATCCTTGGTTCTGGGCCTGAGCTACAGGCAGTTAGATTTGGGTGTGTCTTCAGGCGGAAATTGAAAAAAGTAGGTGGGTAGCTGTAATTTATTTTACTAGGCATGTCAGTTAAGAACAAATTCTTATTTTCAATGACGGCCTAGGAACAGTGGGTTAACTGCCTGTTCAGGGGCAGAATGTCAGATTTGTACAATGTCAGCTCAGGGGTTTGAACTTGCAACATTCCAATGGCTAGTCCAACGCTCTAACCACTAGGCTACCCTGCCGCCTCTGTAAGAGGTTATGTGTTGTTACATACAGCCGGGAAGGACTATTGGAAATCAGAGAGACGTTAACTTACCAGCACAACCAGCATTATGACCAGGAATACGACTTTCCCAAAGCGGATCATTTGCCTGCACCTCCCAAGGCATTTGAACTAATTCCAGAGGATGTCCCAAAACAATGCTGCTGGAGGAGAGGGTGCCGGAGACTTCTTCTAGTGAGGCTTCGGATGCGCACACACTCCCCCACTGCTTCTGAGTATATTACATGCAAATGTCCAGTCCCTAGTTAACAAAGTTGACAAAATCAGGGCAAGAGTTGCTTTCCGAAGTGATATCCGGGATTAGAACATACTCTGTTTCACGGAAACATGGCTAGCTTGGGACATGCTGTCAGAGTCAGTACAGCCAACGGGATTTTCAGTGAATTGCGCCGACAGGAATAAACATCTCTCCGGTAAAAAGAAGGGCGGGGGTGTATGTTTCATGATTAACAACTCATGGTGTAATTGTAACAACATACTGGAACTCAAGTCCTTTTGTTCACCTGACCTAAAATTCCTCACAATCAAATAGACCGTATTATCTCCCAAGAGAACTCTCCTTGGTTATCGTCACAGCCGTGTATATCCCCCCACAAGCGGATACCAAGACGGCCATCAAGGAGCTTCACTGAACTTTATGCAAACTGGAAACATATTCTATTATTTTGGGCCGGCAGCCAAATGCAACATGGCGCCGACAGAGATGGTTGCCTAGCTTTGCGTTCTTCGGAAACTATGCAGTATTTTTTATTTTTTTGTGTATTATTTCTTACAATGATACCACAGGAAATCCCCTTCTCATTAATGGATATCCTGGGCCTAGGGATATCCTGGGCCGAAGAGACCGGGCTCGCTGAGCCGGCACCATCCGTCCTGGCTGGATGCCCACTCTAGCCCGTCCAATGCGGGGAGCTGGAATGTAGCGCACCGGGCTGTGCACGCGCACTGGAGACACCGTGCGCTTTACCGCATAACACGGTGCCTGACCAGTACCACACTCCTTGCCGTGAGCTAGCTCCACCAACCTCCCCATGTGCCACCCCCCCCCCCAAAAAAAAATAAAATACAATTGGGGAGTGGCTTCCCGGTCTTCCTTGCCAGCCTTGACCCCTTGTATAGTTGCCCTCAGACAAATCATTAAACAGGCAAAGCGTCAATACAGGACTAAGATTGAATCCTACTATAGCGGCTCTGATGCTCGTCGGATGTAACAGGGATTGAAAACTATTACGGACTACAACGGGAAATCCAGCTGCACAGTGTAGCAGACTATGCGGTGAATTTAAACGCGTTGGCAGCTGAGAGTGACTGAAACCCGGAAACGCTGTTTGACACATTCCTGCACGGATTATCGGAGGAAGTTAAGGATGAATTAGCAGTCCGGGAACTACCGACGGATCTTGACTCACTCATTACCTTGACCATCTGGATGGATGGGCGGCTACGAGAACATAGGAAGGAGAGTAGGTCCGACTCCACTCGCCTGCCAAAGGATTCCATCTCGCCTCCGAGGCATCCCCGACGTCTCAGTTACCGAGAGGACTCGAGGTTACCCGAGTTCCACCGCGTGTCTCCGAAGTCTGATGAGTCACCTCCTCCAGAGCCGATGCAACTAGGCAGAGCTAGCCTGTCCCCAGCCGAACGTCTACACCAGCTTCACACGAAGAGTTGTCTGTATTGTGGCACTACTGGTCAATTCGTGTCCTCCTGTCCACTAAAAGACCAGGCTCACCAGTAGGGGCGAGTACTCTGGTGGGTCATACGGATAACTTTTCCTCTCCCCTTACTCGCATCCCTTTCCATGCCATCCTGCTGTGGGGGAACCAGTCGGAATCTGTTCATCCCCGCTCAGCCCCTCTCCATTCCCATGGACGTTAGAGCGCTGGACGGGCGCTCTATAGGCCAGGTTACCCACAATACCACTCCCATCAACCTACGAGTGTCAGGGAACCAAAGTGAGGCAATCCAATTTATGCTAATTCAGTCTCCTAAGGTTCCCGTGGTATTGGGATTCTTTTGGCTCCAGCGATACAATCCCCTCATAGACTGGACTGCTGGTGCCATCATGGGCTATACATCACGGCGTTCGTCGCCAACTGCATGGTCTGTGTGCAGAACAAGACTCCTCGGCAAGCTCCGGGTGTTCTCCTTCAACCACTGCCTGTCCCTCACGGTCCCTGGTCCCTAGACTTCATAACGGGTCTTCTCCCATCTGATGGCAACACCACCATCCTGACAGTAGTGGACCGGTTTTCCAAAGCCGCCCACTACATTCCTCTCCCCAAGCTACCCTCTGCCAAAAAGACGGCCCAGAGCATGGTGCAGTACGTCTTCCGGATCCATGGACTTCCGGTGGACATGGTCTCCGCCTGGGTCCTCAGTTCTCGCCCAGGTTCTGGAAGGCGGGTTGTTGGCCAGCCTGTCCTATGGGTTGGACCATCAGTATAACGGCCATTCGGAGTGAGCCAATCAAGATCTGGAGACGACTCTTTGCTGCCTCATCTCCGCCAACCCCACCACCTGGAGCCAGCAACTCGTGTGGGTTGAATACACCCTCCCCTACTCTGCCACGAGGCTCTCGCCTTTCGAGTGTTCCCTGGGTTATCAGCCCCCACTCTTCCCGGAGCAAGAGGAGGAGGTCGGCAAACCCTCTGCTCAGATGTTTGTCCACCGGGGATTCCAGTACCTGGTTGACTGGGAGGGTTATGGCTCAGAGAAGAGGTGCTGGGTCCCCACTAGGGATATCCTGGACCCAGGCCTCATCGCTGAGTTCCAACACCGGCACCCCGGTCAACCAGGTATGCGCCCAGATAGGACGCCAGGTGGCGCCCCGCCTCAAAAGTTTTTATTCTCATTTCGATACCAAACCCACCACTGTTTTTTTGAGGCCAAAGAGCTCTATTTTCATGTCATTTGACCAAAGTACCAGTTCCAATTCAAATGCCAATGCCATTTAGCAAACTCCAGGTGTTTAGATTTGTTGGATGACATGAAAATAGATTTCATTGGACAAGCACACCCATGCCTTCTTGAGAGAAAAAAAGTATTACTTGTTAAAAAAAATCTATTTCTATTTGCCTATCTATTTCTAATATATTTGTATTAGTATAAAATTGTATTATTTCCACTTTTTTAAGCATACAGTATGTGAATTATTTATTTTATACAGTCATTATTGCTAATCTTTATCAATAATTTGGGACTGCACTGTATACACAAAACATTCGGAACACCTGCTCTTTCCATGATATACACTGACCAGATGAATTCAGGAGGAAGCAATCAGTGTAGACGAAGGGGAGGAGACAGGTTGAAGAATGATTTTTAAGCCTTGAGACAATTGAGACATGGATTGTGTATGTGTGCCACTCAGAGAGTGAATGGGCAAGACAAAAGATTTAAATGCCTTTGAACGGTATATGGTAGTAGGTGCCAGGTGCACCGGTTTGTGTCAAGAACTGCAATGCTGCTGGATTTTTCACACTCAATTGTTTCCTGTGTGTATCAAGAGTGGTCCACCACCCAGAGGACATCAAGCCAACTTGACACAACTGTGTGTAGCACTGAAGCCAATATGGGCCAGCATCCCTGCGGAACGCTTTCGACATCCTGTAGTGTACATGCCCTGATGAATTGGGGTTGTTCTGAGGGCAAAAGGGGGTGGGGGGTGCTACTCAAACTTAGGAAGTGTTCCTAATGTCAGGTATACTCAGTGTATGTAGAGAGAGAGAGAGAGAGAGAGTGTGTGTGTGTGTGTGTGTGTGTGTGTGTGTGTGTGTGTGTGTGTGTGTGTGTGTGTGTGTGTGTGTGTGTGTGTGTGTGTGTTTTACCTGGTAGTAGTATCTGCAGCGTGATGAGAAGTCCAGATGCCCAAAGCTTCAGACTAGTCATGATCAGAGCAGATTCATCAGGTCACTTTGTACTTCAGACCCTACATCCCTCTCTCTGACATCAAATGTCACACATTTTCATGACCGAGACTACTCTTCAGGTAACCACTGGTTATCTGAAACACATTGTGGTGGAGTATGACTGCTGAAAACATTGAATGTTAACTCATACATGTAGGCCTAGGTTATTGTGAGCTAAGAGATACGTCTCTGCATGATACTGTTTGTGTCTGAAGTGCTGTTGTTACTATGTACAGTGTGTGTACTCCTGCCACTATTAACACTTTGCTACATGCCTTGGTAACTGAGGTAATGCGAGCTATGTTTGCGTTTTAACTTTCAGGTTTACACAGTTTTGTTATGTGCAGGAAGCCTGGGATCAAATTCAGTGCTTGTCACTTTTGCACAATTGAATTGAGTTTGATGGATTCCTAACATGAACCATACCATATTCATACATCAAATCAAATAAATAAATAAAATGTCCAATGCGCTGAATACAACAGGTGTACAGTTGAATTCAGAAATGTACATACACCTTAGCCAAAGACATTTAAACTCTTTTATATATATATATATATATATATATATATATATTTTACCATTCCTGACATTCAATCCTAGAAAAATATCCCTGTCTTAGGTCAGTTAGGATCACCACTTTATTGTAAGAATGTGAAATGTCAGAATAATAGTAGAGAGAATGATTTATTTAAGCTTTTATTTATTTCATCACATTCCCAGCGGGTCATAAGTTTACATGCACTCAATTAGTACTTGTTAAACAATTTACATTTAAATGCTACCTTGGGTCAAACGTTTTGGGTTGCCTTCCACAAGCTTCCCACAATAAGTTGGATGAATTTTGGCCCATTCCTCCTGACAGAGCTGGTGTAACTGAGTCAGGTTTGTAGGCCTTGCTCGCACATGCTTTTTCAGTTCTTCCCACACATTTTCTATAGGATTGAGGTCAAGGCTTTGTGATGGCCACTCTAATACCTTGACATTGTTGTCCTTAAGCCATTTTGCCACAACTTTGGAAGTATGCTTGGGGTCATTGTCCATTTGGAAGACCCATAAGCGACCAAGCTTTAACTTCCTGACTGAGGTCTTGAAATGTTGCTTCATTATATCTACATCATTTTCCTCCTCATGATGCCATCTATTTTGTGAAGTGCACCAGTCCCTCCTGCAGCAAAGCACCCTCACAACATGATGCGGCCACCCCCGTGCTTCACGGTTGGTACGGTGTTTTTTGGCTTGCAAGCCTCCCCCTTTTTCCTCCAAACATAACGAAGGTCATTAGGGCCAACAGATTCTATTTTTGTTTCATCAGACCAGAGGACATTTCTCCAAAAAGTACGATCTTTGTCCCCATGTGCAGTGTCAAACCGTAGTCTGGGTTTTTTTAATCGCGGTTTTGGAGCAGTGGCTTCTTCTTAGCTGAGAAGCCTTTCAGGTTGTGTTGATATAGGACTCGTTTTACTGTGGATATAGGTACTTTTGTACCTGTTTCCTCCAGCATCTTCACAAGGTCCTTTGCCTGTTGTTCTGGGATTGATTTGCACTTTTCGCACCAAAGTATGTTAATCTCTAGGAGACAGAATGCATCTCCTTCCTGAGTGGTATGACGGCTGTGTGGTCCCATGCTGTTTATAATTGCGTACTATTGTACAGATGAACGTGGTACCTTCAGGTGTTTGGAAATTGCTCCCCAGAATGACCCAGACTTGTGGAGGTCTACAATTTTTTTACGAGATCTTGGCTGATTTCTTTTGATTTTCCCATGATGTCAAGCAACTGAGTTTGAAGGTAGGCCTTGAAATACATCCACAGGTACACCTCCAATTGACTCAAATGATGTCAATAAGCCTATCAGAAGCTTCTAAAGCCATGACATAATTTTATGGAATTTTCCAAGCTGTTTAAAAGCACAGTCAACTTAATGCATGTAGACTTCTGACCCACTGGAATTGTGATACAGTGAATTGTAAGTGAAATAATCCGTCTGTTAACAATTGTTGGAAAAATTACTTGTTTCATGCACAAAGTAGATGTCCTAACCGACTTGCCAAAACTATAGTTTGTTAACAAGACATTTCTGGAGTGGTTGAAAAGGAATTTTAATGACTCCAACCTGTGTATGTAAACTTCACGACTTCAACTGTAGATGTTACCGTGGTGACATACAAGCCTTTAACCAACTACTAATCACTACTGTATACAGCATATACTTGTCCTGCTGCTAACATGTATTTTATTTTATAAAATACTAATTTACTGTATAATATAAATATATTAAATTCGTTTTTTTTATTCAGTCATTTCCCCTCCCTCGTTTTTTTATGGTTATCTCGAAGTTCAGCCCCCTGCGCCAGAAAGGGGCGTGGCTTGTACAATGAGGTAACCGGAGTAAACAGTAAAGATGGCGACATCTGGAGCAGGAGGAGAGGGGTACTCCGGCCTGAACGGGATCGTTTCCGAGACAGAACACAAAATAATGACAGACCTACCGGCCGAGTTACTCGAGTACATCCTTTGCTTCCCTGTCCTCAAGCATGTCGACATTTGCAACGTTTCCTGCAGCTGCAAGCGGTTACACGACGTTTGCCACGGCAGGGGGAAGGTCTGGGGACACCAGTACAAACTCAGGTGAACTGACATTAGCTTGCTTGCATAATCCCACGAGCTAGCTAGAGACGTAGCTATCTAATGCTAGATGGCATCTAAATCGCAGTTGCCCCTCTAAAATACGAAATTATTTCTAGCAGTACAGTCAGCACATATCCGTCATAGCGAGCTACTGTCGCAAGGGAGCTGTCAAACGGCCGTTGACATTCGGCTGATGCACAAAATTCGACATCACGCAAAGTAACGTTAATAGCTAGCTAGCTAACTAACGTTATGTATCCAGCCTAGCTAGGTAGCTACCATGTCCAGGGGCTTATATAAGAAGCTACTAAAATATCTAGGTCACAATTAACCATTTCACAATTCTTGCCTTGCACATTATCGTGCCTCTGAGGACAGACATTAAAGTTGTGTGACCTTGAATGCTTGGAAATTGTGATTGAGGTCTTGTGCAGTTCTTGCCAAAAATCAGTTGGCTTGCTGGTAGTTTTTTTCTCTGACTGAGTCCCCTGTATGGTTAAAGTTATGGCAAACCACTGCTGATTTTGAATCTATTGGAAGAATTATTTGTAAGCCAGCCACTTGTTACTTCATAGTAATTAGACCTTAAAGAAATGTTGAGTGTCATTCTGTACCATGCAAGTGATGGGCTAATAATAAACTTAGCAAAAAAGAAATGTCCCTTCACTGATAATTGTGTTTATTTTCAGCAAACCTAAGATGTGTAAAATATTTGTATGAACATAACCAACCAATGAGACAAACTGAACAAGTTCCATAGATATGTGACTAACAGAACTGGAATGTGTCCTTGAACAAATTGGGGGGTCAAAAGTAACAGTCAGTATCTGGTGTGGCCACCAGCTGCATTAATTACTGCAGTGCATCTCCTCATGGACTGCACCAGATTTGCCCATTCTTCCTGTGAAATGTTACCCCAGTCTTCCACCAAGGCACCTGCAAGTTCCCGGACATTTCTGGGGGGAATGGCCCTAGCCTTCACCCTCTGATCCAACAGATCCCAGACGTGCTCAATGGGATTGAGATCTGGGCTCTTTGCTGGCCATGGCAGAACACTGACATTCCTGTCTTGCAGGAAATCACACACAGAACAAACAGTATGGCTGGTGGCATTGTCATGCTGGAGGGTCATGTCAGGATGAGCCTGCAGGAAGGGTACCACATGAGGGAGGAGGATGTCTTCCCAGTAACGCACAGCGTTGAGATTGCCTGCAATGACAACAAGCTCAGTCCGATGATGCTGTGACACACCGTCCCAGACCATGACGGACCCTCCACCTCCAAATCGATCCCTCTCCAGAGTACAGGCCTCGGTGTAATGCTCATTCCTTCAACGGTAAACATGAATCCGACCATCACCCCTGGTGAGACAAAACCGCGACTCGTCAGTGAAGAGCACTTTTTACCAGGCCTGTCTGGTCCAGCGACGGTGGGTTTGTGCCCATATGCGACATTGTTGCTGGTGATGTCTGGTGAAGACAGGCCTACAAGCCCTCAATCCAGCCTCTCTCAGCCTATTGTGGACAGTCTGACCACTGATGGAGGGATTGTGCGTTCCTGGTGTAACTCGGGCAGCTGTTATTGCCATTCTGTACCTGTTATTTGGGTAATTGCCATTCTGTACCTGTTATTTGGATTTTTACGAATTATCTTTGAAAGACAGGGTCCTGGAAAAGGGGCGTTTTTTTATTTTCCTAAGTTTATTTATGAATTTGCACCCAACATCCATTAGCCTACTACTTGTTCACTGAACTCAACTCTCTACTAATCTGACACGTACAATGAAATTCACTGAATCTGACTGCAATCTCTTTTCCTACACTCCCCAGATGGCCAAGATTGCAGAAGCATTACCGCCAGAATGAGTGTTGCGATTGGCTGAAAGAATACAGAACGCGACACACTGTTGGTCTACAAATACGACGAACTGTTGTATCCATCTCAAAGAGATTCTTCACGGAAGTTGTAAGTAATGACATTAGCAGTAAGCTGTCATGGTTATTGCCATTCTGACTTAGCCAGGCTAGTTTGTGGAGACTGAACTAGTGTTACTAACATTGTAAGAACTTGTAAAGAAGTTAGTGACAGTCGTCTCTTGGCCATACTAATCCACCACATCATGGTGTCTGTGATTTAGCTGCTGTGCGCAACTGCGCACGTGATCATGTGTTTTTGTGTGTGTGTGTGAGGTTGGCTGGCCTGGTTAGCACTAACCCAGAGATCTGTAACACAGCCTTGCGTTGGCCAGGTGTTGGGGGACAGCTTTGCTGAGATTGAGTCCCTCGGGGCCCCTGAGCACTTCTGTGAAGACGAGCTGCTTTCCATACTGAACTCAGATAGGAGGTAAGAGCCATGTCTACACTCCAGTCCAGCACAAAAATCTATCTTTGGTCATTGGTTCGGTTTTATGTGTTAATGCTCCCTGGAGCTTTGTTTTATGTCCATTGTAACAATCTTCTCTTCTCCATCTCTTCTCTCCCTCTCTTGCCTTTTCCATCACTCTCTCTCCCTATTAATCTCTCTCATTTTCACCTTGCTTGCCCTCTCTCACCTTTTTTCTTTCTTGTGCCTTCTGTCTCTTTCTTTCTTGTGCCTTATCTCTTTCCATCCCTCCTCTCTCTCATCCCACTCCCATAGGAAAAGCCTGACACTGAAGTACTATGCAAAGAAAATCCTTTATTTCCTTCGCCAGCAGAACATTCTGAGGAGTTTAAAGATGTTTCTGGAGCAGCCTGCAGAGCAGCAGTCAGCACTAGAGGGTGAGTCATGAATATGGTGTACTTACTGTAGTAGATGTGGAGTGGGCCTATTCATACACTGCATTTATATGTATCATACTCTCATGACTTGTATTCAGTGTAGGCCTAAATTAAGTAAGGCAGACAGCTGAACATGGGCCTAGCCATACTTATTATTATTATAATACTGAGTGTTTGGATAAGAAAAAAACAATGGCCGTTTTCCCCCCCATTGTGGTTTTTGAAGTCATCAAATCAAATTTTATTTGTCACATACACATGGTTAGCAGATGTTAATGCGAGTGTAGCGAAATGCTTGTGCTTCTAGTTCCGACAATGCAGTAATAACCAACGAGTAATCTAACTAACAATTCCAAAAGAAAAACAACTACTGTCTTATACACAGTGTAAGGGGATAAAGAATATGTACATAAAGATATATGAATGAGTGATGGTACAGAGCAGCTTAGGCAAGATACAGTAGATGGTATCGAGTACAGTATATACATATGAGATGAGTATGTAAACAAAGTGGCATAGTTAAAGTGGCTAGTCATACATGTATTACATAAGGATGCAGTCGATGATGTAGAGTACAGTATATACGTATACATATGAGATGAATAATGTAGGGTATGTAAACATTATATTAGGTAGCATTGTTTAAAGTGGCTAGTGATATATTTTACATAATTTCCCATCAATTCCCATTATTAAAGTGGCTGGAGTTGAGTCAGTGTGTTGGCAGCAGCCACTCAATGTTAGTGGTGGCTGTTTAACAGTCTGATGGCCTTGAGATAGAAGCTGTTTTTCAGTCTCTCGGTCCCAGCTTTGATGCACCTGTACTGACCTCGCCTTCTGGATGATAGCGGGGTGAACAGGCAGTGGCTCGGGTGGTTGATGTCCTTGATGATCTTTATGGCCTTCCTGTAACATCGGGTGGTGTAGGTGTCCTGGAGGGCAGGTAGTTTGCCCCCGGTGATGCGTTGTGCAGACCTCACTACCCTCTGGAGAGCCTTACGGTTGTGGGCGGAGCAGTTGCCGTACCAGGCGGTGATACAGCCCGCCAGGATGTTCTCGATTGTGCATCTGTAGAAGTTTGTGTGCTTTTGGTGACAAGCCGAATTTCTTCAGCCTCCTGAGGTTGAAGAGGCGCTGCTGCGCCTTCTTCACGATGCTGTCTGTGTGAGTGGACCAATTCAGTTTGTCTGTGATGTGTATGCCGAGGAACTTAAAACTTACTACCCTCTCCACTACTGTTCCATCGATGTGGATAGGGAGGTGTTCCCTCTGCTGTTTCCTGAAGTCCACAATCATCTCCTTAGTTTTGTTGACGTTGAGTGTGAGGTTATTTTCCTGGCACCACACTCCGAGGGCCCTCACCTCCTCCCTGTAGGCCGTCTCGTCGTTGTTGGTAATCAAGCCTACCACTGTTGTGTCGTCCGCAAACTTGATGATTGAGTTGGAGGCGTGCGTGGCCACGCAGTCGTGGGTGAACAGGGAGTACAGGAGAGGGCTCAGAACGCACCCTTGTGGGGCCCCAGTGTTGAGGATCAGCGGGGTGGAGATGTTGTTGCCTACCCTCACCACCTGGGGGCAGCCCGTCAGGAAGTCCAGTACCCAGTTGCACAGGGCGGGGTCGAGACCCAGGGTCTCGAGCTTGATGACGAGTTTGGAGGGTACTATGGTGTTGAATGCCGAGCTGTAGTCGATGAACAGCATTCTCACATAGGTATTCCTCTTGTCCAGATGGGTTAGGGCAGTGTGCAGTGTGGTTGAGATTGCATCGCCTGTGGACCTATTTGGGCGGTAAGCAAATTGGAGTGGGTCTAGGGTGTCAGGTAGGGTGGAGGTGATATGGTCCTTGACTAGTCTCTCAAAGCACTTCATGATGACGGAAGTGACTGATACGGGGCGGTAGTCATTTAGCTCAGTTACCTTAGCTTTCTTGGGAACAGGAACAATGGTGGCCCTCTTGAAGCATGTGGGAACAGCAGACTGGTATAGGGATTGATTGAATATGTCCGTGAACACACCGGCCAGCTGGTCTGCGCATGCTCTGAGGGCGCGGCTGGGGATGCCGTCTGGGCCTGCAGCCTTGCGAGGGTTAACACGTTCAAATGTTTTACTCACCTCGTCTGCAGTGAAGGAGAGTTCGCATGTTTTCGTTGCAGGCCGTGTCAGTGGCACTGTATTGTCCTCAAAGCGGGCAAAAAAGTAATTTAGTCTGCCTGGGAGCAAGACATCCTGGTCCATGACTGGGCTGGTTTTCTTCTTGTAGTCCGTGATTGACTGTAGACCCTGCCACATACCTCTTGCGTCTGAGCCGTTGAATTGAGATTCTACTTTGTCTCTATACTGACGCTTAGCTTGTTTGATAGCCTTGCGGAGGGAATAGCTGCACTGTTTGTATTTGGTCATGTTACCAGTCACCTTGCCCTGATTAAAAGCAGTGGTTCGCGCTTTCAGTTTCATGCGAATGCTGCCATCAATCCACGGTTTCTGGTTAGGGAATGTTTTAATCGTTGCTATGGGAACGACATCTTCAACGCACGTTCTAATGAACTCGCACACCGAATCAGCGTATTCGTCAATGTTGTTATCTGACGCAATACGAAACATATCCCAGTCCACGTGATGGAAGCAGTCTTGGAGTGTGGAATCAGCTTGGTCGGACCAGCGTTGGACAGACCTCAGCGTGGGAGCTTCTTGTTTTAGTTTCTGTCTGTAGGCAGGGATCAGCAAAATGGAGTTGTGGTCAGCTTTTCCGAAAGGAGGGCGGGGCAGGGCCTTATATGCGTCGCGGAAGTTAGAGTAACAATGATCCAAGGTTTTTTCAGCCCTAGTTGCGCAATCGATATGCTGATACAATTTAGGGATTCTTGATTTCAGATTAGCCTTGTTAAAATCCCCAGCTACAATGAATGCAGCCTCAGGATGTAGAGATTCCAGTTTGCAAAGAGTCAAATAAAGTTCGTTCAGAGCCATCGATGTGTCTGCTTGGGAGGGAATATATACGGCTGTGATTATAATCGAAGAGAATTCTCTTGGTAGATAATGCGGTCGACATTTGATTGTGAGGAATTCTAAATCAGGTGAACAGAAGGATTTGACTTCCTGTATATTTCTGTGATCACACCACGTCTCGTTAGCCATAAGGCATACGCCCCCGCCCCTCTTCTTACCAGAAAGATGTTTGTTTCTGTCGGCGCGATGCGTGGAGAAACCTGCTGGCTGCACCGCCTCCGATAGCGTCTCTCCAGTGAGCCATGTTTCCGTGAAGCAAAGAACGTTACAGTCTCTGATGTCCCTCTGGAATGCTAGCCTTGCTTGGATTTCATCAACCTTGTTGTCAAGAGACTGGACATTGGCGAGAAGAATGCTAGGGAGTGGTGCAAGATGTGCCCATCTCCGGAGTCTGACCAGAAGACCGCCTCGTTTCCCTCTTTTACGGCATCGTTTTTTTGGGTCGCCGGCTGGGATCCATTCCGTTGTCCTGGTTGAAAGGCAGAACACAGGATCCGCTTCTTGAAAATCATATTCTTGGTCATACTGATGGTGAGTTGACGCTGATCTTATATTCAGTAGTTCTTCTCGACTGTATGTAATGAAACCTAAGATGACCTGGGGTACTAATGTAAGAAATAAAAAAACAAAAAACTGCATAGTTTCCTAGGAACGCTAAGCAAAGGCGGCCATCTCTGTCGGCGCCGGAAGTTGCATCACCGTTTGCATTAAAACCCATAGAGAGAGAGAGTGTTAATAACAAAGCCATAAAGAAATGTAGTGTATAACCATGTGTTTTTTACAGTCCTCTATTTTCTCCTCCTGCTGTAGGAGCTGTGCTGGTGGACCAGTATTGTAACCCCCTGGCAGATGTGTCGTTGGACGGTATATCCTCCCAGCTGGAGGAGATCACTGACAAGGTCAAGAAGATGCTGCGGATGAAGAATTCCTCTCATCCAAGCCTGAGGGTCACACAAGGTTGGTCTGAGCTGGAGAGAAACACATGTTGGAATGTTCTGTTTGTCTCTCAGGAATTAATACAAAGAGCTAATATAAAGTCAGGCTTTGTCAGACCTCAAAAGTAGTCTAATGTCGATTTTTAGTGCATTTTCACGTCGACAAATTTAGATTTTGTAGTTAACTATCAAAGTTCACTATCTAACCTAGGAGCTTGTGAGTGTATTACATTGTACCATTGTATTTGACCTTAGTGCATTCTCAGCACCGTTCTTTGCTAATACTTAATGATGTGATCCTTTGTGTTCTGTCTAGGTGACTGCTTTGCTGTGGAGGATTTTGAGCTCGAGAGGCAGGTGGTGGTTGCCCTCAATGCTGTTTTGTACGAGCAGCTTCAGTACAAGGGCAACGAGTGTGATTACTACAATCCTCTCAACTCTTACATACACCAGGTAGGTGCTTTCATCGAGAGGCTATAGAGGTCTTGGAAGGTGATTTACATTTGTGTCATTTAGCAGACACTCTTTTCCAGAGCGACTTACAGTTAGTGCATTCATCTTAAGATAGCCAGGTGGGACAACCCCATATCACAGTTATAGCAAGTAAATTCTTCCTCAATGAAGTGTCTATCAGCAAAGCCAGAGCTAGTAAGGGGGAAAATAGTTAAGTATGAGTGTTAGTTTACTAAATGCTTCTTTTTGGGGGGGTGGGGGTGCGAGGGGGGGGTTCTGTGTGAGTATTGAAGATGCTCTTTGAAGAGGTAGGGTTTCAGATGTTTTCAGTCCTAGCTTCAGGGGGATGTTGGTTCCACCATTATCGTGCCAGGACAGAGAAGAGTTTGGACTGGGCTGAGCGGGAGCTGCCCTCCCGTAGGGGTGGGAGGGCCAAGAGACCAGAGGTGGCACAACAGAATACTTGGGTTGGGGTGTAGGGTTACAGCCTGACGGTAGGGAGGGGAAGTTCATTTTGCTGCTCCATAGGCATGTACTATGGTCTAGTAGTGGATGCGAGCTTCGATTGGAAACTAGTGCAGTGTGCACAGGAGTGGGGTGACATGGGAGAATTTGGGAAAGTTGACACCAGACGGTGCTGCAGCGTTCTGGAGTAGTTGCTGGGGTTTGATGGCACAAGCGTGGAGCCCAACCAACGGCGAATTGCAGTAGTCCATACGGGATGTGACAAGTGCCTGGATTAGGACCTGTGCCGCTTCCTGTGTGAGGTAGGGTTGTAGAATAGTGGTCACCAACCTTTTAAAAATTTGTTTACTTTTTTTCTCCCCAATTTCGTGATATCAAATTGGTAGTTAGTCTTGTCCCATCCCTGCGACTTCCGTACGGACTCGGCTCTCGACCCTCAACTCTCCCATGCGTCCTCCCCGAAACACGACCCAGCCAAGTCGCACTGCTTCTTGACACACTGCTTGCTTAACCCGGAAGCCAACCGCATCAATGTGTCGGAGGAAACACCGTACAACTGGCAACCGTGTCAGCGTGCATGCGCACAGGAGTCGCTAGAGCGCGATGGGACAAGGACATCCCGGCCGGCCTAACCCGAACGACACTGGGACAATTCTACGTCGCTTCTTGGGTCTCCCAGTCGTGGCCGGCTGCGGCACAGCCCAGGATCGAACCCGGATCTGTAGTGACGCCCTAAGCACTGCAGTGCCTTAGAACACTGCGCCACTCGGGAGTCCACCGGTCATCAATCAGTCCTCCAGTCAAGATACTTTTGCAGTCAAAAAGCAAGCTGAGATCTCAGAATAGGAAAAAAAAACGAAAAAAGGGGTGCAAACCTTTAGGTCTTTATTGTTGGCTTTACTACAGAAATGTTTTGTGGTCGACTAGGAATGCCTTGAAGATCGACCAGTCGACCGCCCAGTTGGTGACCACTGTTATGGAGCATGAACCTGCAGGAGTAAGTCACTGCTTTGATGTTTGTAGAAAACGACAGGGTGTTGTCCATGGTCACACCAAGATTTTTTGCACTCTGGGAGGGGAGAGATGGCGAGGGAGTTAGTCAGAGAAAGAATGCTCTGACTAAGAAAAGAAAGAAGGGATACCGGTCAGAGGGGTCAAGTGTTGGTTTCTCGTGGAGGGGAGAGACTCAGGACATTTTAAAGTCAAAGGGTCGGGGACAGTGGTCAGGAATGGGAGAAGTTCATGATCAAACGCTGCCGGAGTCCAGGAATTCCACTGGGTTGTGCATGCAGGGTACACTAAATTAGAAGGATTGCAGCCAAGGGGTGGGGAGCGTCTGTAAAGCCTACACAGAGAGGAGCGAACTGGGATAGAAAAAAGCGCATAGTTGCCAAAGCTACAAAAGAGCAAAATGAGATCATCTGAAAATAACTAGGTAAGATACTCCTGGTTGACGTGTCAACAATCATCTGCAAATTATGAGTAGTCAGCAGTGCACACACTAAGTAGGCTACTGGGAAGACAGGCAGCACTTAAATTAGATGGCCTTAGCTAGCAAGAAGACCGTACTAGACAACAACAGATTAAGACAAAATTATACTTATCCGTCCTAGAGATTCAAGGAGTTCTCCAGCTAGAGCTATAGATGTTATCCTCGGCCTGTAAGTGTCTGAGTAGGATTGCTGAACTTCCTAGATCAGCACTCCTACTTTGAGTCTTTTTGAATATGGGCCCTTTATTATTTAAATAAAGTGAGTCTATTGATACTGTTATCCTCACCTTTTAATGGACAAAGTGGCTCTTTGAACTCTGTGGCTCTTCCTTACAGTCCCATGTCTTCTATTCCCTACCTAGGTGTTGCTCCGCCGGACAGGCATTCCCATCAGCCTGTCTGTCCTGTACATGACCCTGGCCAGGAAACTGGGGGTTCAGCTGGAGCCCGTAAACTTCCCCAATCACTTCCTGCTTCGCTGGTGCCAGCATCAAAGAGGGTAAGGGCCAGAGTGTGAGAGGAAGTGAACGTAAGGCATATACTTTAATGATCAGCCTTTAGTTCAGAACTAGTTCATGATTGGGTGAAATGCAGCATTGCTCTCCCAAAATGGCTGGGTTTCAATATACCCAATGTGGCATCATCTGCGTTGCATACACAAAATTGCCTCAAAGGTACTTATTTTTTTACTTGTATTGATAAAGCTACACATCTTATTCCAGGAGTGGGGACATCTATGACTTTGTGTACATTGACGCTTTCGGTAAAGGCAAGCAGCTGACGGCTAAGGAGTGTGAGTACCTCATCGGTCACCAGGTGACTGCAGACTACTACAGTGCCATCAGTACCACAGAAGTGCTGCTAAGGATGGTGGGGAATCTGCTCAACATCGGCAAGCGAGGGTAAGAGTTGTGGACTTAGGGATGTGATTTTTCTTAAACTAATCAATAACTTTTCTGACATCTTCTATCTGTACATCCAAAATCTTATTTTTCCTTATTTTCTATGTTGTCCTCAGGATCTCATCCTTGAGGTAATGTTAGGGTTAGAGTTGGTCAAAAATAAATTCCTACACTCAACTGTCGCTGCTCTGGTATGAAATAACATTGTATCACTGTGCTGTGTCATGCAGGGAAGGCAATGAAAAATCCTACCAGCTGCTGAGAGACTCCCTGGATCTCTACCTCACCATCAACCCAGACAACGTTCAATACCTTCTACTACAGGCCAGACTCTACTTCCACCTGGGCATCTGGCCTGAGAAGGTTAGCATGATTTCTCAAGGTGGCACATCATGAACCCAAGTACATATAATTGGACCATATGCCTTTTACCTTGGCTTTGATCATGTTCAAAGAGGCAGCACATTTAGAGTTTATTTTATTTTATTGGGCAATCCATTTTTGTAAGAAACAATTTGTCTTCTATCATTTGGCTATTGGTCTGCTTCTCTAACATCCAGGACTAGCTGCCTCTACTTTCTTACTACGGTGCAGAGGACAAGTTTCCCCAACTGATAATGACTGGTGTCTGCTTGATGTCTCATCCCTCTCACTTCCTCCTCCAGGTCCTAGACATCCTGCAGCACATCCAGGCGTTGGACCCGTCCCAGCATGGAGCGGTAGGCTATCTGGTGCAGCACACCCTGGAGCACATCCAGCACAAGAAGCACCCGGTGGAGCCAGAGGTGAAGAGACGCAGCGCCCCCGAGCACGTAGAAGTGCAGTACAGCGTAGGCCTGATCATGAAACACAAGAGGTGCGTCTGAGTTCTGACGAGGCAGTCAGTCACTCTTTCCACTTCCTTTATTATTTTGGTCTTCTTTCCATCTGTCCATACTCCACTACACCTTTTAGATAAATGCAGACATTTGGTTTTTTAGAGTATCTATTTACTACATTCCCATGAGTTTAAGTTTGTATAGTATTGCCCTGTAGTGTGACTCGGGTGTTTTGTATTGATAAAGCCCATGTGTTACACTGTACCCCATCTCTCTCTTGACACTGAGTGGCTGCCCCCCCCTCCCCCTCATTGCCAGGTCTGGCTACAACTGTGTGATCTATGGCTGGGACCCCAAGTGCACCATGAGCCAGGAGTGGATCACCACAATGAGGGTCCACCAGCTGTCCAGCGGGGCCAACCAGCCATTCTACAACGTCTTAGTGCAGGACGGTACCTGTCGATACGCTGCCCAGGGTACGTCTCCTCTAGACACACTAACATACATTCTCATTGTGTCAGGGCAGTGGTAGTTAGTTAAGAAGGTGCTCTAAGATGTAAGAAACTTGACAAATGTAGTACTTGAAATGCTTATTGAAGAGTTATACATGCTGGATGAGTAGAATACCTATCTGCTAAGGTGTAAGCCTATATGTTTTTGCATTAACACACAGAATATGCAGCTGTCTTGTACAGCAGTGGTTCCCAACCTTTTTCGGTTACTGTTCCACCAACTCAATTTTGCTCTGCTCTGAGTACCCCTGAAGTACCCCCTCATGTGCATTTTACCAGTAGGCCTATGGTCTTATGAGAGACTTCTCAAGTACCCCCTGTGGATAGACCAAGTACCCCCGGGGGTCCTAGTATCCCTGTTTGGGAACTACTGTTGTACAGTAACTTGCCTCCACTCAGTTTAAGATTTGATGTCACATGATATGATACTTTTTTTTTTTAAAGTAGCTTTCTCCCATCTCCCAGAAAACCTGGAGCCTCATTCCGCTCCTCTGGAGATCGCCCATCCGGAGGTGGGCCGCTATTTCTCAGAGTTCCATGACAGCCACTACGTTGCCAACGAGGAGTTGCAGACACGCTACCCAGAGGACATGGCAGAGACACTGGGCACCGTACGGGACCTCTACCACAGACTGACGCCCTGCTCAGGGCAGGCCTCAGGGCAACAGGAGAGCCCTAAAGGCACCGGGGGCTCCTCCCAGGACCAGAAGAGCCAGGAGAACCAGGAAGCTATGCCCATGTAGCTTAGCGTCCACTACTTCTCTGCCCTTTCCAAAACAACCCCTAGCCCGTACCACCTAGGCACCTGTGTAGATCTGAAAGGATTGGATGGGTATAAACAATGTCAGAATTACAACTAGCCTATCATAGGGCATAGTGGAGCTACTACTAGACCCTTCAGCAGGGATAGATTCGGCCGTGAGCCGATTTCTTTTCTTTCTTTTTTTTCTTGAGGAGCTGGAACATAATTACAAATAATTTGTAAACTGCAAATTGACCACAAGAAGCCCAACAGATAATATTTGACTAAAACATAATAATTTCAAACCCTTTCTTACATTTGTATACGATCATATGTTTGGGAATACTTGAACATATTTCCCAAATTAATATAACTTGGCGCTGATTTCCTGGTGTTTTTACAGTTTTGTATGTCCAACAATGAAAATGCAAAAAAAGATACATAAATATATATTTGGTTGCTCAGAAGGTTTTAATTGGGGGGCCAAATAAAGCCACCTGCGGGCCAAATTCGGCCCGTGGGCCAGTGGTTGTTTCTAGATTTTAAGCCCCCTCTCTTCCCCATCCAATTCCTTTACTTGACAACGTCCTGTCCAGAACCATCAGGGCCCCTGTTCACAAACAATCTCAGAGTAGATAGTGGTGATCTCGGATCAGGTCATAGCTGTCAGTATAATCGTATTCACTATGATCTAAAATGCTAAACTGATCCTAGATCATCACTCCTAGTCTAAAGCGATTTATGAATGATTGCCCTGGAATGCTTCAGTACCTGGATCTCATGTGCTGTACCACCGATTGCCAACCAACGCCAGTAAAAGCCAAAACCCCTTTTCTCTCCAACTTCATCCATCTTCAAGAAGATTTACCAAGCTTGTCTCCTTTACTCTCGCTCTCCATCTCAATCTACTTTCTTCACCTTCTGTCAAGTTCTTCCCAGACCTGACCCCTAGGCCATCACCCTCTCTTTTACCTCCACATGAAACACTATCAAAATGAACGTTACAGTATGAAGCAATGTGAAAATTAACATTTCTGTTACAATATCTCTTTCCATCTTACATTATAATAATGATTCATGCACTTACGAAAGGATGACTTTCGAATTTCTAGAACATGTTATACTTTTTTTTCTCTGTACATTTCCAAGTAAAACATTGTAGGACTTTTAAGGGCTCACAGATGTGTTGAGCTGTGTAAAAAGAAAACCACTAGGACTACAATGACTTGAAACAGTAGAGTGGTGAGACTGGATGAAATGAAAGGAAAAAATAAAATGTTTCAAGGTTTATTTTGGTCGTTCTACTATGTTATTTACAACAAACGTTTGTATTGTCTCTTCAAGAGCGTACTAAAGAATAGACATTCTAGTAGCCTGTGTATTTTTTGACGAAGTAACGTTCTGATGAAATGCAAATTGTGCTGCAGTTGCTATTAATGACTAGTGGTTCATGTTCTAAATGTATGTATGTTAAATTTCTTTAAGGACAATTAATTGAATTCATTCTGCATTCACTTCTGGACAAATGTGTTCAGGACCTTGGTAATCCCAGAAGTGACATTTATTGGTCAACTAACTACACGCAGAATCTGCCCAGGAGATTAGGACCTTGGGGATAACAGCAAAGCATCCCTCCCGACAGACCATAATAAAGAGTGCATGTGTTACTAACTTCTTTATGACAGCAGAGGGAATCGCTAGTTGGTAGGGAGCACAGTACAGTAGGAGCGCGAAAAGTCCACATAACTCGTAGATTCACCTGCGGCAAAGATCGTAGTACACTCTTGTAATAATTTCAATGCGCAAGTGTCGCTCTTTTGGGGAAAAACAGCAATGGGAGCCTCGCAGTCTGTGCGCACTGAACATGAGTTCCAAGATGTGGCTGATCGAACTGGATGTAAGTAGCCTGGGCTATATTATGCTCAAACTATAAGTGTTATTCAAATCAAAATGTATTTGTCACGTGCGCCGAATACAACAGGTACTTTACAGTGAAACGCTTACTTACAGGCCCTAACCAACAGTGCAATTTTTAAAAGTAAACAATAGAGAAGTTAGGAAATAAAAAACAGTAAAAAGACTGAATAATAAAAAAGACAGTGAATATTAATAGCGAGGCTATATAAAGGCACTGGTTAGTCGGGCTAATTGAGGTAGTATGTACATGTATGGTTAAAGTGACTATGCACATATGATAAACAGCGAGTAGCAGTATCGTAAAAAAGGGGGTGGTGGGACACAATGCAGATAGTCCGGATAGCCGTTTGATTTCCTGTTCAGGAGTCTTATGGCTTGAGGGGAAAAGCTTTTGAGAAGCCTTTTGGTCCTAGACTTCGCACTCCTGTACCACTTGTCATGCAGTAGTAGGGGTCCTCTGGGGTGGGTGGGGTCCTCTGACACTGCCTGGTGTAGAAGTCCTGGATGGCAGGCAATTTAGCCCCAGTGATGTACTGGGCTGTACACGCTACCCTGTGTAGTGCCTTGCGGTCAGAGGCCGAGCAGTTGCCATACCAGGCAGTGATGCAACATGCTCTCGATGTTGCAGCTGTAGAACCTTTTGAGGATCTCAGGACTGATGCCAAATCTTTTTAGTTTCCTGAGGGGGAATAGGCTAAGTCATGCGCTCTTTATGACTGTATTGGTGTTTGGACCATTCTAGTTTGTTGGTGATGTGGACACTAAGGAACTTGAACTCTCACCCTGGTCCACTACAGCCCTGTCGATGAGAATGGGGGCATGCTCGGTCCTCCTTTTCCCGTACTGAGCACGCACCCCTGAGGGGCTCCAGTGTTGAGGACCAGCGTGGCAGATGTGTTGTTACCTACCCTCACCACCTGGGGGCGGCCCATCAGGAAGTCCAGGATCCAGTTGCAGAGGGAGGTTTTTTGTCCCAGGGTCCTTAGCTTAGTGATGAGCTTTGCGGGTACTATGGTGTTGAACGCTGAGCTGTGGTCAATGAATAACATTCTCACATATGTGTTCCTTTTGTCCAGGGGTGAAAGGGCAGTGTGGAGTGCAATAGAGATTGCATCATCTGTGGATCTGTTTGGGCAGTATGCAAATTGGAGTGAGTCTAGGGTTTCTGGGATAATGGTGTTGATGTGAGCCATTACCAGCCTTTCAAAGCACTTCATGGCTACAGATGTGAGTGCTACGGGTCTGTAGTCATTTAGGCAGGTTACCTTAGTGTTCTTGGGAACAGGGACTATGGTGGACTGCTTAAAACATGTTGGTATTACAGACTCAGAGGGACATGTTGAAAATGTCAGTGAAGACAACTGCCAGTTGGTCAGCACATGCCCAAAGCACACATCCTGGTATTTCGTCTGGCCCTGCGGCCTTGTGAATGTTGAGCTGTTTAAAGGTCTTACTCACATTGGCTACGTAGAGCGTGATCACACAGTTGTCCGGAACAGCTGATGCTCTCATGCATGCCTCAGTGTTGCTTGCCTCGAAGCGAGCATAGAAGTGATTTAGCTCGTCTGGTAGGCTCGTGTCACCGGCTGTGCTTCCCTTTGTAGCCTGTAATAGTTTGCAAGCCCTGCCACATCCGACAAGCGTTGGAGCCGGTGTAGTATGATTCAGTCTTAGCCCTGTATTGGCGCTTTGCCTGTTTGATGGTTCGTCGGAGGGCATAGCAGGATTTCTTATAAGCTTCCGGGTTATAGTCCCACACCTTGAAAGTGGCAGCTCTACCTTTTAGCTCAGTGCAAATGTTGCCTGTAATCCATGGCCTCTGGTTGGGGTGTGTTTGTATAGTCAGGTTGGGGACGACATCCTCGATGCACTTATTGATTACACTGTTTCTATTGGATTATTATCAAATGCACACAAAAAACAAATTTGATCTTGTCGCGAAAATAAATAGCTTATCCTTAGATGAAGGGACAAATAGCATAAATGCCTCAATTTCATAGTTCAAACTGGAATTATGAATTGCTTTGTAGTGAGTCTTCCAAAGAGCATACAATAAGACACTGTATTGTAGCTGTTTTCACATGAATAGACAATAGTCGGATTGTTCTTCTGTCATTCCATTAAAAATCTAAGAGTGGTAGGCTACTCCTTCCAAAAAGCTTAAAGGACAGATGGACAACTGTTTATTTAACAAGTTGAATTGAATGTCATACTACTTGCCAATATGGTGCCATGTATGATGAATTTCCTATTGGAGTAGAATTTGTGATGATTTAGAGTGCAGTATTACTGTAAATTATGTAACTCAAATCCATTGACAATCAAATATCACACTATTTTTGGAAGTGACAAGGGTAAAAAAATATATGTTTTTTAAAAGTGGGTTAATTACTCATTTGTGATAGGATGATGTTCTGCAAATTTGGTCTGTTGCAACAACATTTGTTGTGCTTGGAACATTGATCTGTTCATTCTCATCAGCTGGCTTCTGTTATAAATGGGAGAACTGTGCTTCCTCCTCCCTCAGTGTAGAAGGATGAGAGAGGTCAATCAAGACAAAGCAATACTCTGATTTCCAATGTTCAACATAAAATGTTTAGATTGTAATAAGTGTAATAACTTAATACAGCATGTTGGTTATCCAGAGTGTGATAACTCCTAAAGTAAGATAATGGTGAAGAAACATGTTGCGCATTATGCAGCTGAATGGTATGCAAGTATTTGAACTGAAGTTCATAACCATGTCTTCCCTGAGTGCTGCTTCCATGGCATTTGTGGGGAAGCTTGTGTTTTTCAGTGATCCTGAAAGCTATACAGGTGTGGTTTCGATCTCAGGAAGGTTCAACCATGCTGGGCAGGTTCCAGGTGAGAGGCCAGACAAAACACCTGGCCCTCCAGGTTGGGGGTTGGGCGTGGGGCTAACAACCCCGCCCAGTAAAAACCACCATTGTTACAGAAACTGCAACAACTTCCAAAATTCAGGAAACTCTTGCCAATCTGTAGGCACTTTGACGGCTTTAGATGAAAGCCATACCCTGGAAATCGGGAGCTCGTTGAGGAGTTTAGGGCCCATAACTACAGTCCGTCTTGGAGTATGGAATGTCTGCACCATGTTTGAAACTTCAAAAACAGCTCAAGTTATCAGAGAGATAGACAACTACAATGTGGACATCCCATGTGTAAGGGAAAGCAGATGGACTGGTTAAGGGCGCAAGGTGACAAGTGATGGCTCAACAATTTTCTTCTCAGGAAAGGACGATGCCCACCCCAGTGGTTTATAGCTCTCATTGTTAGCGAAACAACTGCCAAATCTCTCTTGGAATGGGAACCCATCTGTGACCAGTTTATCAGAGCAATATTCAACTGCAAGGTCACCATCCTGCAGTGCTATGCCCCCCCACCAACGAGACAGAGGAAGAGGACAAGGATGACTGGTATGAGCAGCTACTGCAAGCAGTATCTAATGTCCCACAATACAATGTGTTCCTGATAACTGGAGATATGAATGCAAAGGTTGGAGCCGATAACACCGACTATGAGCAGGCCATGGGGCAACACGGCTGTGGGACCGTCAATAACAACGGTGAAAGGCTTGCCGACTTCTTCCTCAATGACAGCTGTGTGATTGGTGGCACACTCTTCCCTCACAAAGACATCCATAAATTAACATGAAGATCCCCAGATGTTCACACTGTCAACCAAATCGACCACATCAATGTCAACGAGACTTGCCAAAAGTCTCTATAGGATGTCAAGGTCCACCACCAGATGTCAACAGCAACCACTACCTGGCGGAAGCTGTGAGCCACAAATGCTGTAAAACAAGGGTGGAAAATATTCAACATCAACACCTTTCCTGAGATAAAGAAAGCGTTTACCATCGAGCGAAGACATTGCTTCAGTTCATTAGCCAAAGCAGAATATGAAGACCAGAGGGGTATACTACAGATGTAGAGTCTTAAATTCGATCCAGTTTGATACAGCATGAAAGTAATCCTGCACCAAAAGGAAATGTGAATTATTATGTGGATTATTATAATTAATGGACGTTTCTGTAGGGGTTGATATGTTTTCTTTTATATATTCGTAAGGGAAAATCAAGTTTGTAATTTACAATGAGACATTTCTAACTTCAGAATCCTTTTTAAACCTCAAATACAATAACAATTTAAAAATGTCCTGCATTGCTGGAAAGTCATCCTGCAATAGGGTGATCAAATTAAGATCCTACATCTGTACAAAGCAGGATCAACTAGTTAGCCTGCTAACTTGATAAACAACCAGAAATAACTATTGCATTTCTGAGGGGTATACTACAAAGCAGGATCAATAAGTTAGCCAGGTATATATTCTGAAATAACTTTTTATTTTTTTTTAAAGATAAGCTAGAAATGGGTATTGTTTATTTGACTAAACAACCAAAAACTCATACCTACGTTTAGCTTTCTACAGTTGGCCAAAGTAAAATTGTTGAATGCAAAATCACCTAGGCTGATTGAGCGAGCACAGTAGCAATGGGCATCAAAATTGTTAAAATGTTTTACAAACAATTTTAATAAATGCAACAGTTGACCAATCGAACAATGGATGAAGATACTCCAAACTACAATGTTTTTAATACATCAGATATTGATTTTATTATAGCACATAAAACATTTGACTGGCACTGACAAATAATGAATCAGGGTTGAAGGATTTTGGTGGGAATTCAGGTATTCAATTTATTGTCAAATGTCACCTTTTCTTTCTTAGAATAAACTAATATAAACATTTTCAAATGGTAATCAGGTATTTTGTAAATATTGTGTGTTAAAATAAATACAATTATACGTGCATAATTTGCTTAAATACATTGGGTGTACAGTATTTGCATATACAGTGCATTTAGAAAGTAGTCTGACCCTTTCCCTTTTTCCACATTTTGTTACGTTACAGTCTTATTCTAAAATGGATTAAATAAAACATTTTCCTGAGCAATCTACACACAATACCTCATACTGACAAATGAAAATTAGGATTTTAGATTTTTTTTGCAAATGTATTTATTATTTACATAAGTATTCAGACCCTTTGCTATGAGAATCGAAATGTCGGGAAACAGGGTGCATCCTGTTTCCATTTATCATTCTCTAGTTTTTTTCTACAACTTGATTGGGGTCCACTTGTGGTAAATTAAATTGATTGGACATGATTTGGAAAGCAATACACCTGTCTATATAAGGTCCCACAGTTGACAATGCATGTAAGAGCAAAAGCCAAGCCATGAGGTCAAAGGAATTGTCCGTAGAGCTGAGACATGATTGTGTCGAGGCACAGATCTGGGGAAGGGTACCAAAAAATGTCTGCAGTATTGAAGGTCCCCAAGAATATAGTGGCATCCATCATTCTTAAATGGAAGAAGTTTGGAACCACCAAGACTCTTCCTAGAGCTGGCCGCTCTCCAAACTGAGCAATCGGGGGAGAAGGGCCCTCTGAGTTCCTCTGTGGAGATGGGAGAACCTTCCTGAAGGACAACCAGCTCTGCAGCACTCCACCAATCAGGCCTTTATGGCAGAGTGGACAGACGGAAGCCACTCTTCAGTAAAAGGCAAATAACAGCTCTTAGAGTTTGCCAAAAGGCACCTAAAGGACTCTCAGACCATGAGAAACAAGATTATCTGGTCTGATGAAACAAGATTGAACTCTTTGGCCTGAATTCCAAGCGTCACGCCTGGAGGAAACCTGGCACCATCCCTACGGTGAAGGATGGTGGTGGCAGCATCATGCTGTGGGGATGTATTTCAGCGGAAGGGACTGGGGGACTAGTCAGGATCGAGGAAAAGATGAATGGAGCAAAGTACAGAGAGATCCTTGATGAAAACCTGCTCTAGAGCACTCAGGACGTCAGACTGGGGCGAAGGTTCACCTTCCAACAGCACAACGACCCTAGGCACACAGCCAAGGCAATGCAGGAGTAGCTTTGGGACAAGTCTCTGAATGTCCTTGAGTGGCCCAGCCAGAGCCCGGACTTGAACCCGATCGAACTTCTCTGGAGAGACCTGAAAATAGCTGTGCAGCGATGCTCCCCATCCAACCTGACAGAGCTTGAGAGGATCTGCAAAGATGAATGGGAGAAACTCCCCAAATACAGGTGTGCCAAGCTTGTAGAGTCATACCCAAGAAGACTCAAGGCTGTAATCGCTGCCAAAGGTTCTTCAACAAAGTATTGAGTAAAGGGTCTGAATACTTATAAAAGACTGAAATGTCACATTTACATAAGTTAGCAAAAATGTCTAAACCCCTTTTTTTGCTTTGTCATTATGGGGTATTGTGTGTAGATGATTAGGGGGGAAAAAACAATTTAATCCATTTTAGAATTAGGCTGTAACGTAACAAAATGTGGAAAATTAAAGGGGTCTGAATACTTTCCGAATGCAATGTTTTCCTACATTAACATAAATGGGTGGAACTGGGCTGAAACCACCAAAAACTTGCTCTGTCTAGGCCTATCTGCACTAACCTGTGCTGTCTAGACTGCCTCATTAATGACTGTTGTTGTCACATTCTTTACATTGTTTGTGAGATCAGACATAATATCACTATAATCAGTGTTCATTTTTGAAGGTTGCTTTCATTTCAGAGCATCTAATTTGTAAACATTTCAACTCTATTAAATTATTACTTTTTTCAATTCAACAAAACAAACACCCATCAAAATAAAGTTATCTTTTTTGTGATGTTAGTGTAGAGACGATACGTTAAAAGGTAGACTCAGCAGTGTGACATAGATGCAGAAAGTAAATAGCATAGTGGGTCAATTTCTGCAAAAACTGACCCCGTTTCACTGTGCTACCTGGGCGACACACTCATGTAATGTCTCACAAATACCTATAGGTCTAGGCCTTGTCTGATAAATACTGATACTACTATAGCAACATGTCCTTTGCTTAAGTCATTCCACACACAAGCCCATGCCTGAGAGGCTTGAGGATTTAGCAATTCAAGGATTTTTATTATCTGCTTGAAAACATGACTAACAAATCTGTTATCCTTCCTGTGATTACATTGTTGCAGTAATTGCACTGATACCTCTGTTCACAAACATGGATTAAGAGTTGAGCCATGAGCTTGCAGTGCAAAGTCAAGGTTGGCTGAATACAGATGCAACTCAAAGGGTTGAGAGGGAAAACAGAAGAGTCTGAAATGCAATACGCAATATTGCTGTATTGCTGCATACACACCACCCACGTAAGTCTATAAACCTGCCTGTGCAATAGTTTAGTGTGTGGCATTGTTCTGTGTGGTTGCTGAAGCATTCACCTTCAATAGTTGTTGCTACTGCAAACATTAATCTTGTTAAGGGCATTTCCATGTCCTATAAGCACTAACGTGAAGTTCATAGGAGCACATCAAATTTGGTGTCAAATTAAAGCTAAGAGTCTATATATTGTTTTTTATTAAGGCTTTTATAAATTCTTTAACTATTTTCCATCCTAAAAATGTAGAATAAGGTACTGATTTCTGGTCAAACAGATGGACAAGGGAAGGGGTCTTGGCAAACAGAAAAAGTCTTAATTCGGAGTAGATATTTAACAGATTTTTGGAAAATGTGGTCACAAAAACAACTGAGGGAGATTTTACCTTAAGTATGTTATCAAATCTGCACTGTCATTTGAGTAAATGTGTTTTTGTAAAAATGTCAGTAGAAATTGATAAAAGTAGTCCTTGTGCATATGGTTTAACTTTTCAATCAATGGTTTTTGTTTGGCATACTTTTAAAGTGAAAAGTAGAGTCTCGCCGTCATTCTATTACCATGAAATGATTATGTGCATTCAACAAGCACTGTGAGGGCAAAGCACGTTCCACCTTTGAGGAGAAGTCAAAATAAGCACCATTGTATACTAAGTTTGCACGCAAAGTAAAATATCACAATCTGTGGTTCTTTAACTGTATCTTGCAACCATAACATTAAAATGTTGTGCAAATATAACCCCCTGTGATCCTTTATTTCGAACATTAGCCCACAAAGAAGTCAATAATTCAAAGTTCCCTTTGAAAGCAAATATAATCTCACTAGAGTATGTTTGTTTTTGTATTAGGCCGATTGTGTTTTTTAAAATTATCATTATGCTGATTGTGTCGTAGGCCTATTGTTGTCACAATTCTGGCCATTTCTGAAGAGGTTTATCTGTTCTGTACCCTTTTGCACCTGAATCAAAGTTCATAATTGCAACAGGTCATTTACATGTTTTACACTTAAAAACCAATACATACCATACCAGAAAATATTTGGTAAAGATATCCAGCTAGTCTTGAAGGGTGGGGTATCTACCCTCAAGTTATTATGCCTTTAATAAGTATTAAGTTGCTAATGCTAATTTACTCCTCCAAACTACTGTGATTGTTTCCATTCAGTTTCCCTGGAGCAGATTGGCAACCTCAACAAGAGATTCAGACAGCTGAGCAAGAATGAGGAGACACTAAGGTAGTGTCACCAACACCATATATTTACAGTACATCATCGGCTGTTACCCATCTCATCTATTCATATACTGTAAAACCATTCTGGAAATATTTTATGTATTTTGGAATTTACCTTCAAATATGTTACGTAAAATATAGTAGCAGTTCACTTACTGTATTTGTGAATGTACAAAATAGAATGTCACACAAAGAGTACAAGGTCGAAAATAAATAAAAGCACATCCTCTAAAGAGGGAAAAAGTTTTTGTTGTATTTCAAATGGCTTGTAATTCCACCCCAAAGAATACGTTACCATATTGTATTTTTGCAGTGCCAAAATCCTTTTGACCACTAGTGGGTGCATGGTATTGTTGTTTCTGGCTACATTTGTGCTGTACCAATTTAATTGATATGTAGTAGTAGTACCCCATCAATTAAATGTCTATAGGGGACAGATTGGAATGGAAGCAAGTCTTAAACATTTAATGGTTGAGTATTTGCCTTTGCCATGTAGTCACTGTATGGAAGCCTTTGTTAAATGCCTCTAGAAGTATAAGTGCAACATTTGGTATTTTATAACACTTACATTTCTGGAGGCCTTAACACAGGCTTCAAAGTTGGCAGTCATTGATATGCTGTAAAATGTTAAACACATTACCTAGCAGCCAACCTGCTTGCAAAGACCACTTATCCTGGACATTTTTTTGATACCGTTCGTTACAATAAGCCTATAGTGGAGACATTTGAAATGAAACAAGTATTTCTAATATGGTATTGTTGTTTCTGGTACATAAACATGAGGCGTGCCTTGTAAGAGGCTACATTTGTCCTACCTGTTAGTGAGAGGGCTGTATCAATGTAATTGATGCTTGTTGACAGTAACCTTAATATAATACTTGTTAACAGTAACCTTGGCCTTTGGCAAAAGGCGGTAAACATCTCACATGATAATGTAGTTGTTACTAACATATTTTCATGTCATGTTTTCTTTTGCAGTCGACAGGATTTGGCGAGCATCTCTGCTCTAGATAACAATCCACTCCGGGCTCAAATTATTAATGCCTTCTTTGACAAAAGGTGATTATATAGCCGAAGTACAATATTGAAATCTCTCGTTTAATACATACTGTATTTACTGTCATTAACTGTTAAAACCATGTTTTTACACAGAGGACAGTTTTGTTCATGAGGTAATCAGTGATGCTGTAAAGGCCTTAGTTTTGAAGCATGTTCAACACAGGGCAGTCTGAGTGAATTCACATATACATGTAACTCTATACCTGTAGTCTTGGTAACCTCACCAGTTAGTCTGGTTTAACCAGACTAATGCCTCTCTGTGTTTACTTGATTTAGAAACCTCCGTGAGAATGAGGCGGGTACGGTCCAGGTGATTGGCTTTGAGGAGTTCCTTATGGTCATGTCTCACTTTCGTCCGGCAGCTATGCACATCACAGAGGAGGAGAGGGAGAAACTGAGGCGGGAAAAACTACGCTGTATGGTTTGGTGATGAGTAGAGTGACTTTGCTGAGACTTGTGTTTGTGCCCAGAGCTAATGCCTAGGCTTTAGCTCAGTGGGCTAGTGTGGTCTTGACTGAGTCATGCATGTTTTATATAAGGGCTATTCTAGATAGAATCATAACATTGATTCAGTTCTCTAATCATACTCTAGTGTAGAGTCAAGATTGGGTCTGGAGTAGACCAGCCAGTCTGTCTTGCTCCTACTTAACATGGATGCAGCTCAGAAAGCCAATTCTCATAATCATGACTTCTTCATCCACCCTGATGTGAAATGAGCCATTAGGCCCCTATCCTGCCCCTAGAACCCTTCCCAGTCGATGATGAATATAAATCATAGTAGAGACCTGTTACACTCTCTTTGGGGATAAAATAGTTAGTAAAAATGTCCTATTTTGCTTGTTCGTCTTCAGTTGTGTTCAACATGCATGACACAGACAGTGACGGCACCATCACTCTGGAGGAGTACAGACGGGTAAGGCCTCCCTTTTCTACCCTCTCCTCACCATAATCCTCCATGGGCCCCAGGGCGTGTATTCACAAAGCATCTCAGAGTAGGAGTGCTGTACTAAAATCAGGTTTGCCCATGTCCATGTAATATGATTCATTATGATTTTTTTTTAAAAGAAGGCAAAACTGATCCTATGTCAGCACACCTGGTGTGCTCTTTTCTTCCTCTAGGCGGTAGAAGAGCTCCTGTCTAAGGCTGGCACAATTGGGCAGGAGACCGCAAAGGCCATTGCAGACGCCGCCATGCTGGAAGTTGCGAGCACCACAAGGGGCAAAATGGTAACGTGGGTTATCACTTAATCACTAATGTTCGTACCCTTAAGACCAAAGAGTTCATAAAGTGCGTAAGATACAACGATAACACAATTGATTACAGTGAACCACACCTTATTTTTAAGTGCAAAGAACTGCTCTACTTTGTGCGGTGCCTAAGAACAACCCATAGCCGTCTGTTATTCATGATAGTCCACAGGTCCTCATGCCTTATTGCTTTAAGTGGCAAACTGCAGTTCAAACAATAACGTGTGTACAATAAAATACAAAGGACATTTCATGCCGAAACCTTAATATTAAACACCAATGGTTTTCACTAAGTTGATGATTTATATTTCAGATAATTTGTACAGCTTTGTTACTATAATTTTTATTTATATAAAAAAAAAAAAATCTTATTTGATAATTTCATATATTGTACACGTGATAAGGCCACACAGAGAGACATATATTATTAGACACCCGTGATCATCTGAAGTACCCAAAAGGCCCTAAATGTCATTTTATACAATTTCAAAGAAACATGGAACGTTAACTCAATTCTGGTAGTTTACTGGTACATTTGAAAAGTTCCAGTAATGCGCCCTCCCTTTGCAACCCTATGTAAAAATGTATGTAGCAATTGTAGATTTCCCATTTAAAATTGGGTTACTTTGTTTTTCAGGAACCTGATGAATTCTATGAAGGAATCACTTTTGAAAATTTTCTTCAGGTATGGTTGTATATAGAGTACAGTATACAGTCAGTGTACAAAACATTAGAAACAACTGCTCTTACCATGACAGACTAACCAGGTGAATCCAGGTGAAAAACATGATCCCTTATTGGATGTCACTTGATAAATCCGCTTCAAACAGTGTAGATGAAGGGGAGGAGACAGGTTAAATAAGGATTTTTAAGCCTTGAGACATGGATTGTGTACACAACATGACCAAAAGTATGTGGACACCTGCTCATCGAACATCTCATTCCAAAATCATGGGCATTACTATGGAGTTGGTACCCCCCTTTGCTGCTATATCAGCCTCTACTCTTCTGGGAAGGCTTTCCACTCGATGTTGGAACATTGCTGCAGAGACTTGCTTCCATTCAGGCACAAGAGCATTAATGAGGTTGGGCACGGATGTTAGGCGATTAGGCCTGGCTCGCAGTCGGCGTTCTAATTCATCCCAAAGGTGTTTGATGGGGTTGAGGTCAGGGCTCTGTGCAGGCCAGTCAAGTTCTTCCACACAGATCTCGACAAACCGTGTCTGTATACACTTCCCTTTGTGCACAGGGGCATTGTCCTGCTGAAAAGGGCCTTCCCCAAACTGTTGCCACAAATTTGGAAGCACAGAATCGTCTAGAATGCTGTAGCATTAAGATTTCCCTTCGCTGGAACTAACTATTCCTCCTCCAACAAACTTTACAGTTGACACTAAGCATTGGGGCAGATAGCGTTCTCCTGGCATCCGCCAAACCCAATCCGTCAGACTGCCAGATAGTGAAGTGTGATTCATCACTCCAGAGCAGAGTCCAATGGAGGCGAGCTTTACACCTCTCCAGCTAACGCTTGGCATTGCGTATGGTAATCTTAGACTTTTGTGCGGATGATCGGCCATGGAAACCAATTTCACGAAGCTCCCGACAAACAGTTCTTGTGCGGACGTTGCTTCGAGAGGCAGTTTGGAACTCGATAGTGAGTGTTGCAACAGAGGACAGACGATTTTTACGCACTACGGCACTCTGAATGGCACACATGGCAGTCCCGTTCTGTGAGCTTGTGTGGCCTACCACTTCGCGGCTGTGCTATTCTTGCTCCTAGATGTTTCCACTTCACAACAACAGCATTTACAGTTGACAGGGGCAGCTCAAGCAGGGCAGAAATTTGACGAACTGACTTGTTAGACAGGTGGCACCCTATGACGGTGTGATGTTGAAAGTCACTGAGCTCTTCAGTAAGGCCATTGTAATGCCAATGTTTGTCTATGGACTGTGCTCGATTGTGTACACCTGTCAGCAACGGGTGTGGTTGAAATATCAGAATCCACTAATTTTAAGGGTTGTCCACATACTTTTGTATATATAGTGTATGTGCGCCATTCAGAGGGTGAATGGGCGTGACAAAATATTTAAGTGTATGGTAGTAGGTGCCAGAACTGTAACGCTGCTTGGTTTTTCACGCTCAGTTTCCCGCATGTATCAAGAATGGTCCACCACCCAAAAAACATCCATCCAACTTGACACAACTGTGGGAAGCATTGTCAACATAGGCCAGAATCCCTGTGGAATGCTTTCGACACCAAGGAGGGTTCATGCCCTGACGAATTGAGTCTGTTCTGAGGGGAAAAGGGAGGGTTTGGGTGGGGGAAGAGGTGCAACTCAATATTAGGAAGGTGTTCCTAATGTTTTGTACACTGTGTACAACCTCTTCCCCATTTCACAAGCTATTCAAATTGGCTATTGATGTATTAGTTGAAAAAAGGAAATGCCATTTCACTTTTGAGTTATGCAAAAGAATGCTATTACAACACAGTGACATTTGGTGTCTTAATATACTGCTATACTTTATATATTGAATACTGCCATATCAGTCTTATATTCCCCTACATTTTCTCCCCACAGATTCTTAAAACCTTCGATATTGAGACGAGGATGCACATTCGCTTTTTAAACATGGACACTGCAACCATGCGATGTGGGAAATGAGTCCCTGTCTCCTTTAAAATAGATCTGGTACTGATGTTTTTACAGAATGAATCTCTCCGGTCTTCCTCTGAGATGAAGCCAAATACCTTTTTTTAAACTTATGAATGATTGATGGGAGATCCACTGTGATATACAGTGTCTTCAGAAAGTATTCATACCCCTTGACTTTTCCACTGCACCAGAGTCCAATTGGCGACGAGCTTTGGACTTTTGACATAATGGGGTATTGTGTTTAGGCCAGTGACAAAAATGTCAACAATCCGTTTTAAATTCAGGCTGTAACACAACAAAATGTGGAAAAAGTCAAGGTGTGTAAACATTTTCTGAAGGCACTGTAAGTGTACAATATTGTCTACATAACGTATGTTGTACATTTTAAAATGACAAACTATGCTGAACTATATTTTAAGGTTTGGGTTAGACATTTGCATCCATTTCAGTGCCGTGCAATGTCCTTGCAGTATTTAGTGCTTGACTGTGACTGAATACTAACATGCTTTCAGCTAAAAGTAAACACATACACCTCCAGTGCCCCAGATGAATCCCTTCATACCACCCTCCACACTCTCTCATGTCAGCATTATGTATACATAACAGTACAGACATTTTGAATGCCTAGAGGTTCACCCGCCATGTGGATCACTGAGAGGACCGGGGTTGGCATCCAGGGTCACTTTTATTCTGGCTCTGTGGGGCACAGTGCATTCCGACAGGGCTTCAGAATACACGTTAGACTCAATTTATTTAGTTCCTCAAGCTTCATTATTCCTGTGTCCTTTCAGTGGAGTCTCACCATTCTACCCTCTAAAATCAAAGACCACTTACAAATAACCACGTTTATGTATTACTCATGCTGAAAACATTGATCCTTAAAATAAATGTTTAAACACATTAGACGAATATTGTTCTTTATATCCAAAGAACCTGTAATAGCCTTTGCAATAATGTATACACATATTGTAGTCATTAATTAAAAATAAAGAAATTATGAGATGAAAAATTGTTGGAGTTACTTGTGTTTTGCTTCCATCTTCGTGTGAAGACAGATAAGACTGCCACCTGCAATTCCACTGAAGTAAATTAAGTGAAAGGACCATGTGACCGTTGTTGCCCATCAATTTATGGAGGATGTCAGTACCAACTTCAATGTCTAGTTAAAGGTCCAATGCAGCAGTTTCTATCTCAATATCAAATCATTTCTGGGTAAAAATTAAGTACCTTACTGTGATTGTTTCACAGTAAAATGGTAAAAGATTAACAGAAGTAGCTTCTTAGCAAAGATACATTTCTCAAGCAAGAATTTTGCTAGGAATATCTGGGAGTGGTAAGGAGAAAACTGAAAATGAGCTATTATTGGCAGGGGTTTGAAACCATCTTTCTTATTGCTCTATTAACTAATTTACAGCATGGTGATTTCACTATGGAAGGCCAAACATCTATGCCACCAAAACAGGCTAACCAAACACTAAAAGAGCAATATCATCATGCTCAAATTTCACAACCTCAATGTGGAAATATATATAAAACACAGAAAAATCACGTGTTTGACTGCACTGGATCTTTAACAAAACATGATCCCATCATAAGATGAAATCCATTCAGAATTCATTGTTGCTCTAGGAAAAAATTAAAAAATAAGGACAGCTATTTAAAATCGGATTTAGTTTGAAAAATCAAAAGGATATATAAAAGCTGATTTGCTTTGTACATACTGTCTACAGGGCTGGTGGTAGGGGTCTGCAGAGCTGGTGGTGGTAGGGGTATGCAGGGCTGATGGTAAGGGTCTGACGGGTCGGTGGTAAGGGTCAGAAGGGCTGGTGGTAAGGGTCAGAAGGGCTGGTGGAAGGGGTCTGAAGGGCTGGTGGAAGGAGTCTGAAGGGCTGGTGGAAGGAGTCTGAAGGGCTGGTGGAAGGAGTCTGAAGGGCTGGTGGAAGGAGTCTGAAGGGCTGGTGGAAGGAGTCTGAAGGGCTGGTGGTAGGGGTCTGAAGAGCTGGAGGTAGGGGTCTGAAGGGCTGGTGGAAGGAGTCTGAAGGGCTGGTGGAAGGAGTCTGAAGGGCTGGTGGTAGGGGTCTGAAGGGCTGGTGGAAGGAGTCTGAAGGGCTGGTAGAAGGAGTCTGAAGGGCTGGTGGTAGGAGTCTGAAGGGCTGGTGGAAGGGGTCTGAAGAGCTGGTGGTAGGGGTCTGAAGGGCTGGTGGAAGTAGTCTGAAGGGCTGGTGGTAGGGGTCTGAAGGGCTGGTGGTAGGAGTCTGAAGGGCTGGTGGAAGGGGTCTGAAGAGCTGGTGGTAGGGGTCTGAAGGGCTGGTGGAAGTAGTCTGAAGGGCTGGTGGTAGGGGTCTGAAGGGCTGGTGGTAGGAGTCTGAAGGGCTGGTGGAAGGGGTCTGAAGAGCTGGTGGTAGGGGTCTGAAGGGCTGGTGGAAGTAGTCTGAAGGGCTGGTGGTAGGGGTCTGAAGGGCTGGTGGTAGGGGTCTGAAGGGCTGGTGGTAGGGGTCTGAAGGGCTGGTGGTAGGGGTCTGAAGGGCTGGAGGTAGGGGTCTGAAGAGCTGGAGGTAGGGGTCTGAAGGGCTGGTGGAAGGAGTCTGAAGGGCTGGTGGAAGGAGTCTGAAGGGCTGGTGGAAGGAGTCTGAAGGGCTGGTGGAAGGAGTCTGAAGGGCTGGTGGAAGGGGTCTGAAGGGCTGGTGGAAGTAGTCTGAAGGGCTGGTGGAAGTAGTCTGAAGGGCTGGTGGTAGGGGTCTGAAGGGCTGGTGGTAGGGGTCTGAAGGGCTGGTGGTAGGGGTCTGAAGGGCTGGTGGAAGGAGTCTGAAGGGCTGGTGGAAGGAGTCTGAAGGGCTGGTGGAAGGAGTCTGAAGGGCTGGTGGAAGGAGTCTGAAGGGCTGGTGGAAGGAGTCTGAAGGGCTGGTGGAAGGAGTCTGAAGGGCTGGTGGAAGGAGTCTGAAGGGCTGGTGGAAGGAGTCTGAAGGGCTGGTGGAAGGAGTCTGAAGGGCTGGTGGAAGGAGTCTGAAGGGCTGGTGGAAGGAGTCTGAAGGGCTGGTGGAAGGAGTCTGAAGGGCTGGTGGAAGGAGTCTGAAGGGCTGGTGGAAGGAGTCTGAAGGGCTGGTGGAAGGAGTCTGAAGGGCTGGTGGAAGGAGTCTGAAGGGCTGGTGGAAGGAGTCTGAAGGGCTGGTGGAAGGGGTCTGAAGGGCTGGTGGTAGGGGTCTGAAGGGCTGGTGGTAGGAGTCTGAAGGGCTGGTGGCAGGGGTCTGAAGGGCTGGTGGAAGGAGTCTGAAGGGCTGGTGGTTCTAATAGTAGGGGTCTGAAGGGCTGGTGGTAGGGGTCAGTGGGAGGGGTGAGAGCCAGACAGGATGTCATAGGGCACGGTCAGGCCAATGTTGTAGTTGTAGCCAGATGACTCCACATTGTTGGACCTGCAGATGGGCAGAACATGGGCTGGTGGAAGGGGTCTGCAGGGCTGATGGTACTAGTAGTAGGGGTCTGAAGGGCTGGTGATAAGGGTCAGTGGGAAGGGTGAGAACCAGACAGGATGTCATAGGGCACGGCCAGGCCAATGTTGTAGTTGTAGCCAGATGACTCCACATAATTGGACCTGCAGATGGGCAGAACATGGTCCTGGGAGGTGGAGTCCTCTGAGAAGTCATAGTGGCAAATTACTCCCCTATGTCTATAATGTGGACACACAAGAATTGGGGCAGTTAAAAAACAAAATAACAAACAGACTTAAGAATTAGAATTAGAATTAAACAGAAAGTATTCACATCTCTGGACTTTTTCCACATTTTTTTGTGTTACAGCCTGAATTTAAAATTGATTAAATTAAGATTTTGTGTCACTGGCCTACACACAATACCCCATAATGTCAAAGTTTCAATTAAAAATGAAAAGCTTAAATGTCTTCAGTCAATAAGTATTCAACCCCTACGGAAAGCCTAAAGTAAAAATGTTGTTAACTACAAAGATACAGGTGTCCTTCCTAACTCAGTTGCCGGGAGAAGGAAAACATTCAGGGATTTCACCATGAGACCAACGGTGACTTTAAAACAATTACAGAGTTTAACGACTGTGATGGAGGATGGATCAACAACATTGTAGTTACTCCACAATACTAACTTAAATGACAGAGTTTAAAGGAGGAAGCCTGTACAGAATTAAAATATTCCAAAACATGCACCCTATTTGCAATAAGGCACTAAAGTAAAACTGCAAAAAAATGTGGCAAAGAAATTAACTTTACGTCCTGAATACAAAGCTTTATGTTTGGGGCAAATCCAACAAAACATATCACTGAGTACCACACTTCATATTTTCAAGCATGGTGGTGGCTGCATCATGTAATGGGTATGTTTGTCATCGGCAAGAACTAGGGAGTTTTTTGGGATAAAAATAAATGGAATAGAGCTAAGCACAGGCAAAATCCTAGAGGAAAACCTGGTTCAGTCTGCTTTTCAACAGACACTGTGAGACAAATTCACCTTTCAGCAGGACAATAACATAAAATACAAGGCCAAATATACACTGGAGTTACTTACCAAATCGACATTGAATGTTCCTGAGTGGCCTAGTTACAGTTTTGACTTAAATTGGCATGTATGGCAAGACTTGAAAATGGCTGTCTAGCAATGATCAAGCTTTTCATTTCATTTTTTTTTTTTCCAAACTTTGCGGCAGGGTAGCCTAGTGGTTAGAGAGTTGGACTAGTAACCGGAAGGTTGCAAGTTCAAACCCCCGAGCTGACAAGGTACAAATCTGTCGTTCTGCCCCTGAACAGGCAGTTAACCCATTGTTCCTAGGCCGTCATTGAAAATAAGAATTTGTTCTTAACTGACTTGCCTAGTTAAATAAAGGTTAAAAAAAAACAACAACAACCAACTTGACAGAGCTTGAAGAATTTTAAAAAGAATAATGTGCAAATATTGTACAATCCAGATGTGCAAAGCTCTTAGAGACTTACCCAAAAATATTTAGTTGTAATCGATGTCAAAGGTGATTCTAACATGTATTGAATCAGGGGGTTGAATACTTATGTAGTCAAGATATATTAGTATTATATTTTTCATTCATGTTTTACAAATGTTGACAGACTATTTTGTGTAGATCGTTGACCATTTAAAAAACAAGTGTAAAGAGTTTAATCCCACCTTGTAACACAAATGTGGAAAAAGTAAAGGGGTGTGAATACTTTCTGAGGCACATCTATGCAGACACTGATCTCTGTGTAATATGGAATCTTCAGTAAAATAAACAAGTATCTTGCTAAACTCTAAATGTATAAATTAGAATTTTGGGTGGTGTTATTAGGGACCTGCGGTGGGCTGTGAGGTCGTCATCTGTGATGCAGGCCCCTCGTGGAGACTTCTCGTCTGGGATGTTGGCTGTCACCAGAGTGCTAGTGTTGAATCTCAAGTGTCTGACTGGGTGCCTGCAAACAGATAGGAGGGAGAAACAACAAACACCATTTTTTATTACTAACAATTTGATTTCACACACACACACACAAATTCACTAACGAGCTGAAAAGGGATCAATCAATACTGATGCGCCTGTTTGGTTTGCTGCCAATGTCAGCCTGATAGGTAAATGTTGCGTATTGCTGAATATTTTAGCAATGCATACTTGAAAGTGACTGGAACGGCAAGACACTTACATTTTTATATTTCAAGTACTGAATAGCACGTAAGAATTCTACCTGCCTTTTGTGGCACAAACAAATAGATGTATGAGCAACCAATAGAAAGAACTCTGCTGTCCCACCTGTTGTGCATCTCCCACAGTTTAGCTCCCATCCTCATCTCCCAGACGCAGACCAATCCCTCACCTCCGCCACTCACAATCTTCCAATCGTCTGCCTGCACGGAGGTCACGCCCATGTGGTGAGCATACAGCGATGTCACAGAGGAGCCGGTGCGCAGGTCAAACACCCTCACCCTGAAACAGAACACAGCAAAAGCAAGTAGTCATTTCATCTCAGGAAGTGATGTTGCAGGAAGTAGATCAGACAAAGGTGGTCGATTCACTCCACTACTGAAGATATGAAAGGATGTATCTTTCCTAGGCTGGTCCAAGATCTGTGTGTGCTCTTGCCACCTCTATTGCTGTTATTTTCAAGCCATGGGATGACAATGAGTGCCAACAAGGAGTTGGCATTATAGAACCAACAGACCGGCACTCAGACCACATCTTAACAAGGTTACCAGAGGAAACTTGGTGCCTCCGAACAATGCATTACAAAAACAACAACAGAAAACCTATAAGACATGATCAGAAAAGACAGGCCAACAAAGACAGGAATAAACACCAACACTAGGTGACATTGAGGGGATTTCATCTGCTTCCTCTACTTTAGACCACTTATAAACGTACGTTTAATTACTTTAGCCACCAATAACACTCATTCACTCACAGCACCAAAGCTACAAATATTGAAGATGTTTTGAACTGATTAAACACGGTGCTGTTGTAGCATTAATAGAACTAAGGAGGATTCTTGGGTCTGGTTTGACGAGCCAAACATGCCCCACGGACCTCCAGCTCCATCTGTTGCCATCACTGCTTTAGTTTATTGGGTCCCACCGCACAGCAGCCGGAGGATGACTTCATGCAAAAAGCTTTCCAAAAGTTCATTACCCAAATTTAATTTATTTGGGGGTGAGCAGATTTAATTTCCGCTTCAATAAATTAAACGAATCAGGGTTGCATAGCTAAATGGGCATTAGCATTGTAACTAAGATGTATGGTAAGACATGAGTTGCGTCCCAAATGGCACCCTATTCTCCCTATATAGTGCACTACATCTGACCAGAGCCCTATGGGTCCTGGTCAAAAGTAGTGCATTATATAGGGGATAGGGTGACATTCGACACACTGACATGGCTGCTGAGTAGTGTTGTTTCATGGGCGCTCACGCTTCAGCAAAAGGGTTTAAAAGTTACTGTCTGGCAGCCTCCGACAGTCATAAATCTAATGTTTGGAGCGAGCCCTGGTCTTCACTGAGCTGCCAGTGGACAAGCTATTTCACATTAATCAGCATGATCCTTGTTTTCTACTAACCAGTTGAATGATAGGGGAAAAATATATATATATTCCACCAAAATAAACATACCCAAACACATTTTTTCCCCCATGAGATGGCCATAACCGGTAACTGGTAACGTTGCATAGTTTTAGAAAGGTCAGGAACTCACCCTTCTGGTAATAAAAAAATAATAATACTCACTTTTGAGGACAAACTCAAGTATATAGTACAAATATTATGAGAATATACAAATCATATATGAATGGTCAGTTCAATTCTATGAAATTATTTAGTATTTTTTTTATGTTGAGAGAGCTAAATCCGGCTGAGAATGAGACAGTGAGATGAAACTACAATGAACAAAAATATAAACGCAACATCTAAAGTGTTGGTCCAATGTTTCATAAGCTGAAAAAAAAAAAAAAAAAAAAAAAAAAAAAAAAAAAAAACACAGAAACTTTCCATATGCACAAAAAGCTTATTTCTCTAAAATGTTTACATCACTGTTAGTGAGCATTTCTCCTTTGCCAAGATAATCCATTCACCTGACAGGTGTGGCATATAAAAAGCAGATAAAACAGCATGATCATTACATAGGTGCACCTTGTGCTGGGGACAATAAAATGCCATTAAAATGTGCAGTTGTGTCACACAACACAATGCCACAGATGCCTCAAGCTTTGAGGGAGCGTGCAATTGGCATGCAGGAATGTCCATCAGAGCTGTTGCCGGATAATTTTATATTCATGTCTCCACCAAAAGCCACCTCCAACGTCGTTTTAGCAAATTTGAGGCCGTTCAACCGGCCTCACAACTGCAGACCACGTGTACCCTGCCAGCCCAGGACCACGGTGTTGAGGAGTATTTCTGTCTGTAATAAAGCCTGTTTAGTGGGGAAAATCATTCTGATTGGCTGGGTTCCCTACTGGGTGGGCCTGGCTGCCAAGTGAGTGGGCCTATACCCTCCAAAGCCCAGTCATGAGCATGAGGTGGGTGGGCCCTTGCCCAGTCATGAGAAATACATAAATTAGGGCCTAATGAATTTATTTCAATTGACTGATTTCCTCATATGAAATGTAAATCAGTAAAATCTTTGAAATTGTTGCATGTTGCGTTTATATTTTTGTTCAGTATAGTATTGCTGCATCCGTTAAATCAGTGGTCGCCAACCGGTCGATTGCAATTGAATGGTCGATCTTTAAGGCATTCCTAGTCGATCACCATATATTTCTGTAGAAAAGTCAACGAACGATTAAGTCGCTCCTTTTTAAAATTTCTGTTAAACTGTTACCGTAGGTGCACTTGATTCAAAAGTCTTACGCACCGGGTAAACAAAGTTTCCCCACGAGACAAAATCCGCCTACCCGGCTGACCGGCAAATCTGTGACTAAAATTGAGTGCACCTACTGCGCTGCCCAATCGGATAGCTTAAATCACTGTGGCTACAGAGCTTCCATGACTCTGGCCACAGCCAAGTTTAATAGACTACTAGCCTACGTAAGATTTAATAACTTTTAAAACCGAGACCACAGAGAGGACAGTTGCAAATCATTCAGCGCGTTGTCAGGATTACATATTTTATAGTATCAACAAATGTCGGTACATAGAAGTGTCTTACATCGTCTGAAAGCTTAAATTCTTGTTAATATAACTGCTCTGTCCAATTTACAGTAGCTATTACTGCGTAAGAAATACCATGCTATTGTTTGAGGAGAGCTCCTAACAACAACTGTTTTTTCACCGCAATAGGTTTGATAAATTCACCTCTGAAGGTGAAATGTGTACTTCTATTCATAAATCTTGCTCTGATTTATTATCCAAAGGGTCCCACAGATAACATGAAGTGTTGTTTTGTTAGATAATATAATTTTATATCCTAAAAAAGTCCATATAGAAGGCACTCATTCAATTTGCAAAAAAAATAATCTGAAAATCTCACCCTAAATATTGTTTCAACGAGTCAAATCACATTTATATATACTTCCTCAGAGATCCTAGAAGGTAACAAGACTTCACTATTTCATTAGGGGTGTAATATATCCTGAAGGATACCATATTTGGTCAGAGAGCGACGCCTTCATGGCACACCGATGGCGCGGGCGGCCATCACTTGAACATCTATCTTTGTCAAATAAGCACCAATCGGGGTCAAACAAAGCTAGCTAGATAGACAATGATCTGGGCTTTACGGGAGTATCAGGAAACCATGTTTATGTCGTAAAATGTAGCTTCTAACCTTGTACGACAGCATGCCTTTTCATTTTGGACAAAAATTATAAAGGATATTCAGAGTTATGAAAACTGGTTGTTTTGCAAATGTTGAACTTATAAAATGGCTACTAATACTTGGAAAGCTAAATCAAAGTCCAAGTATACATATTTGATGATATTCTTACAAAAAAATAAGAGTATGAATGTGAATGTCTCCTTTTGCCCAAATGTACATGGGGACTTCACACTAAAAGACTTGAGGATCAGTCATACCCCAAGTTATCCATCTGAAACTTTGCACATACACTGCTGCCATCTTGTGGACACTATCGGAATTACAACCAGAGTGATGGCTATAACAGACTCATCAATCTACACACAACATCCCTTAATGACAAAGCAAAAACAGGTTTTTGCAAATGCATTAAAAATACAAATCTGAAATATCACCTCTCACATAAGTACTCAGACAATGTATACTCAGTACTTTGTTGAAGCACCTTTGACAGCAATTGCAGCCTCGAGTCTTCTTGGGTATGACGCTACAAGCTTGGCACACCTGTATTTGTGGAGTTTCTCCCTTTCTTCTCTGCAGATCCTCTCAAGCTCTGTGTCAGGTTGGATGGGGAGCGTCGCTGCACAGCAATTTTCAAGTCTCTCCAGAGATGTTCGATCGGGTTCAAGTCTGGGCTCTGGCTGGGCCACTCAAGGACATTCAGAGACTTGTCCCGAGCCACTCCTGCATTGTCTTGGCTGTGTGCTTAGGGTCATTGTCCTGTTGGAAAGTAAACCTCCCGCCTCAATCAGAGGTCCTGAGCGCTCTGAAGCAGGTTTTCATCAAGAATCTCTCTGTACTTTGCTCAGTTCATCTTTCCCTCGACCCTGACTAGTCTCCCAGTCCCTGCCACTGAAAAACATCCCACAGCATGATGCTGCCACCACCATCCTTCACCAAGTTTCCTCCAGACGTGACGCTTGGCGTTCAGGACAAAGAGTTAAATCTTGGTTTCATCAGACCAGAGAATCTTGTTTTTCATGGTCTGAAAGTCTTTAGGTGCCTTTTGGCAAACTCCAAGCGGGCTGTCATGTGCCTTTTAATGAGTGGCTTCTGTCTGCCCACTCTACTATAAAGGCCTGATTGGTGGAGTGCTGCAGAGAGGGTTGTCATTCTCAAAGGTTATCCCTTCTCCACAGAGGAACTCTGGAGCTCTGTCAGAATGACCATCGGGCTCCTGGTCACCTCCCTGACCAATGCACTTCTCCCACGATTGCTCAGTTTGGCCAGGCGACCAGCTCTAGGAAAAGTCCTGCTGTTTCCAAACTACTTCCATTTAAGAATAACGGAAGCCACTGTGTTCTTGGGGAACTTCAATGCTGCAATATTATTTTTGGTACCCTTCCCCAGATTTCTGCCTTGACACAATCCTGTATCGGAGCTATTCGGACAATTATTTATTTATTTAACCGTTATTTAACAAGGCAAGTCAGTTAAGAGCAAATGATTGACTTCCGGTAACGATGTGGCGAGGAGCAGCAGCTAACTGTAGCTCAAACTATATTTTAACTAATTATTCAACGCCTATTTACACATTTTGTTATTTAATTGTCCAAAATGTTGGTTACATGGTAAATTTACTTAGAAATGCACATAAGCAGACACTTTTGACAAAAAAAACAAATGTCATCTCTACCTGCAGCTAGCAAGGAAAACGGTGAAGAAAAACAACCTGGTGACCCAGTTCTAAATGAGATTCGCGAAATGCACAAAAATCTCGAAGAGAAAATTGCAGGTGGGCGAAGTTGTGGCTGAAATAAAACTTACAGTGGGTGCACTGAAAGCAAAAGTGGACACACTCGACAACCAAGTTACACACGCTGAAGAGAGGACATCAACCTCAGAGGACAAGAACAACTGCCTAAACGACACTGTTGAAAAAACTGATAGAAGAACGACTTCAATACCAGGAAAATGACATTCGGAGACATACACTTCAAATCAGAGGGTTACCCGAAATCCACAAAAATATGGAAGATTGTGTGAAAGACATTTTACGCAACCTATTTGATAAAACACCGGAGGATGTTAAGTTAACAACATGCCCATCGAGAGAACACATCGGAAACCGACGACACTGCACCCAGGACCAGCCCCACGCAACCCCCGGCCTATCCTGGTGAAATTCTTACGATACACTGACAGGGAGAAGTTCCGGCTCAGAGCCAAAGAGCGTAGGACTTTTCAATGGAAGGAGACCAAAGTGGAGTTTTCCCCTGACTTTGAGGCATATGTGCATGAAAAGGGGACTGAAATACTCGTTGCAATATCCTGCCGTGTTCTGGGTTACTTTGAGAGGATCATTACGTCGTTTCACAGACCAAAAAGAGGCAAAGAATTGTGTCATGGACATCAATGAGGCCAAACAAATTGTGTAGCGTGGTAGGCTATGGTTCATCACGAATGGACTAACATTTTTCTCTAAGGCGATATAACTTCTCATGTTGTGAGTAACAGTCTCATTGAGTGTTTATTCTACGAATGCTGCCTATAATTTATCTTTCTGCTTTACAGCTGGCATCATTATACTACTGGATTAAGCAGGACTATAGTCCAAGCATATCATTCTGTATTATGGCTATAGTGGGGAGAAACATATATTAAGCTTTCATTCTAATAACAGCAATAGTGGGTCAATATAGACCACAACAGGTGTGTTCGTGCCATGAGTGATGGGCACAAGCCAAAGTGTTAGTCAGTTTATTTTATCATTATTATGACTTATAGCGGTCTCTCTTTTGTAGCTGACCTCAGTTTACATTCCTGTCTTTTGGATCTATACAGTTCATGTATCAGTCTCCACGAGAAAGGTAATCTCTTCTCTTTGCGAGAATAACGATCAGCCCATCTTTATGTTGGATGTTTTGATTGATTTATGTCATCTTTCAAATCAAATCAAATCAAATCAAATTTTATTTGTCACATACACATGGTTAGCAGATGTTAATGCGAGTGTAGCGAAATGCTTGTGCTTCTAGTTCCGACAATGCAGTAATAACGAGCAAGTAATCTAACTAACAATTCCCAAAAAAAACTACTGTCTTATACACAGTGTAAGGGGATAAAGAATATGTACATAAGGATATATGAATGAGTGATGGTACAGAGCAGCATAGGCAAGATACAGTAGATGATATCGAGTACAGTATATACATATGAGATAAGTATGTAAACCAAGTGGCATAGTTAAAGTGTCATCTCTATGACATGTCATATTTGTCATTTCATGCCTATATTTGGCGTTGTTAAAACGTGCTAATTCTAGTTGGAGCATCAGCGCCCGGAAGACCTCGGGACACTTCACACAGATGAAGGCCTGGTATAGGGCCTTCCTACCTCTCCAAAGGTATACATGTTCAAGTGGAAAAATAATTTAAGGACAAAGAGGGATGAATCTTGATTTTACTTGTAAAGATTTCAGGACAAAATATAATATTGGGAAATATTTATGCTCCAAATGAAGATGACCCAGACTTCTTCCTTCAACTTAACAAAATAATACTGGATTTAGGTGGTTTTCCTCTGGTACTGGGGGTGATTATAAATCAGGTCCCTGATGCTTTTTTTAGATAAATCCAAAATGGGTCTAACCAGGACCTTAAACTCAAGAAGCAATTAAAATACTGTGTAAAGATGTTGGTCTTTATGATATATGGAGATTGCGAGCGGTTGGATTGATCAATTACACATTATTTTCAAAAAGCCACACTGTTTATTCATGCATCGACTACTTTCTGATCTCACACTCTCTCATAGATAAAGTGGGTGCTTACAATGTAGGCACGATAGCTATGACAGATCATGCACCCATTGATCTGACTGTTGAAATATTGGCAAATGAACACCAGCCTCTTACAGAACGAGGCGTTTTTTGAATTCCTTAAAACACACTTTACGATATTCTTTGAAACAAACAATAGTGCGAAACAGGTACATGTCTGGGAAGCTTTTAAAGCTTACATTCGCAAAGTAATGATACAAAGATCTTAATGGTAGCCCATTAAGAAATTAGATAAACAGAAAATGTATAAACTTGAAACAGAGCTTAAAATGCTGGAGAGGGAATATTGGTCCAATCCTAGCAACATTTCTCTGGTAAATCTGAAAACAAGAGCTGAATATTTTATTCAGTAAAAAATATCATATTAAATATAATAATATTCCCTGTACAGGCTGAAATAGAGATGGTACGAATCTAATGAAAAGGCAGGAAAACTGTTGTCCAGTCAATTGAAATCTAGAGAAACAGCTCGGCAAATAGGTGGAATCAGAAATAAGACAGGCAAGCCGATTACGAATCATAAAGAAAAACAATATTTTGAGACTTGTTTCAGGAACTTTATACTTCAGACAGTCCTTTAGATATGCAGAAAGCAGAGGCATTCTTTCAGAATCTGAACCTTCCTAAATTAACAGAGAAAGACAGGAATTGGCACGACCACCCTATTACTTTGGAGGAATTGACCGAAACTATAAGACAAGCACCCAGTGGTAAAACTTCAGGGTTGGATGGGAAACCTAGTTATTTCTATAAAAGGTTTGCAGAGCAGCTTAGCCCAGAAATATTGAAAACATCGATTGACACAGGTGAGCTTCCACCTTCTATGAGTGATGCAGTAATCACCCTAATCCTCAAAAAGGGAAAGGATCCCCATAAGTGTGGGAGCTACTGTCCAATTTCTTTGATAAATTGTGATGAAAATTGTCTCATCTCCATTTTCTGTAGGACGAGGCACGAAACAAGGTGACGGTCTCTTGCCTCTCCTATTTATTAGAGCATTAGAAGCATTAACAAAAGCTATTAGGTTGCATCAGTCAATCAAAGGGATTAATATGGGAGGTAGGGAGAAAAAACTACTGCATTATGCAGACAACATATTACTATTAATATCAGACCCCCAACTCTCCATACCGCCTTTACTGGACCTTGTAAATGCATTCTCAGAGATATCGGGCTATAAAGTAAAACCGGACCAAATCTGAAGTAATGCCTCTATCAAAACATTGTCTGAGAAATGACCTCCTCAGCTGGAGGTTTCAATGGGTCCCTAAAAACTTGAGTTACCTGGGGATCGTGTTAATTCCTGGTCTAGAGAACATGATTTCTGAAAATCCTGACCCACTATTGAACAAAATTCAACTCCAGTTTAAGAGCTGGAATAAAGTACAAATCTCATTATGGGGTAGGATACAGGTTATAAAGATGGTTATAGCTCCTAAACTGAATTACGTCATCAGCATGTTCCACTATCCATACCGGTCTATACTTTTAAATCCATGGACAAAATTATTACTGAGTTTGTTTGGGCCAGTAAAAAGGCCAGGATGAAACTAGCACGATTACAGGCAAAGACTGAGAAGGGAGAAATAAAGCTCCCTAACATGCAATTGTATTAAGAAGTCTTTGTAGCTTCCCAAATAGGCTCTCTCTTTATTGAGAACTCGCCTAGGCCAATCTGGGTGGACATGGAGGAAGAACTTAATGCCCCATTTCGGGGGGCATCAGATTATTTGAGTCAACAAAAGGTGGGACTCCAGAATCCAAAACTGTGCCATACTAAAAAAATATATGGAGCCAGATTCATAAGAGAGAGAGAGAGAGAGAGAGAGAGAGCTTCACCTTTCTTGATAAGCTATGCTTCGTTATGGAACAACCCTAAATTGAAAATAGGGGGACACATGGTTTTCTGGAAAGGTTGGTATAGAAAGGGGATAAAGAACATTGGCTGTCTGTATCAAGAAAACACTTTTCCCTCTTTTGAAGAGCTGAGCTCCAAGTATAATACAGAAACAGGACTTTTGAAGGCATCTCCAGCTTAGGTAGGACAAAACAACAACAAATTCCTAGTACATTCCGATATAAGCGTTAAGATGGAAATCCTATGCAAATTACCACATACCGCAGGGCTTATACAGTGGGGCAAAAAAGTATTTAGTCAGCCACCAATTGTGCAAGTTCTCCCACTTAAAAAGATGAGAGAGTCCTGTAATTTTCATCATAGGTACACTTCAACTATGACAGACAAAATGAGAAAAGAAATAATCTGAAAATCACATTGTAGGATCTTTAATGTATTTATTTGCAAATTATGGTGGAAAATAAGTATTTGGTCAATAACAAAAGTTTCTCAATACTTTGTTATATACCCTTTGTTGGCAATGACAGAGGTCAAATGTTTTCTGTAAGTCTTCACAAGGTTTTCACACACTGTTGCTGGTATTTTGGCCCATTCCTCCATGCAGATCTCCTCTAGAGCAGTGATGTTTTGGGGCTGTTGCTGGGCAACACAGACTTTCAACTGCCTCCAAAGAATTTCTATGGGTTTGAGATCTGGAGACTGGCTAGGCCACTCCAGGACCTTGAAATGCTTCTTACGAAGCCACTCCTTCGTTGCCCGGGCGGTGTGTTTGGGATCATTGTCATGCTGAAAGACCCAGCCACGTTTCATCTTCAATGCCCTTGCTGATGGAAGGAGGTTTTCACTCAAAATCTCACGATACATGGCCCGATTCATTCTTTCCTTTACACGGATCAGTCGTCCTGGTCCCTTTGCAGAAAAACAGCCCCAAAGCATGATGTTTCCACCCCCATGCTTCACAGTAGGCATGGTGTTATTTGGATGCAACTCAGCATTCTTTGTCCTCCAAACACAACGAGTTGAGTTTTTACCAAAAAGTTATATTTTGGTTTCATCTGACCATGACATTCTCCCAATCTTCTTCTGGGTCATACAAATGCTCTCTAGCAAACTTCAGACGGGCCTGGACATGTACTGGCTTAAGCAGGGGGACAAGTCTGGCACTGCAGGATTTGAGTCCCTGGCAGCGTAGTGTGTTACTGATGGTAGGCTTTGTTACTTTGGTCCCAGCTCTCTGCAGGTCATTCACTAGGTCCCCTCGTGTGGTTCTGGAATTTTTGCTCAACGTTCTTGTGATCATTTTGACCCCACGGGGTGAGATCTTGCGTGGAGCCCCAGATCGAGGGAGATTATCAGTGGTCTTGTATGTCTTCCATTTCCTAATAATTGCTCCCATAGTTGATTTCTTCAAACCAAGCTGCTTACCTATTGCAGATTCAGTCTTCCCAGCCTGGTGCAGGTCTACAATTTTGTTTCTGGTGTCCTTTGACAGCTCTTTGGTCTTGGCCATAGTGGAGTTTGGAGTGTGACTGTTTGAGGTTGTGGACAGGTGTCTTTTATACTGATAACAAGTTCAAACAGGTGCCATTAATACAGGTAACGAGTGGAGGACAGAGGAGCCTCTTAAAAGCCAGAGATCTTGCTTGTTTGTAGGTGACCAAATACTTATTTTCCACCATAATTTGCAAATAAATTCATAAAAAATCCTACAATGTGATTTTCTGGATTTTTTCTCTCTCATTTTGTCTGTCATAGTTGAAGTGTACCTATGATGAAATTACAGGCCTCATCTTTTTAAGTGGGAGAACTTGCACAATTGGTGGCTGACTAAATACTTTTTTGCCCCACTGTATACAGCCACCTTATAGGTGCATTTAATGGAACTTGTAAGGGTCTAAAGGATGTATGGGAAAAAGACCTGGAGGTAACATTTGGAGAGGAGGAATGGAATATCTCTCCCTATGAGAGATGCCCGGTCCAAGCTGATTCAATTTAAAGTGTTCAATAGGATTTATTGAACTCCTCTGAGGTTGAACAGAATAGGTTTGATAGAATCCAGACTATGCTGAAGATGTCAGTTAAGTAGAGGTGACATGATCCATATGTTCTCTAACTTTCCAAGCTTACATACCTTTAGGCAGAAGGTATTGGAAAAGATTGGGGATATTCTGGGTACCACAATACTTGTAAATCCTGCTTTGCTATTACTGAATATCATTAAGGATATTGATGGACTGAGAAGCTCATGTTTAAACTGGCTAAAAGTTGCTCTAACCACAGCCAAACGAGTCATACAGAGACACTGGAGGGAGAAGGACCATCCGTCTTATAAGGAATTGTATGTGGCTTTGGCAGAAACAGCTTCATATGAAAGAATGATTTATAAAAATTAATTGTAAACTCGCTACCTTTGATATGTGGGGACATTTTCTCTCAGCGACAGAAAGTGAAAACAATATGAAATGGCCTGATAAGACTACAGACATACAGTTGAAGTCGGAAGTTCACATACATCTAAGCCAAATATATTTAAATTCTGTTTTTCACAATTCCTGACATTTATTCCTTGTAAAAAGTCTGTCTTAGGTCAGTTAGGATCACCACTTTATTTTAAGAATGTGAAATGTCAGAATAATAAATGAGAAAATTATTTTTTAAGCTTTTATTTCTTTCATCACATTCCCAGTGGGTCAGAAGTTTACATACACTGAATTAGTATTTGGCAGCATTGCCTTTAAATTGTTTAACTTGGGTCAAACGTTTTGGGTAGCCTTCCACAAGCTTCCCACAATAAGTTGGGTGAATTTTGGCCCATTCCTCCTGACAGAGCTGGTGTAACTGAGTCAGGTTTGTAGTCCTCCTTGCTCGCACACGCTTTTTCAGTTCTACCCACATATTTTCTAAAGGATTGAGGTCAAGGCTTTGTGATGGCCACTCCAATACCTTGACTTTGCTGTCCTTAAGCCATTTTGCCACAACTTTGGAAGTATGCTTGGGGTCATTGTTCATTTGGAAGACCCATTTGTGGCCAAGCTTTAACTTCCTGACTGATGTCTTAAGATGTTGCTTCAATATATCCACATAATTTTCCTACCTCATGATGCCATCTATTTTGTGAAGTGCACCAGCCCCTCCTGCAGCAAAGCACCCCCACAACATGATGCTGCCAGCCCCGTGCCTCAAGGTTGGGATGGTGTTCTTCGGCTTGCAAGCATCCCCCTTTTTCCTCCAAACATAACGACTGTCATTATGGCTAAACAGTTCTATTTTGTTTCATCAGACCAGAGGATATTTCTCCAAAAAGTACAATCTTTGTCCCCATGTGCAGTTGCAAACCGTAGTCTGGCTTTTTATGGCGGTTTTGGAGCAGTGGCTTCTTCCTTGCTGAGTGGCCTTTCAGGTTGTGTTGATATAGGACTCGTTTTACTGTGAATATAGATACCTTTCTACCTGTTTCCTCCAGCATCTTCACAAGGTCCTTTGCTGTTGTTCTGGGATTGATTTGTACTTTTCGCACCAAAGTACGTTCATCTTTAGGAGACAGAACGCATCTCCTTCCTGAGCGGTATGACGGCTGCGTGGTCCCATGGTGTTTATACTTGCGTACTATTGTTTGTACTGATGAACGTGGTACCTTCATGCGTTTGAAAATTGCTCCCAAGGATGAACCAGACATGTGAAGGTCTACAATTTCTTTCTGAGGTCTTGGCTGATTTCCCCATGATGTCAAGCAAAGAGGCACTGCGTTTGAAGGTAGGCCTTGAAATACATCCACAGGTACACCTCCAATCGACTCCAATGATGTCAATTAGCCTATCAGAAGCTTCTAAAGCAATGACATCATTTTATGGAATTTTCCAAGCTGTTTAAAGGCACAGTCAACTCAGTGTATGTCAACTTCTGACCCACTGGAATTGTGATACAGTGACTTATAAATGAAATAATCTGTCTGTAAACAATTGTTGTAAAAATTACTCGTCATGTACAAAGTAGATGTCTTAACCGACTTGCCAAAACTATAGTTTGTTAACAAGATATTTGTGGAGTGGTTGAAAAACGAGTTTTAATGACTCCAACCAAAGTGTATGTATACTTCCTACTTCAACTCTACATAGACCACTGGTAGGGGTAGGAATATATATATATATATATTTTAATTTTCCTTTTGTTGTAATAGTTATTATGGGGGAGGGGGTTATGGGTGAAAAAAGTTTCCTTTTCCATCTTTGTGTGCGGTGTGTTTGGGGGGTGCGCACGGTGACTTTTTCCACATTTTGTTGCGTTGCAGCCTTGTTCTAGAAAGGATTAGGTTCTTTTTTATTTGGCCCGTCTTGGAGTGGGACTATGGCGTGAAGCGGGTGGGGAGTCTGGGTGCTTTCCGGGTGCTCTGTATTATTCATGTCCGTCAAGTTATGGTTTAATGCCAAATGTATGCATTGTTGTTATATCGTAAGAGGAAACAATGAAACCTATAATTACGAAAAAAATAACATTCTTATTTACAAAGACGGCCTACCCCGGCCAAACCCTAACCCAGACGACGCTGGGCCAATTGTGCGCCGCCCTATGGGACTCCCAATCACAGCTGGTTGTGATACAGCCTGGTATCTAACCAGGGTCTGTGGTGACACCTCTAGTACTGAGATGCAGTGCCTTAGACCGCTGAGCCACTCAGGGCTTGATTCCTTCGAATTCATGGCTTGGTTTAGTCTGACATGCACTGTCAACTATGGACCTTATATAGACAGGCGTACCATTACAAATCATGTCCACTCAATTGAATTTACCACAGGGGGACTCCAATCAAGTTGTAGAAACATCTCAAGGATGATCAATGGAAACAGGATGCTCAATTTCAAGTGTCATAGCAAGGTGTCTGAATACTTATGTAAATAAGGCATTTATTTTTAATGCATTCGGGTATTGTGTGTAGATTGATGAGGAAAACATTTCAGTTAATCCACTTAAGGCTGTAACGTAACAAAATGTGGATAAAGGGAAGGGGTCTGAATACTTTACGAATGCACTGTAGGCCAGAAAATGTGACACGTCACTCCCTATGCAAACATGGGGTCTGAAACCTGACACTTTAAGTCAGCCCTGCGAAAAGAGAAATGGGGCTTTCTTGCACTATAAGACATGGGACCATTTGACGTTCACAGCAGTGGAGGCTGCTGAGGGGAGGAAGGCTCATAGTAACGGTTGAAATGGAGTCGCTGGAATTGTATCAACCACATGGAAACCATATGTTTGATACCATTCCATTGACTCCATTCCAGCCATTATTATGAGCCATCCTCCCCACAGTAGCTTCCATTGGTTCACAGAGCACTTTGTACACAAAAATGTCAGTTGCAACGGGTCCAAAACTGCTCTAAGTCTCCCAAATAGGGGGCTTAACATCCAAGAGGCTATACAACACCTAAGAGGCTATACAACACCTAAGAGGCTATACAACACAGTAATGTGAGAGTGGAACTGTAAACCAGATTAGGAATGACATTGAACCTTATGTTCAAGTATTTGAGTGTCTGTCATCTTAAAGGCCCAGTGCAGTCAAAAACATGATTTTTCAGTGTTTTATATATATTTCCACACTATGAGGTTGGAATAATACTGTGAAAATTATATCCTTTTAGTGTAAGAGCTGTTTGAAAAGAGTCCGATTTTTGGCCTTCCATGGTGACATCACCAGGCGTTAAATTAGTTAATAGCCTGTCTGACAATAACACATGTTCGGTTTTCACTCCCCACTCAGACAGTCCTAACAAAATGACTGCTTGAGAAATTGACCCTTCTCTAAGCCCCGCCCCAGAATTGTGGCCAACCAATGGATAGCAACTCGGACAAGCTCACGTTTCAAATGCATGAAAGCCAATGAAAGCTATAGCAAAACTGAGTTAATAAAAAAAAGCTAAATTGTTTAAATAGCTAACATTAAATTGCTTAAACAGTGCACATGGGGTACTTGCTACTGTGATTCCTAAAATGCAAAGCCTATTGGAGTATTTTTCTAATCTGAAATTATATGTTATTATAAATTATTATATTTTACATTGTTTGCTAGCTCAGCTGGTTAGAGCTAGCGATCAGTCTCTTTGACCACCAAACGTTGTTAACGCTAGCTAGCCAGCCATTTAATATAACTTTGTTCTCTCGAAATGTATGTTAGCTAGCTAGGTTTGCTATATTATGAATCCAACTATCATCTGCTGTCGACATCAGGATACGACTTGAGAGAATTTTTGCTTCTTTCTGAACATTTTAATTGAAAATAGTAAGGTGCTTCATTGTTACACAGAAATGAGTTGATATTGAGATAACAATGGCTGCATTGGACCTTTAACATCAGTTGAGCTCAATAAAGGTATGTTTAAAACTAGACTGGCAACTTGAAACACTTGATTCAATGAAATGGAAAGGCTAATAGAGGAGACAAAGCAGACAGTATATTTTTCTTTGTTTTAGGGTTGTGGTTTGTTATTTCCTATGGGTACAGGACTACTGGGCACGAACATGGCTCTCTCTCCATTCCACCCCCCCATCCCTTCCTCTCTCCCTCCCCAGTCCCCAAAATCCTTCCTGTTTGTTCAGATGTGGCCCAGGCAATTATGATCAAGGCAGTATTCCAGACAGCCCCGGCCTTATCAGGACCCTCGTTTGCGCCCTAGAAACTTCAGAACGAGAGTGAGAGAGCAACTAATTTGGAGAGAAGAGAGACGGAGAGGAGGAAGAGACGCATTAGGCCCTGGCCTTTGGCCATCCTAATGGACAGCTAGAGCAGACCCGCTGCCTGCCTTCTCATCTCCCTCGTGCCCCTTTGTCCCTGGCACATCAGACAAGACCAAATGGTCACAGCCAAGTTGGCCTCCGACTGCCTACGTACAAGACTACTTAATCAGAGAGAGGGACATAGGTAAGAGTCTCCTACTTTGTCTATTATTCTTACAGATGGGGTCGTACTTTACGAGAACGGCTGTGCCCAACGAGATGTAGTGCTACACATGCTTTCCTCGCTTTTGGCTGTCTACTTAAGGCCTGATGAATTTGGTGAAGGAGTTTGATTTGTAAGGATTCTGCCAAAAGTGCTATGCTTTCACCTGCCAACTCCTGTCCCGCTGTCAGGGACAAGTGCAGATGAGGATGGCTCTCTTTTGTGTCTTTCTTTCCCCATACTGACGGCCAGGTTGCAGATGCAGCGTGTGTGTATACAGCGGCTGAATGGCGAGGCCACTGGACAGCAATGTGGAGACTGCCATCGTCTGCCACCCTGCTGTTTCCTTCACAAATACCCCCAGGTGATGGGCTGGCTTCAGAAAACACACTGTCCACCCCGAGCGACGCTCGTTGACACAAAGAGTATTTCACAAAGAGTATTTCACTTCCAATCATTAATTAGGTCCCCCCTCCCTCTCTCTCATAACCAATTTTGATGCTTTGTTTTTCAAGGTATGCCAGTGGTGTGAAAAAAAAAAATTATCTTTTCTTTTTCTTTTCTTTTCACAACTTTGCTAAACACCTGATCCACCTAGAAGTACGCTGTGATTTGCACCTCCACGTTCCAATATTCCTAATCAGTTGTAATTATGTGTTGAGGAATATTGTGTTGTGATAAACAGTTATTGCATCTGACTTGAACCTGGAAGGTATACCCAAGGGAGCCACAGGCACTACGGTGGTGCTCAAACTTGTCAGACAAAAGTATGTGAGACAGATTTTAACACCATAGTGCCTATGTATATGTGTGTGTGTGTGTGTACCCAGCTGGTGTGGTGACACATACAGCGGTCCCATACCTCCTATCTTTGTTTCCACAGATGAGCATGTGAGGAGGGCTGTCTCTCAGGTTGACACAGGAGAAGTCTCCCGCTGAGTTCCCCACAGACATCTCCAACTGGCCCGTCTCTAGGCTGTACACATGGATCTGAACACACACACACACCAACACAGTTAAGACTCATTCACTACGGTTGCAAAAGTTAGCACCAGAGGCAACACATAGAAGTTATTTGACAATGGCTTCTGTTGCTACAGACATATTTACTTATCCCTATACACTGCAGCAGGAGTTAGACAGCACCTGCATATGAGCAGATAAAATGTAGTAGTGGAAACAGCGGAGTAAATAGTCACAATGTACTCTAAATCCAGCAACAGCGTCAGACTTAAGGCAGTAAAGACAAGTTGATCTTCACAACTTTCTAGTCATGCACACACTGGGCTCGACGATATGGACAAAATCCATATCACGATAAATTGACCGAATTATCACAATAACGATAAATAGAAAGATATATTTATAACATTAATGTGAACCAGTTCTACATTTTCTTTACATTTTTATATCCCCTTAAAACTAGGCTACTATTATTACTTTGAATGTTGTGGCTATCAATTGTCCCATTAACAATTGAGCCATATTAGTAGACTTATTTCATTTCAAACTTCACATTTCTCCAGTATAGGCATCTTATCGTAAGGAACAATATCATCAAAATGTCCACGATAGGTGGTTGGTTCAGTCGGTGTCGCTCATTTTCGGTTTATCGTCCCAGCTCTATCACCAACACGCCCTAATACACACACAGCACTATTGGCAAAGTCTGAGAGCTACTGAATTATGCATGTCATTATGAATCTCCTAAGATGCCTTTCAGAAGTGTGCCGAGTTAAAAGCCCACTGAGAATCACTCACACTTGTCTGTCTGAGCTCATAGACTTCTCACAACACTTTCCTTCACCTCACATTTACAAAGGAATTCATATCTGTGCTGTTAACAGGCAGAAGACAATGCTTTGTAACAGATTCTAAACTGAGTTCAGGTGGGTATGCGGAGAGCCAAACACAGTACTTGGATCAATACCGACAGGTTATCAGGATGAATGAGTGAACAGAGAAGAATGCTCAAATGTGGGGAAATTAAGATCATCTAAAAGAAATGCAATAGTTCCATGCCAATAATCATAAACACTACCTTTTCTTTGCAAAAAAAGCTAAGAATGCAGTATTGCAAAGCTAAATTAAAACAAGTTTGACAATGATAGGAGGGCAATTGACCCACAAACATCCCTATTAATTCAAATAGAACAATTAAGTGTGTTCCCTCCAGTCAGAGAGAGAGAGTGGGGAGAGGAAAGAGAGTATGTAAGAGAAAGGGAGAGGAACCGAATGAGGGAGAGAGATAGAGTTGAAGAGGAAAGAGAGCAGGCAGCATGATGTAAGGCTTGAGAAAGTGCCAGCTGTTTTGTGTCCCCTATTTGGGCCACATAGCCTTAATTGTGAGATGGCCCTGAGTGGAGCATGCCAAAATCACACAGGACACACAGACGGACATACAGACACACACATAAGACATTGAAATGACAGCTTGATGGGGGGTAGGATGAAAGGGAAGGAGCGGTAAGGGGGCTGTCTGCCTGCATGTCTTTTTTTCAATTAATCATCACCGTTTTTTGGGAGGAGGTTTGATTAAAAAGCATCCCAAACCAGCAATTATGTGGAGGAGCCATCAGGGCAGTTTAAAGCTAATGTCCAACCAGTTAAGTGGGCACCTCAGCATGTGTTGATGAAAGGAATCATGGCTTGGCTACAGCAGTCATCGGGTTAATGTGCCTGACAGAAAAAAGAAAAAGAAAAAAAGGAACCGCTAATCTATAATTTGTCCTAACTCACTCCCTTCACCAGTCCCTTTGTTTGGTAAACAAACACATATGTCCCTTATCTATTGTCAAATAATACAATGAGTTGATGAGTTCATGTTGCATTAGACTTTCAGGTGCATTGTGGGGCAGTGCAGTTAAACGTGATTTTCCTGTTTATTTTCTCATATTTCCACACTATGAGGTCGAAATAACACTCTGAAATTGTGAAAATTACAATAAATGCCTTTTTTTGTGTAAGAGCTGTTAGAAGAAGAAAAATCCTGGAATTTCAGCCTCATCAAGATGGGATCGAACTTTTGGCCCACATTATGACGTCACAAGGTGATCTGATTATAATAGACCAATGACTGTTTATCTGGGTAAGGGGGTGGACCCTGGACCATGCTATCAGCCAATCAGGGCTGTGTATGTAAATATCTTCACATTTCTTTCCGAACGCCCACACAGACTGAGCATTTCAAGGGCCAATGGAGGCTCAGGGAAATAAATGATAACAAATATATTCTGTAGTTAGTTTCATGATATAAACACACAGTGATTTGTTAGGCATACATTGGTGATTTAAAAACATAATTACAAAGACTGCATGGGGGCTTTAAGCTAATGCTTTTAAACAAGTTGATCTACAGAACATAGACTGACATGGACATAAATTACGCTCAAAGAGTTTGAAGATATGCCTACAAAGCAACCGGTCGGAAGTGAATCAAGAGCATTTATCTAAACGACAAACGGAAGAGGTCACACTTTCCCCTGAACAAATATACACTGAGTGTACAAAACAGTAGGAACACCTGCTTATTCCATGATATAGACTGACCAGGTAAATCCAGATGAAAGCTATGATCCCTTATCAATGTCACCTGTTAAATCCTCTTCAATCAGTGTATATGAAGGTGGGAGACAAGTTAAAGGAGGATGTTGAAACCTTGAGACATGGATTGTGTATGTGTGCCATTCAGAGGCTGAATGGGCAAGACAAAGATTTATAGTAAGTGCCTTTGAACGGGATATGGTAGTAGGTGCCAGGCGCAACGGTTTGAGTGGGTCAAGAACTACAACGCTGCTGGGTTTTTCACAATCAACAGTTTCCCCTATGTATCACGAATGCGCCACCACCCAAAGGAAATCCAGCCAACTTCACACAACTGTGGGAAGCATTGGAGTCGACATGAGCCAGCATTCCTGTGGAACGCTTGACACCTTGTAGAGGCCATGCCCAGATGAATTGAGGCTGTTTTGAGGGCAATAGGTGGTGCATCTCAATATTAAGAAGGTTATGTACACTCCGTGTACGTAATGGTTGTGTTCTGTGTAACCTATGTAATGGTTGTGTTCCGTGTTAGGTCTATAAGCTGTGCCGCCTGTAGTTTTACCAGCTCTATCTGAGTGGCTGCAGGGTACAGGGTAACAGGAGCCCAGTAGAGAGCAGCTGAGCAGATGTCCAGACCCCCAGGTCCACTAGCAAGGGAAGGATTGGGGAGTTGGGGGTGTAGGTCCACTGGCAGGGGAGAGGGAGTAGTAATGAGGACCTGGAGACTGACTGCTAGCTGACTGGCTGACTCTCGCAGACACCAGACAGACAAACAGTCCAATAGACAGTCATGAACAAGACACAGATATAGACATAAGACACAGACAGACACATGTAAAAGACAGAGACAGGAAAGGCAAACGGACAGACAGACAAGAGAAGCGTGGCACATTGTTTGACCTGGATAACAAAGACAATACATGTCATAATACATTCAAAACATTTAGCTAGTAGAAAAGCAACCAATCATAGTGATGACTCACTTTTCAGTGTGAAAAGAGAGATAACATGTCTGGATGCCACCACCATTTCTTTGACAGCTTTTAATTAGGCATATGTCTTCTCATTAAATAGCATATAACACATTCTGCCTCGCCAGAGTCTGTTGGCAATTCTTACTTCCCTCTTCGCAGTAGGAAAATGCTGTCAGAAACACTATGAAGCCGATAGGCTTGTTAAAGCGGATTAAAAGTTGTAATTTTTTAAGTTTAATTAGTGAAGGGAAAATGTGACAATCATGAATTGGCATAATTTTGTGACGATGAGCTAGCTAGGTCTATAGTGGAGAATGAAAACAAAAGAAACTCAATGCTCAATGACCAATACCATATCAAATATACAAACTTAGAGATGTTGCCTTAGATTACTTGATTGGATAGTGAAACTATTCAAGTAGCCTGCACTATTTTGGACGGAAAGACACACCAACAAAACGTGTACCAAGATCTATGGAGCTGGCAGCCTATATGACGTCTCTCTTGATTGTAGAAGCAGAACTCCAGTTCATATTATGATTTAGTATCTCTGTTAACCCAGCAGTAAAATCGAGTGTAATTTGGTCCAATGCGTGATCAACTTCTGTGTTCATACTTAGAAATTGAAAAGTTAGAAATTGATAGTTCAGGCAAAAGTCCCCCCCTTCCGATCTGTGTGGGCACACACGCAAAGCACTCGAGGCAAAGCAGTAGAAGCAACGCCTTCGCCCAATCCTGATACGTCCAAATAACCAGTGACAATACCCCAAAAAATGGAAAGAATGCCGCTCGTTATCTCGCGCATCCCATTCAATCCCGGCAGATTCTTTGGTCTACATGCAGAAACTGCCCACGGGAGATCAGTTTAGCTGTAACCTTGAGAGGAAGGAGTAAAGTTATCCCTCAGACTTTCTCTAAGGTCCACTATGTGGTGCTGTAGGGCTAATATAACAACATCAGCAATGAGAACATTGTAATGATGTCAGGGGGAGAGTCTGCCAAAGACCTGTCGAACCAACAGAGAGAGGCTCCATTTGGGACCGGTCCCTAGTCACTTGACTAATTACTTAAGTACCAGTATCGGTGCTAAACAAAACATAAAACTTTTAAGAGGAGAGAGACAGACTGAGGTTTTTATCTAAGTGGATTTTTGAAACAGTGAGATATTCCTTTGGTCACAAAACAGAAAAAACAGCTCCTTGCAAAAGATTGTCTTGAAATACACTGGAAAGCATGACAATGGTTTCGTATTGAAACCCAAACCTGATCCCTGAGCAACTCTTTTGTCTCCTGGGTATGTAATCTGCAGAGGGATAAATAAAGGTATGAGCCTCCGTTAGGAGCAGGGTCCTTAGATACAAGACCTTAATAGACGCAAACAGCAACTTCTTTGGGAACAAGAGACTAAACTTGTTTAGTGTGCGTGTGTGAGAGAGAGTTTGTGCATTAAGAGAGTAAACTAAATACTACAGTAATTAGGAACAATACCCAGTAGGAGTAGTTCAGCTATTTTTATGCCCACAATCCTCAGCCGGTGGCCCCATTTCTGTCTCAGATTCCCCAAGTTGGGATGCACCACCCCATTGGGGTCCCAGAAACTCTAAATACACTCAGATTGATGCATTGCTACTCAGACTCAGAGAGATGCAGGTTTTGGGGTGACATAATAGGGTTGCAATTAATTTAGGACTGCAATTCAACCCTATACTAACATCAATAAAAGCCTAATTCAAGGATGGCCAATTTGTAGCTGTCCAAATGTGTTGAGTGCTTAGAAACATAATGGTGTGGGCTTCAGTTTTGGCTTTGCGCATAGCTTTGGCATAGCTACCTCAATTTAACCCTGTTCCCAACTCCAAGGACAGTAGAACAAAAGCCACAGCTGGGTTGTATTCATTAGGCATCAAAATAAAAATTGTGGAAAACGGCCTGGAACAGAAGGGGACAACCTTATCTTTATTTGAAAAGTTGTGCCCTGATGAATAGGACCATGTAAAAAGACTATTTTAGTACACTGTTGATGCACCCACCTTGTTGCCTCCATCGTTCATGGCCCAGCCACAGCTCTTGACCCCCAGGGCAGCGTGAGAGGCCGAGGCATCCAGACAGGTGATGGGGTGGCCGTAGACGGTGTGGAGCACCCGGGGTTCCAAGTCCTCAGGGGCCAGCAGGAACACCGTCTCCCCAGCAGACAGGGCCACCAGGGGGACACTGTCCCCTCCTCGCCCCCCGGCCCATGGCACCACAACCATAGACTCCACCTGGGACCAGAGTCTCTGTTAGAACAAGTTATAGCAAATTTATTCAGCCTGCTGACTACTGTCACAGGGAGTGAAACGTCTAAAGTAGCTCCCATATGAAAAGTTCAGTTGCACTGTTAATGAACAAACTAATATGGTATAATGGATTGACTGTGACATAAATTTGAAATTGAAATCACAACAGCACACTGGATCAATGTAGACACCCTATCATTGCTCCAGGGAATTGTATCATAATCCTCATTAAAATTATAAAGCTGATGGTGCTTTTCCAGACCAATCAGAGACAGACAGATAGACAGAGAGAAAGAGAGCAAGGTAGACTCACAGGTTTGGGTAGCGTGGCCTGGCAGAGGGTCCTCCAGTAGCCCCTCTCATCAGGCTGGTCCAGCCGGACGTCTAGCCCAGCAGCAGTAGCCAAGGTGGGGCTCTCCAGGCTCAGAGCCAGGGCGTGGACCCTCCCAGGGATCTGGAAGTGGTGGACGGGCTCCTGTCCCGTCTCTGTGCTCCACACATCCACACATCCTACACAGGAGCAGAATATACAGTTAACATGTACTCAAAGACTTCTCAGTGTGGCCATCCATGTGTCCATACACCTTAGTGGAACTTGGTAATAAAGTGTGAACTGTACATCTGCCTCCTGCCGGTCATTATCATGCCTTCTAACAGAGGCACCAGGGTGGTTATACCTATCAAAACCGGCAAAGACCACCGACCAACAGGTGGCGCCCCTTTTCAATGCCCTAAACTGGAAGGCTAGCCAGTAAAATAGCCACTAAGTTGACTGCAGAGTTGAGGACCCTCACTCACCATCGTCATAGGCAGCCACAGCCACAGTGTTGTTGACCCGGATGTGACTGACGTGAGGTCTGGGGGTGACGTCTGCCATCAGGGGGCTTGGCTTCAGGAAGGAGGCTGCAGAGTCCCAGTGGAGGGTGTCCCACAGTCTCACGTCCCCTGACGTGTACCTGAGGGGACAAAAAACAATGTAAGCGATGCTAAATTTTTATTTTGAAATGACCTAAGGCTCCATTTAAACAAGCAGCCCAGTTCTGATATTTTTTTTTCACTAATTGGTCTTCTGAAAAAAATTGGATGTTAAAATATCTTATGCAATTGGTCAAAAGACCAATTAGTGGAAAAAAAGATCAGAACTGGGCTGCATGTCTAAACACAACTTATGAAGCATGAGGATGCATCTTAATTTTCCCCATTAAATATGCTAACTGTGTACCATGGTAACCATCCGTGCATTATTATGTGAATATGAGTGGATGTCTGTGTGCTTATGGGCGACATGACAGTAAATGGGTGGGTGATGATGTGGTTCAAATGTGTGAGTATCTGTGAGTCTCAGTCAATTGGAGGCATGGCAGAGATAACACAGCCTTTCCAGGGGGTGGGTATGGTGGCAGCTGAGTCCTTCACAGACGGCCTGGGACGAGCCACGCCACCCCAGGCACAGCCATATACCCCAGCACCAGCTGCCCTGGGCTGCCTCAGACAGACCGAGACCCTATCTGGTGCTGGAGCCTGGATGTGGTTCAGGATTCGTGCTGAGCTGAGCAGCTGGAGAAAGCTGCAGACTGACAACCACAGAGAGTGGCACCAAAGGGCTGCTGGATAAAACCTTTCAGCTATTTAGCTACTAACAACACTGTGGCACAAACATGGTATGATAGCTAGCTTCCATCCCCTTCACTAACTTGAACCACATCAGCTAGCTACTGTACCACCTACTTCAATCAGCATCCGTATCCCAACAAGAGGGAACAAGAGACAGAGAGAGACAGATAGAGAGGGGGAAAGGGGGCTAAAACACTCCATCTGACATCTCAGGGTTTGTTAGGAAGGTAACAACAGGCGCACACTCTACATAATTAGTGCATTATCTTTCAGCCAAGAATCAACAGGAGAAATGTATGCCTCAGCTGGCACTTTTCTTCATCCAAATAATCTCTGGAAACTTCTGACATATCAATTCCAAGGAAGATAACAACCTACAGTTCTGCTTCATCAGTGCATCTACAAGATCCTACATAAAAGTGAGAGAAATATTACCTTATGTGTCATTACAAAATGTCCACAAAAAAGCAACCTTGGTTAAACAAGGATCCTAATTTCAAAGGGTTGCTAAAATCTACAATGAGTATCTTAGAAAATCAGTCATCCAAATCTGTAGATGTGAATAGATAATAATAATAGATAATAAAAAAATAATGTGCAGCAGCAGGCAGGCCTCTGTTGTCTGGCTGAGACTGTCTCTCAAAATGGAACCCTATTCCCGTAGGGGGCTCTGGACAAAAGCAGTGTAATATCTATGTGGGGAATAGGATGCCATTTGGGACACAGGCTGAGAGTTCACCGGGGCCAGGGGAGAATTTAATCAGACCACCCCCTGGGCACCAGCCTCCTGATACAACGTTTACCAGATTCATTTCAGCAGCTGAGTACTCAAGTCACGCTATGATCCTACAGTAATGGGCCCAGTCAGTTTAAGTAGCTTACATGATGCAAACATTTTTTTACAAGTTGAATTTTTGAAGAGTTCGATCACCATTTATTGGGCTGAAACCGTGCTGATCACCACAGCTGCTTGCCCCTCCTGACATTAAAAACTAAGGATGGGCATTTTAAATGATTTCACTATTCAAATAATATCATGTTTTTTTTCGGAATCCGGATAGTCTAAATTTAAAAAAATACATATTTTACTCTACTCTCTTAACCAATCAGAATGATGCAACATGCCACAACAGCATACAGTGCTCAGTTGTTTTCAGGGTACAATATCGGTAGTTTTTGGCTAACAGTAGCCTAGGCGAATAGTAACAGTGAAAGAAGTCTGATGTTCTCCATCATATAATGTTGTGTTTTCTGGTGAGTGCTTCACATTGATCTGTGTCAGGTCTTGTGGAACCCTGCGTTGGTGCGCGCCTATAGGCTAATCGTTATTTGAAGTGGGAAAAATACCATACCGTTGTCAGGGCTGACCGGAGGGATAAATGTGCTATGATAGTAAAATGCCCTTTAATTTAAAATGCAACCCATAGAGCATGAGAGAGAAAATTAGCTTGAAAAGAAAACAATCCCATTGTATATCCTCTGAACTGTAATCTACATTTAGTGTACAACTGTAAATAATGTTCTGTCAAAGCCATGTGACGTCTGAAGCAGCAGTAGCTCAATGTGCCATACGTAAACACTACATTCTAAAGTTTGTTGTTTTATCAAATTATGCATTTCAAATGTCATGATATATCCTTGTGTGTAACAACTTAACATGGACAATTTAATTCAGACAAAGCTTTTTCATTGTTAAAATAAGCATTAAAAAAAGTGTTGGAATACTAACGTCCAATCAGATATCCAGATATTTGATTAACCGTGCCCATCCCTACTAAAAACAGGTTATGTTATATCTTACCCAGCAACAACATAGCTGTCACAGGAACTGACATCACACAACACTTTCCCCAGCTCGTACTGCAGTTGGCTGATTGATCCAACACGATTCTAGGAGTATGAAGAGAGACACAAAACATGTCGTTTTTAGACATCCCTATGTAATTACAATGCTGTTACTATAGTTAATACTCTACAGTTTGATGGGTGTAAGGGCAACTTCAGGTAAAGTGTTGCCAAAGTGTCATATCAGAAAAGCATTTAGTTAACTGAACCCCTACCTTCCAGTTGGAGCGCACAGTGTTTTCAGAGTTCCTGCAGTCTCGTAACATGCTCTTCCAGCAGGGGGAGTCAGAGACAGAGGCCCCGTGGTGATAACTCTCTGTCTGACACATCCTAAACCACAGCACCTCATCCTCTGCCAGGACCCCCCACGCCTTGCTCACCTGTGAAAGTATCAGAGAGGCTATAATGAATACTCATTGATCATCATATACTGTACATCAGAATAGATTGAACAAATCAGTGTAAAGTCAATATTCAGACCTATGTTTCAAGTGACAACAGAGTCATTATGATTTTTATGTGATTGAAAATCACAGTTTACCTGAGCACATCGCCCCAGCTCTGTCCGACTGAGGTACTGGAAGATCTTCAGAGCTAACTCGTAAGGCAACTCAATGTCAAAGAAGGGAATGTCATTTGTCTCATTCTGCAAAAATAGGAAAATACCAATGAAATCGAGATCCACACAGTGTCTAGTGGTAGGCTGCCTCACAAAGACTATCACCTTCATCTTACCAGGTCTTGAATGAATTGATCCACTAATTTGTCACCCTTGTTAATTTTCCTCTGGGGTTGTTGTTGGGAGGAGGTGTTACAGGCGCTTGTCAGACTGTGGTATTGTCTCTTCCTTCGAGTCCTCTCCTCCTGGATCCTCTCCAACAAGGGACTGGTCCTTCCATCTAGCAAGCCCTCGGCTATCGACACATACTCGGGTTGGTCCTCATTTGGAGTTTTTGCTGCAGACAAAAATGCACCCTGTCCTCCCTTACTGCTCCCAGGTGATGTCGAATCCTGTTTTTTTCCTGGTTCACTTCTGTTCTGACCAAAATCTTCAAAATACCGTTTTAATTTAGAGTCTTCCCGACTTGGTTGAAGAGTAACGTTACAGTTCGAATGCGCCTCGTTTTTAATCGTCAGTTCTTGCTTCCAATGCTCTCTGAACGCCAGAAGCTCGTCTTCTGCCATGTTTTTCTAACATAGTTACAACAACATACATATAGTTGACTTGTTATTTTTAGACAAAATTAAAAATTGGTAGGGTTAAATTGTTAGTAGCTGGCTAGGTAACTTATATGGCTCATGCTAAAACTAAAACAAACACTGAAGTCCTGGAACAAAACTGTCCGACTAGAGATACTTTGCGGTCTTAAGAGTTCCGCGATGTTTAATTCCTCATTGTTTATTTTAGGCGTTGCGAACTGGGGTGCATTTTACAATATTTCATTTAAAAATAGAATAACTGGTACAATTAATAAGATTGACATGAAAATACATAATTATCAAATAGCATAAAATTCCGATTGTGTAAAATGTCTAGGGGCAGTAGCCTGTAGTGTACTGATTTTAAATCCTATGATTATCCAATTAGACATCGCTATTCCTCCATCCTATCAAACAAAAGGCTCGTCAGATAAGATGAGACGACGTTTTTTAAAGAGTTAATGATTACCTCTCTCTTTTGGGAAAAGATGATGTAAACACCTCACACCATGTGACTCTTTAATCGTGTATAACGAGAGCGAGAGAGAGAGCGAGAGAAACACAGTCCAGATCTGATCAGATCCGGACAGTAAAAAGAGGATAATTTTATATAAGAGCGGATCAGAGGAGGGGACATATAAAGAAGATAGAGCGATTTGTAGAGAAGATGTGCTGGCTCCCGATAGACGAGCCTCTGCCTCTACCCGGCGACGTGATGGTCTGTGCCCAAGGAACCTCCCCATGCTCCGGGACCCAGTTACTCGCCTCTCGCCTCAGGTGGATCGGGGATGAGATGGATAAAAACTGGACGGTTGGATCTCGAGATAACAGATATAATGAGAAACTTGGGTTAAATAGAGAAGCCCGCTTTAGAGGCTTTGTATGCACAGCAATACAAATCACCGTCCTCATAATCTTTCTTAGAAAGCGACACCTGTAGATGTAAGTCACTGCAACGGCAAAACCAGCAACAGGTAAGCTTCACAGGTGCCCATCACATGTTGGTTTGGCTATGAGTAATGCAAACAAACTTGGTTGCGGTTAAAGACGCTTTATTCTCGACCTTCCCAACAATGTTCAGCAGGTGATTTGCGAACATGTGGTTAAAGATATGTAATTATAGTTGGTGTGAGATTTAGTTTATTTACAATTTAGTATTTATCATTGATGATTATTTATCTATACAATTGGGGTTTTATCTCAATGAGTATGTATCATGGAGTTATTCATACAACTATGCTGGGCTATTCACTGAGGATGAACTTCTTCTAAATATGATCTAAATGTTTTATTATATACTCAAAGCAATTAATATTTATCCACTGTAGATGGTGCCTTCAGGATCCTGAGGAGAGAGAGCTGTCAGAATATTTGCACTGAGAAAAAGGATGACAGCCAGCCGAGGTTCAGTGTGCACCGAGGTCATAATAACCATGCCCCAAAATCGGCAAGACAGTTAGGAACAGGGTACATTTTTTGTACTTTGTTGGCTAAGGAAAATGTTGTGCTTCGGAATTCATGTGACATAACATTATGTCACAGAGATTAAGTAACATTTTCAGTTCTTGTTTTATGGGTATAGGATGTAGTACTGTGTGAATACATTTTTAATTGCGTTATTTCCCAGTTTATTTTATTGTTTAACTCACTGCTTGGAATTCAGTAGGATTTAACAGACATAAATTGTGTTAGTATAATCACTCTCTGGCGGTTTTTCCCCGAGAATAAAACGGTGACGTCATCCTCCCTTGACCGTTACCAAAGGAAAAACGTACTAGAATTGCCCACACGACTGTCATACGTGGACGACCTTACACTTGAATTATCGATGCACTAATACACGATGTCAATTACCTAACTGAAAAAGCTTATTTGTATTAAAAAAATACATGTTTCTACTTTTTAGATGCCCGTCTCCTTTGAGCAATCTGGAAATGGTGCTCTGTGGAGAAATAACACTACTTTTTACATAAGGTTCTGTAATAATTAGAGACCATGCAAAGTCTGGATTCTATCCTTACTAAATATGAAAGTCAATTTGTAAAGGTTTTTTTCTGCAGTCATTTTTATTAGGTGAATAATGATGTTAGTTGTATCAAATATTCATAACGAAAAAATAAGTCAAATCAACTGTTCTATTTTTTGAACTTTTGAAATTGGCTGGGGACTCAGCATTGTTAAGGCAGATAATGTTTATGAAACCATGCAAGAAATCTTGTGTGCAAAAATAAGGGCATGCTATTCATGTTTACAGTACATAAGCTGTTTTTATATATTGCAAAAAACTGTAGTTTTCAATTGCAGTGCTGAATCTGTGTCTTTTATAAAGAATGTGTTCTTTACATGCTATTTACATTTGTATTACATTGTGAATTCTGTGCTCACTCTGGATAATAAAAGTTTCAAAGTAAAAATGCTTTCATGCTATCATTGTTATGAAAAAAGTAATGACAACATAAAACATTCAACAAATGCTGAACAATACTGCTTCAACCATGGTTCCATTGAAAAATCTGATACATACTGAAAACACACAACTTGTGTTCGAGTTTCTCAAATGTTTTGGTAGGTCTGATGTCATCAAACATAAGCTGTATCTTTACTAGAAATCAGGTGAAATGTATAACACGTAAATTGTTGCAAGAATGGTAACATTAGTGAAAGATCTACGAAATACATCAGCAAATGAGCAATTCATGTGCTGACATAAGCTACCCTGTACAATAATACTGACCAATACCACACTGCTGTGCTGCACGGAGATAAGTTCACATTCTATTTCTTTGCAAGGATGGATGAGACAACTGTATAGACTGTAGAGTTTAGACTCCAACGGGCAACACAGTAAGGGCATACTTAAATGACTTATTCCTCTGTAATGTCCTCCAGTGGAAGCTAATGGCTGTCAATCCCAGCTAGTAGATCTGGAAGTGGGCAGAGGTGGTGCCTATGACCACAGAGTGGGCATGTTTGCTCACGGTCTAACCACAAATACAGACACTCCTCACAGAACACATGCTAGGTGGGAGAGAGAAACACATGGGCTTTACACTCACATTCACTTTGGTTTACCAAAAGGAGTATGCATTGAATATTGGTCAGTTATTCAATACAGTATTGATCAGTAAGGCCACAGAAAGAAACAAAAGAGTCATGGACAGTGACTTTAGCATCAAGCTACACCACACTAAGGGTCATATAAAACCTTTTTTTAAATTTAACTTTTATTTAACTAGGCAAGTCCATTAAGAACAAATTCTTATTTACAATGACGGCCTACCCCGGCCAAACCCTCCCCTAACTCGGACAACGCTGGTCCAATTGTGCGCCACCCTATGGGACACCCAATCATGGCCGGTTGTGATACAGCCCATACTGTTACAGTCGGCTTGTGGTTACCATGGTTAACACAGGCGAATGGTGGTATAGTAAAGTATGTAGTAGCAGAGCTTATGGTTTGATGTATGTACTCTCACATGCCTGAGAAGAGCTATGGGGTTTCTGAAGTCACCCTGACAAATAGTACACACATCTCCGGCCTCATTGCACTGCTGGCTGCTGCTGGCCCTCACACCTTAACTCTATGGGTGATAGAGCATCAGGTAGGTGGTCACAAGGAGACAAAGCTTGTGTTTACATTCCCATACCATTAGGCAGGGATTATCAACTAGATTAAGCCGCGGCCCAAACCTTTCTTGAGCAGATGGTCGGGGCCCCCGGAACATACAGCAAATACAAATAATTTGAAGACTGCAAATTGACCACAAGAAGCCCAAACAGATATATTTGACTAAAACAATAATTTCAACCCTTGCTTACATTTGTTTATGATCACGTGTCTCCCTATTATGGAAATACTTGGGAACAGAGTTCCAAAATTAAAATAACTTGGAGCTGATTTCCTGGTGTTTTTACAGTTTTTTTATACCCCCCAAAATGTAATAATAATAATTCTCAATTTGTTTTGCTCTGAAAACTCAGGGGGCCAAATAAAACACCCGCAGGCCACCAGTCGGGGAACCCTGCCATACAGGGTCAACTCACTGTATACAGTATCTTTATTCTGATGTTGCATTTTAATACGGTACATGTAGTAAGATGATTCAATCAGAGTGCAAGATCAGGCAAAACCCACTGACAGTTGAAGGTTTACAACTGTAGCTAGTAGTGTTATAGGGCAGTGATGTGGGCTGGTATTTGGCCCTGATACTTTTCTTTACAGAAAGTAATCATTTCTCACCTGAGAACTGCAGAGAATTTCCATATAGCCCTGCGTATGGCTGATACTCGTCCACAGAGGTCAAGCGACTGAAAGATAAACATATTACACAGTCAAGGCACTAGAATCGGGTGCATTAGTGCAGCCCTGGAACAAAAGCCTGCCTCTGGACCAGGTTGGTGACCACTGTATAATATCCTTAAAACATGAGAAATTCTCACTCTGAAACATTACAAATTCTTCCCTGAATACAGTGCCCTAGTGATTCCTTTTTTATGATTCCCTTTCTGCTCGACTTAATGACTCAAACCCGCCCCCACTCTCTCTTATTTTCTTTTCTTTAACCACTCACTGATGGGCAGTGTCCTGTCCCATTTTGCAATATTCTGAGGACACACCTCTGTGAACAGTTCTGACTCAATTTCTCCAAGTTCTCATGATCTCAATCCATAATACTTTGACAGCTGCACGCACCCATTTACTAGGATTTGTTTTGCACACAGCAGCAAAAATAAGGGGTTAAATACATATAAAATATGTTGTTCCATGTGGTGAATTTGTTATTCAATTCATTTTTTAAATAAATATATTTTTTTTATACTTCAAGGGGTCTTAAAATTCAAAATCAAATAGCTAAATGATCATCCCCCAGCTTTGACAGGGCTTAGACTTTTATGGGTTAAGAGCAGCACACTGTAAGAGTTTTAAAGCAGCACGCTCCAGACTAAGCATGGCCCCTGGCCTAGGCTCCACAGGCTGCAGCTTCTTTCCTCATTGTCCCTTCCTGCCCCTAGTTCTGGCTACACACACACACACACACACACACACACACACACACACACACACACACACACACACAACCACTTGATATGTCAAACTAAAACTGGACTCCAGCCAGAAACGTTGAGCCACAGAAGCAGTTCTAAAGCATTCTGGGACTTTCTGCTTGTTTTGTTTCATTAGTGATGCTGACCTCTCAACCTACCAATCAAAGCCTACCCAGCAGTTGGGTACGCCACCGTTATAAGTAATTCCTATCAGCTGCTAAAAGCATGTTTTCATTCAATCTTGCTGCATGGTTATTAGAAAATACATTTCCCTGAAGTGGGAGTGCACTGACAGTGCCAAAAAATGTAGCCAACAAGCAATGTTAAAATAACAGTAGAGCAAAGTAAATCAAATACATTTACAACCCACCACGGTATACAGTAAATCAATGTACAAGAGTCTGGTCTTTTTCTGTAGGCCTCCACTTGTACCGACTTGCATGTTTGTGCTTGTGAGATCATTAAATCAGTCCTTCCGTGGATGGAAGCAAAAGCAAAAGCACGAAGCAGAATGATTGGCTGATGTGTGGCCATGACTTCATCGGCTGAAAGTGGGCCACTTGGGCCTGTTTCAGGACAAGGTTTGGTTGGGGCAGAGGGTGGTGGGAAAGGTGGGGGTTGGTTGGTCGGTTGGTTTAGTGATAGCGTGGCGCGGGTACCCCAGCAGCCGAGGAGGAGTGGGAGCACACACAGCAGTAATGGTCCAGCCCCAGGGAAGGATGACCTCACCTCTGCACCCCTCCAGGGAGAAATGAGCTCAGTGGCAGCAGCCTCACTCTCTGATTGGCCTGTTTATCAGCCGAGTCAAAATACACTCTGTGACCCCAACGGGCAAAACCTGCACGCAGATAGAACACCAACAGATAGACAGACAATGACAAATACACACTCTTTCTGTGACCACAACATGTTATAAACAACACTTTCGTGTGGATAAGACACCAAAATCAACACACACACACACTCCCACATTGTGACCCCCAGGACATAAGTGAAACTTTAATGAATATAAAACACACACAAGCTGTGACCCTTAGGACACCAGAAAATAGTATGAATATAACACACACTCACACAGGCTCTTACCATGGATTTAAAGGCCCAGAGGATCTTGGGCAGAAACAGGGCTGATGGTGAAGTACTTGAGAACAAAGTCAGTGATCTCCATCGCCCAGATCAAAGAAGTCAAAGCTGTTGATGTTGGGCTTTGCAAACATGGGCTTTGCAAACATCGGGCTGAGGTGGGGGGAAAAACAGCAGCGATGAGACATGAGACTTCAGTTCTGTACAGGTTGAGGTTTGATCATGGATAGACGTGATACATTATGTCTAGTCTCTATTGGTTACAAGGGAAACTTTCATTGATCAACAGAAGATTTAGTAACAAATATGAACAAGGTAACTCAAATTTCATAAAACAAAACTAAATGTGATAACAGGTGAAATTATAAATAAACACAAAATCAATACTCACATGAAACGTAGTCACATGGTGACATATGCCTAAAGACAATGAAAATAACATTAGAGCATAAAGGACAAAAATTAATGAATAAATTACCACACAGATTCTGTACACACACAGATAAGAAAGAAAACCAAATCAACGACAACAAGGGAGGGAGGTATTGCCCACCCTCAGTGTGGTGTGGACCCCTTTCCTCCCTGGAGGAGACGGTCATCTGGATGAAGACGTCTTGGGGAGTCCCCAGAACCAGGCCAACTGCCTGGAAGTTAGCTGAGGGCACGCCGGACCAGAGGGAACCCCGACCCCAACCAGGCCGGAGAAGAGCTGCTGGGGGAGGTAGGAGAGTCAGGCTTCAGACAGTCAAACAAGCCTTGGTCCAGGCTGCTTTATGATCCCAGGGTTTGGCTATGGGTCCTGGAGAGCAGAGGGGATCAGCTACATCTTTTGACGGTTCAAAGACTGTTGTCTAGTCTATTTGCTGCATTGCCTTTCAATGAATTTGGTTCCTGAAGGTAACATGTCTTATCTACCTTCCTCTTTAGTGGGAAATTTCAGGTTATGATGAACCTGCAGAGAGGTCTGTGTCCTAGAATGTAGACTCGAACCTTTCTGAGGGCATGCCATCGGTGTTACTGCTATGCCTCCTCTGCATGGCACATCCAGTCCATCCCCATTTGATCCAGGTCTGTGGTGGGGTGCAAACAGACACACAGATGGCAACGAGTGAATACGGTAAAGAGCAGCAGGGGGGGTATCAATGGTTGGCTAGCCTTTTATTGCGACATTATAGCTAGCCGCAGATAGATTGTGGCACTATCACACCACCATTTACATGTACATGGTTTACTGATTTTTCAGATGTATATGGTTGCTTCCTAAATGCATATTTTTGCAAGGAAATTGTTAAGCTCAAATGAATCATCGTTTTATTTATAATTATCATACCCCTGTAGCACACACCCCTGCGGCTGCCAGGCTCGCAACTATGTTTTCCCTGTATGATGACGTCAGTGAAATTGTAAATCTACCAACTAGCGTTCACTTTCCCACCACGCCACACCGAGTTTGGAAAATGTTTTGATGGTGGACGTCAGATTTAAAAAATGTTAGTTTATTTCCGAGGCTTTCTCTGTAATTTCTCTGAAGTGAATGTCGGCAACAGGTGTCTCTTGTAGAGTTATAGCCAGTTAGCGATGAATCTTACAGCAGGCTACTAATGTTAGCTAGCTCATGCTAACTCTAGCAGCTGGATGAGTACAGTAGCTAGCCCAGTGTCGTTAGCGTGTCCACAGGCTAACAAAGCAGTCTTTATCCAAAACGGCTTGCTAATATTTACTTTTTTTAGCTAGCTACCTAGCACTACGGAAATATATATATTTTTTTACAGCTCATGTATTCACAGCTACCACGTTTTCAAGCCTAGTATTGCTAGCTAGCTAGCTAGCTAGCAAAATGGGTTAGTTTGCGGTTATGGTGTTGACCAAACAGTTACTCTGTCATAGCCAGACACCCCAGTTCAACTGCAAGTCTCTACTTAACAGTTTATCCAGCTTGCTTGTTATTGGAGCATTCCTGCAATTAAATTCCTCTGGCTGGACTGGGTGGTCGCGGGGATCTCCTAAGGTCATGCCATGGTGCTACGAAGATTACTGAGAAAACGTTGGGTGCTAGGTGTGGTGTTTGGACTTTCTTTGATCTACTTCTTAACCAACACCCTGAAACAGGTATTTAAACTTTTGACATCTCAGCTTTATGTCCAGCTCAAAGAACTGGAAAACAGATATTATATTTGTCTGTACAGGCCTACGTTAGCCTAGACAGAGAGTCTGAGGTCCAGCTCGGGTGGGTATAATTAGTGGAACGTTCTAACAGGAATCTGTTCCAAAAACTCCGTAAAGTAACTTACAAGTTGCCAACAAACGCATACAAAGTCGCATGATCAATTCAGCTAGCTGACAAATAGGCATCAACTCACCACGTAGCTTATTCTTAAGGTTTGTCCATAGGCTACCAGAGTGAGGACAGACATTTTACGGAATTAACGTGGTGAGTGAAAAACTTAATTAAATAGCCAGCTCCCTACCTGGTATCTTATTCTGCCGCTATACAACTTAGTATGCGTTGTTTGTTGACAACCTTGTTATTTACGAAGTTTTTGAAACAGATTCCTGTTGGAACATTCCACAAATTATACCCACCCTTTGGCTATACAAGACCTGTGAGATGAATTGTGTTGTGTTATGCAGGAGGAGAGAACCATAAGGGATCGCACCCTGTTGGAGGCCAGGGACCCGGACCACCGGATCCCATGGAAGGTCAGGTTTAACCTGGGCAACAGTAGCAGGCCAATCACTCAGTGCCGGAACTCCATTCAGGGCAAGTCACTGCTCACAGATGAACTGGGTAAGTTATTAACCTAACTGGACTCATTCACTCACTTGTAATACCTTAGGAAAAATGGCTTTATCTCAATCTGTATTTCCACGATTCCTTACATCCTGTCTCCTCCCACCGGACCTTCTTCTCCAATGTGTTTTGATGAGATGGGATTCAAGGAAAGATGAATTAAGAAAAGCCCCTATCATTGAGGTATCATGAAATACAACTTCAATATTCAAGTCACTGACTAATCCATTGTATGTAATGGTCCACCAGGTTATGTGTGCGAGAGGAAGGATCTGCTGGTGAACGGTTGCTGTAATGTCAACGCTCTGAGCTCCAGACAGTACATCTGTAAAAGTTGTCTGGCCAATGGCTGCTGTAACATCTACGAGTACTGTGTGTCCTGCTGCCTCCAGCCTGATAAGGTATTCAAACTGTGGCACTCTTGTTGTGCTGCACCCAATAGCTAAATTGTTTGTTCCAAATGAGAATTTGCTGGAGGATGCATGACTTTTCAGTCAGTGGTATCATATATCTTACCTTTGACTCTTCAACTCTACATTGTTTTCATCTTAACCTTTTGTAGTGGTTGAGTTATAACTAATCCATGTTAGAAATTCAAGATTTTGATCTGACCTTTACACTTCTCTCTCTGATCTCTTCACCCAAATTTCCCTTTCTTTTTGATGTTCTCCCTCACTCACTTGCCCTCTCTCTTTCTCCCTCTCTCAGCAACTTCTACTAGAGCATTTCCTGAACAGAGCTGCAGACGGCTTTCAGAACCTCTTCACCGCCGTGGAGGACCACTTTGAGCTGTGTTTAGCTAAGTGTCGAACTTCATCGCAGGTATGTTGAGTTGTGTACATGAAACAAATGCATACCTCCCTGACCCTACCCACATGCTTTCATGCAGAGATGGTAAGAAAAACATTCTAATGGTCGTGTTTACCTTCTCATTTTGCTAATGCAGAGTGTCCAACATGAAAATACCTACAGAAATCCACAAGCAAAATACTGTTATGGAGAAAGTCCACCTGAACTCCTGCCTATATGATTGTTCGATCCTCTGGGACCTACGAGACTGAAAAGAAACTAATAATAGTCCAACTAAGAGCTAAGGGACACACCTTGATGCTGCTTGAAAAGACGGGCTTCATCTTGTGTCCCATACTGGCCTTGAACAGTCTGATACCATACAGTGCCATCAAGAACACCAGAGCCATATACTGTATAGAGGGAGTTTGGCAAACTTTGACTGGCGACAACGGACACCATGTTGAACCTTTCGATATAATGTGAGTAATCGTCTCTACATATGGCTCTGAAGAACACTATCGTAACCTCACAACTATGGACAAATACTTTATGATTTTTCTATATTATTTACACTTCATAAGTGCATAGCTTCATAACTTCATCAGTGATGATCATCAGGTCTCATTTGCTCACCAGTTGGGATTCGCCTCATGCTGCCCATTGTTTCACATCATGGGCGTGTTCATTAGGGCATGCAACTGAAAGTGTTTTAAAATGTTTCGCAACAGAACTAAAATGTGGGTTTCTTATTGGTTAAGTCCCTCCCTGTTTAAGTTGTTTTCTTCCAAATGAACATGGCCCATGTTATAAAGGTTTTTATTTCAAGCCTGATCAATGTACTGAAGGATGGTATTAGTTAAGTCTTCATTGTTGAGAAACAAACTACAAAGAATGTGTCATCACTTGTGTGTAGTTGTGCATGCATATTGACTGACGGCTATTTAGTAACGTGACTGAAAGTAATCTGCTCACGGTTTACGTTGCAATGTCTATTTTTTAGACCCTTTCAGAATAATTACCAGTATTGCATTTTGTATAGAAATTGTATCTATTTTACACTATGAAAGAATTCTATATTATGATGACTAAAGACCCTATAGTTTATCTGGGGTCAGAGCGCTGTATCAACATGTAGAATTGGCATATTTGATTGAATATATGACAAAATAACTTTTTCAACATTGTTTTTTTCATTGTCAATATACATACATTTTCTTTCTGCTGTGCTATTGTTACCTATCATTTTGACATGGGTTTAACAGCTTGATCTGCTTTACCATGCTCTGTCTACCTGCCTATGCTATAATTGCCTGGCTACGCAAAGTCCTTGCTGCAGTCAAATGCTACGCCACCCCCATGGAAGTTCTTTTTTTGCAGTGAGTCTGGATCTGATTTGAGTACCTCCCCGACAATTTCTAGAATCAAACACATTCTAACTGTTCGGATCAGTCCCAGAAACTGGTGGTTTTGGCCATTGCCAGAACACATGTGTAAAGCAGTGTTTTTCACACTCTGCTGATTGGTAGTGATGAGCCAATAGCTGATTACTTTGTTTTATACAACCCCCCCCCCCACCCCTGATTTTTTACATCGCCACAAACGACTTCAAGGATGGCAGTCTCATGCTGAAGTATTTAGCGAACATAGAGCAGTGGAAGAATTCAGTTAGAGTCTTCAGGAAAATGCTATACACCCTGGAATACAGTGATTGGACACCAGGGCCCTCAGTTTCTATGCAATATAGAAACATATTTAAAAAATTGGCCAACGTACAATCACTGGAGAATGAACTGGAGGATCTCCGTCGAGACTATCCTACCAACGGGACATAAAAAATTGTAATAACTTATGTTTCACCGAGTTGTGGCTGAACCATGACACGGATAATATACAGTTGGCTGGGTTTGCCGTGCATCGGCAGGACAGAACAGCTACGTCTGGTAAGACGAGGGGTGGGGGTGTGTGTTTATTTGTCAATAAAAGCTGGTGTGCAATGTCTTATTAAGGAAGTCTTGAGGTATAGCTAGCCTGAGGTAGAGTACCTAATGAATAGCTGTAGACCACACTAACTACCAAGAGCAGTCTATTTACCATCACAAATCGATGCTGGCACTAAGGCCGCACTCAACGAGCTGTTTAAGGCCATAAGCAAACAAGAAAAATGCTCATCCAGAAGCGGCGACCCTAGTGGCTGGGGACTTTAATGCAGGCAAACTCAAATCCGTTTGACCTCATTTCTACCAGCATGTCACGTGCAACAAGAAGGAAAAAAATTCTAAACCACCTTTACTCCACACACAGAGATGCACACAAAGCTCTCCCTCACCCTCCATTTGGAAAATCTAACCATAATTGTATCCTCCTGATTCCTGTTTATTAGCAAAAACTAAAGCAGGAAGTACCAGTGACCCACTCAATACGGAAGTGGTCAGATAACGCGGATGCTACGCTACAGGACTGTTTTGCTAGCATAGACTGGAATATGTTCCGGGATTCATCCAATGGCATTGGTGAATATACCACCTCGGTCACCGGCTTCATCAATAAGTGCATCGACGACGCCCCCCCCCCCACAGTGGCCGAACATACATATCCCAACTAGAATCAATGGATTACAGGCAACGCCGCACCGAGCTAAAGGCTAAAGCAGCCACTTTCAAGGAGCGGGACACTAATCCGGACGCTTATAAGAAATCAAGCTATGCCCTCAGACGAACCATAGAAGAGGCAAAGCATCAATACAGGACTAAGATTGAATCCTACTACAGCGGCTCTGATGCTCGTCGGATATGGCAGGACTTGCAAACTATTACGGACTACAAAGGGAAAACCCAGCCACGAGCTGCCCAGTAAAGAAAGCCGACCAGACAAGCTAAATGCCTTTTTATGCTCGCTTCAGGGCAAGCAACACTGAAGCATGCATGAGAGCACCAGCTGTTCCAGATGACTGTGTGATCACACTCTCTGTAGCCGGTGTGAGCAAGACCTTTTAACAGGTCAACATTCACAAGGCCGCGTGGCCAGACGGATTACCAGGACGTGTACTCGGAGTATGCGCTGACCAACTGGCAAGTGTCTTCACTAACATTTTCAACCTCTCCCTGACTGAGTCTGTAATACCTACATGTTATAAGCAGACCAGCAGACCTCCCTGTTCCCAAGAAAGCAAAGGTAACCTGCCTAAATGACTACTGCCCCGTAGCACTCACGTCGGTAGCCATGAAGTGCTTTGAAAGGCTGGTAATGGCTCACAACACCATAATCCCGGAAACCCTAGACCCACTCCAATTTGCATAGCACCCCAACAGATCCACAGATGACGCATTCTCAATCGTACTCCACACTGCCCTTTCCCACCTGGACAAAAGGAACACCTATGTGAGAATTCTGTTCATTGACTACAGCTCAGTGTTCAACACTACAGTGCCCACAAAGCTCATCACTAAACTAAGGACCCTGGGACTAAACACCTCCATCTGGACTTCCTGACGGACCGCCCCCAGGTGGTAAGGGTAGGCAACAACACATCTGCCACGCTGATCCTCAACACGGGGTCCCCTCCTGTACTCCCTGTTCACCCACGACTGCGTGGCAAAGCATGACTCCAACACCATCATTAAGTTTGCTGACAACACAACAGTGTTAAGCCTGATCAACGATGAGACTGCCTATAGGGAGGAGGTCAGAGACCTGGCAGTGTAGTGCCAGGACAACAACCTCTCCCTCAATGTGAGCAAGACTAAGGAGCTGATTGTGGACTACATGAAAAGGAGGGCCGAACACGCCGTGGAGCGGGTCGAGAGTTTGAACTTCCTTGGTGTCCACATCACCAACAAACTATCATGGTCCAAACATACCAAGATAGTCGTGAAAAGGGCACAACAAAACTTTTTCCCCCTCAGGAGACTGAAAAGATTTGGCATGGGTCCTCAGATCCTCAACAGGTTTTACAACTGTACCATCGAGAGCATCCTGACGGTTTGCATCACTGCCTGGTATGGCAACTGCTCTGCCCCCGACCGTAAGGTGCTAAAGAGGGTATTGCGTACTGCCCAGTACATTACTGGGGCCAAGCTTCCTGACATCCAGGACCTATATACTAGGCGGTGTCAGAGGAAGGCCCAAAAAATTGTCCAAGACTCTAGTCACCCTAGCCATAGGCTGTTCTCTCTGCTACCGAATGGCAAGCGGTACCAGAGTGCCAAGTCTAGGTCCAAAAGGCTCCTTAACAGCTTCTACCCCCAAGCCAAAAGACTGCTGAACAATTAATCAAATGGCCACCCGGACTATTTACATTGACCCCCTTTGTTTTTACACTGCTGCTACTCGCTGATTATTATCAATGCATAGTCACTTTACCCCTACCTACATGTACAAATTACCTCGACTAACCTGTATATAGCCTTATTATTTTGTGTTACTTTATATTTCTTACTTTAGTTACGAAATATTTTCTAAACTCTTTCTTGAACTGCATTGTTGGTTAAGGGCTTTGTAAGTAAGCATTTCATGGTAACCTGTTGTATTCGGCACGTGACAAATACAATTTGATTTGAAAATAATACTTAGGAACAGAATTTAGAATGTGTGTTAGCATAGAAAAAGTGTGATTTATCAAACAATCTTATGAGCGTCATGTACACACTGGTAGGAGATAACCATAGATAAATACCAATATTGTTCTCAAAGCCTCAGTGCTCGTGAGTGACCATGGCTGTTTGTGTTTTGAAATTGGTCAAAATAATCCCAATCCCACACATGGGGAATATACAACACCCTACCATAAAATTCAACTGCGAAACAAAACATTTTTCTGAGACTGAAATAGAGGTGCTAATGTCTGCGATTGAGTTCAAACAAAATGTTTTATTTCGCTCATTCAGTTGTGGCTTAACCAGTAAAAATAAAAGCATAGCTACAAAGAGAGGACCATTAGGACAATTCAGGTTGCTTTGGCAATGGCAAAATACTACAAATGAGTAAAGAACACTCAACAATAAGCTATCTTGTAGACGTATAAGCCAACATTGCTGTTCTGCAGAATTAACGAGTCGTGCTGGTCACCTGGCCACCTTATTCAGCAGCGTCTTTTGAGCATCACATAACCTATCAAATGCACATAAAGTGTGGAAGTTTTTTCTGTTCACATGCATAGTTAAAATCACCATTCCAAAATGATTTCATGGCCATGTGGATGCTGTCTATTTCTCTGTTTATATTTGGGAACCCATTGATGGCGGCATGGCAAACATCCCTCTTGACTTCACCCAGTTGTGCGATGGTATTTTTTTAAACATTTAACCTTCATTTAACCAGGCAAGTCAGTTAAGAACAAATTTGGCCTACACAGGCCAAACCTGGACGACTATGGGCCAGCTGTGTGCCACCCTACGGGACTCCCAATTATGGACGGTTGTGATACAGACTGAATTCAAACCAGGGTGTCTGTAGTGACGCCTCTAGCACTGAGATGCAGTGCCTTAGACCGCTGCACCACTCGGGAGCCCAGTATGTTACTGTTAGTTTAGCTGATTATTGCATCCAAGACATTGGCTCATCGAGGGATCCGAGATGCCGATCAGCAAGCTCCCTTCGGGAAATGTGCCCATTGCCAAAATCCCGAGGGGGGATAGGGACAGTGGTGATTTTAGCATGTAAATCTTGGTGGGGCAAACTCCTCATTTTTCGGGGGTTGGTGCATGCCAGCAAAGCCTCTACACAACACTACATTCGTGGCCAAAAGTTCTGAGAATGACACAAATATAAATTTTCACAGTCTGCTGCCTCAGTTTGTATGATGGCAATTTGCATATACTCCAGAATGTTATGAAGAGCGAGCAGATTAATTGCAATTATTGCAATTGCAAAGTCCCTCTTTGCCATGCAAATGAACTGAATCCCCCAAAAACATTTCCACTGCATTTCAGCCCTGCCACAAAAGGACCAGCTGACATTATGTCAGTGATTCTCTCGTTAACACAGGTGTGAGTGTTGACAAGGCTGGAGATCACTCTGTCATGCTGATTGAGTTCGAATAGCAGACTGGAAGCTTCAAAAGGAGGGTGGTGCTTGGCATCATTGTTCTTCCTCTGTCAACCATGGTTACCTGCAAGGAAACACGTGCCGTCATCATTGCTTTGCACAGGCAAGGATATTGCTGCCAGTAAGATTGCACCTAAATCAGCCATTTATCGGATCATCAAGAACTTCAAGGAGAGCGGTTCAATTGTGTGAAGAAGGCTTCAGGACACCCAAGAAAGTCCAGCAAGCGCCAGGACCGTCTCCTAAAGTTGATTCAGCTGTGGGATCGGGGCACCACCAGTACAGAGCTTGCTCAGGATTGGCAGCAGGCAGGTGTGAGTGCATCTGCACGCACAGTGAGGCAAAGACTTGGAGGATTGCCTGGTGTCAAGAAGGGCAGCAAAGAAGCCACTTCTCTCCAGGAAAAACATCAGGGACAGACTGATATTCTGCAAAAGGTACAGGTATTAGACTGCTGAGGACTGGGGTAAAGTCATTTTCTCTGATGAATCCCCTTTCCGATTGTTTGGGGCATCTGGAAAAAATCTTATCCGGAGAAGACAAGGTGAGCGCTACCTTCAGTCAGTCCTGTGTCATGCCAACCGTAAAGCATCCTGAGACCATTCATGTGTGGGGTTGCTTCTCAGCCAAGGGAGTGAGCTCACTCACAATTTTGCCTAAGAACACAGCCATGAATAAAGAATGGTACCAACACATCCTCCGAGAACAACTTCTCCCAACCATCCAGGAACAGTTTGGTGACGAACAATGCCTTTTCCAGCATGATGGAGCACCTTGCCAAAAGGCAAAGGTGATAACTAAGTGGCTCAGGGAACAAAACATCGATATTTTGGGTCCATGGCCAGGAAACTCCCCAGACCTTAATCCCATTGAGAACTTGTTGTCAATCCTCAAGAGGCGGGTGGACAAATAAAAACCCACACATTCTGACAAACTCCAAGCATTGATTATGCAAGAACGGGCTGCCATCAGTCAGGATGTGACCCAGAAGTTAATTGACACCATGCCAGGGTGGATTGCAGAGGTCTTGTAAAAGAAGGGTCAACACTGTAAATATTGACTCATTGCATCAACTTTATGTAATTGTCAATAAAAGTCTTTGACACTTATGAAATGCTTGCAATTATACTTCAGTATTCAATAGTAACATCTGACAAAAATGTCTAAAGACACTGAAGCAGCAAACTTTGTGGAAATTAATATTTGTGTCATTCTCGTGGCAGAAGTCATGCTAGATTGACAGCATGGCCAATGTATTCAACCTGTTCTGGCCCATGGCATGTGAATGTTTATCCTTTTAAGCTTGGAAAAGAGACCATTAAACCCAGACTTGGACTACAGGTGGAGGTGTAGAAGCACGGTGGCTAGGAAAAACTCCCTAGAAAGGCCAGAGCCTAGGAAGAAACCTAGAGAGGAACCAGGCTATGAGGGGTTGCCAGTCTTCTTCTGGCTGTGCCGGGTGGAGATTATAACAGAACTTGGCCAAGATGTTCAAATGTTCATAGATGACTAGCAGGGTAAAATAATAATAATCACAGTTGTTGTAGACGGTGCAACAGGTCAGCACCTCAGGAGTAAATGTCAGTTGGCTTTTCATAGCTGAAAATTCAGAGTATCTCTACCGCTCTTGCTATCTCCAGAGAGTTGAAAACAGCAGGTCTGGGACAAGGTAACACATCCGGTGAACAGGTCAGGGTTCGATAGCTGCAGGCAGAACAGTTGAAACTGGAGCAGCAGCACGACCAGGTGGACTGAGGACAGCAGTCTAGGTAGTCCTGAGGCATAGTCCTAGGGCTCAGGTCCTCTGAGAGAGAGAAAGAAAGAAAGAGAATTAGAGAGAGCATACTTAAATTCACACAGGACACCGAATAAGACAGAAGAAGAACTATTGCAGCATAAATACTGGAGGCTGAGACAGGAGGGGTTGGGAGACACTGTGGCCCCGTCCAACGATACCCCCGGACAGGGCCAAACAGGCAGGATATAACCCCACTCACTTTGCCAAAGCACAGCCCCACACCACTAGAGGGATATCTTCAACCACCAACTTACTATCTAAAGGTCGAGTATAGCCCATGAAGATATAATTCTCAGATTCAACAGAAGATCTCTTTGTTTCTTGGGACCTACTAGAACTAGCATCTCTGTCTTGTCAGAGTTTAAAAGTATACAATTTGCCGCAGGGTAGCCTAGTGGTTAGAGTGTTGGAATGAAAATGTCTGAAACACAGGCTTCCAGGGAGGGCAATTTTGGGGCTTCACCATGTTTCCTCGAAATGTACAGCTGTGTGTCATCCGCATAGCAGTGAAAGTTAACATTATGTTTCCGAATGACATCACCAAGAGGTAAAATATATAATGAAAACAATAGTGGTCCTAAAACGGAGCCTTGAGGAACACCGACAGTTTTCAATCTCTCCAAAAGAATGTGATGAATGTCTAACAATACGAGGACAGATGTAGAGCCTTGGTATGACACCATTAAAAGGTCATTTACCACCTTCACGTGTGCAATCTCAGTGCTATGATGGGGTCTAAAACCAGACTTACACGTTTCGTATACATTGTCTTCAGGAAGGCAGTGAGTTGCTGCACAACAGCCTTTTCATTTTTTTTGAGAGGAATGGGAGCTTTGATATATGCCGATAGTTTAGATTTTCTGGGACAAGGTTTGGATTTTTCAAGAGAGGCTTTATTACTGCCTCTCTTAGTGAGTTTGGTACACATTCGCTGGATAGAGAGCCATTTATTATGTTCAACATAGGAGGGCCAAGCACAGGAAGCAGCTCTTTTAGTAGTTTAGTTGGAATAGCGTCCAGTATGCAGCTTGAAGGTTTAGAGGCCATGATTATTTTCATCAATGTCAAGATATATAGTATTAAAAAACTTGTCTCCCTCGATCCTAGGTCCTGGCAGTGTTGTGCAGACTAGACTAATAGTGAATATATCAAAACTATGAAATAACACATATGGAATCATGTAGTAACCAAAAAAGTGTTAAATATAAAATATGTTTTGATTTGTTTATGATTCTTCAAAGTAGCCACCCTTTGCCTTGATGGCAGCTTTGCACACTTCGCATTCTCTCAACCAGGAGTTCCCACATATGCTGAGCACTTGTTGCTGCTTTTCTTTCACTCTGCGTTCCAACTCATCCTAAACCATCTCAATTGAGTGGAGGTAGGGTGATTGTGGAGGACAGGTCATCTGATGCAGCACCCCATCCCTCTCCTTCTTGGTCAAATAGCCCTTACACAGCCTGGAGTTTTGTTGGGTCATTGTCCTGTTGAAAAACAAATGATAGTCACATTAAGCACAAACCAGATGGGATGGCGTATCGCTGCAGAATTCTGTGGTAGCCATGCTGGTTAATTGTGCCTTGAATTCTAAATAAATCACTGACAGTGTCACCAGCAACGCACCATCACAGCTCCATGCTTCACGGTGTGAACCACATATGCGGAAATCATCCGTTCACCTACTCTGCTTCTCTCAAATTTGCACTCATCAGACCAAAGGACAGATTTCCACCAGTCTATTGTCCATTGAATGTCTCTTCTTATTATTGGTGTCCTGTAATAGTAGTTTCTTTGCAGCAATTTGACCATGAAGGCCTGATTCACCCAGTCTCCTCTGAACAGTTGATGTTGAGATGTGTCTGTTACTTAAGGTCCGTGAAGTGTTTATTTGGGCTGTAATTTCTGAGGCTAGTAACTCTAATGAACTTATCCTCTGCAGCAGAGGTAACACTTTTCTGCGTCGGTCCTCGTGCGGGTTTCATCATAGAGCTTGATGGTTTTTGCGACTGCACTTTGGTGAAACTTTCAAAGTTCTTAAAATGTTCCATATTGACTGACTTTCTTTTCTTAAAGTAATGATGGACTGTTGTTTCTCTTTGCTTATTTGAGCTGTTCTTGCCCTTTTACCAAATAGGGATGTCTTCTGTATACCACCTCTACCTTGTCACAACACAACATATTGGCTCAAAAAACATTAAGAAGGCAAGATATTCCACAAATGAACAAGGGAACTTGTTAATTGAAATGTATTCCAGGTGACTACCTCATGAAGCTGGTTGAGAGAATGCCAAGTGTGTGCAAAGCTGTCATCAAGGCAAAGGGTGGCTACTTTGAAGAATCTCAAATATAAAATATATTTTGATTTGTTTAACACTTTTTGGGTTACTACATTATTCCATATGTGTTATTTCATAGTTTAAGTCTTCACTATTATTCTACAATGTAAAAAATAGTGAAAAAACCTGGAATGAGTAGGTGTCCAAACTTTTGACTGGTACAGTATATATTCAAGAGATGTTATATATTATTTACAGTACCAGTCAAAGGTTTGGACTCATTCCAGGGTTTTCTTAAATACAGTACATTAAAATTGTAATAAATAAAATATGATTTAAAAATAAATAGTATTGCCGACCTCCAAAATGAGTGAATCCTGAGACCTGATTCTTCTCACCAGGATTTAGGACTTCTAGAATCTATGGTACTCTGGAATTGACTATAGATTCCACTCAAACCACAAGTCCCGGGACTGCTTCCTCGCAACAATATTTTAAAATACTGAAAGACATTATGAAAGTGCACAGTGTCGGATAGTAGTGCTTTCTTTTTGTGTATACTTTTCAATCTAATATAATTAAATGTGTTGTAATGGAGTGTAGCTGTGGGCACACGTTGCATTATATAACCTGCTGTTGACTTCATATAGAAAATCTCATATGCCATGTCTTCAGTTTTTATTGCTTATGTTGTCAGTAATATAGCTAAGAATGAATTGCTTAGCCAAGTGAGTGTGGCCATAGTCTTATATTCATCTGGCTTCATATGGTATAAAAAGTACTGTCGATATGGCAAACTTCCTTCATACAGTATCTTACAATGTGCTACCATAATAGGTGAAACCCCATCAGAAAAATAAATCAATTTGTTTCCTTTTTAAATGATTATTTGGTCAACTAAATACCATTTTGAGTTTGTTGGCTTATGAATTACATGTCTAACTATCCACTGCATCATCCTTTATTTTTCTCATTCAATTTAGCGGTTTCTCAACTTCAGGAAGTTTACGGGCAAGAAAGTGATGCAACTACTACCAAAGTAATGCAACTGCTTCATGACCTGAGTCATGTTGAGTGTAATCAATTCAAATTGTATTGGTCACGTATTTAGCAGATGTTATTGAAGATGTAGCAAAATGCTTTTGTTCCTAGCTTCAAAAGTGCAGTAGTATCTAACAATACACACAAATCTCAAAGTAAAAGAATGCAATTAAGAAATAGATAAATATTAGGATGAGCAATGTCGGCATGGCATTGACTAGAATACAGTATGTAAACATTATTAAAGTGACCAGTGATTCCATGTCTATGTACATAGTGCACCAGCCTCTAAGGTGCTGCGTCGACTAACCGGGTGGCAGCCGGCTCGTGACAGTGACTAAGTTCAGGGCAGGGTACTGGGTGGAGGCCGGATGGTGATGGCTATTTAACAGTCTGATGGCCTTGAGATAGCTGTCTTTCAGTCGCTCTGTCCCAGCTTTGATGCACCTGTACTGACCTCTCCTGTATGATAGCGGGGTGAACAGGCCCGTGGCTCGGGTGGTTTATGTCCTTGATGATCTTTTTAGCTTTCCTGTGACATCTGGTGCTTTAGGTGTCCTGGAGGGCAGGCAGTGTGCCCCGGGTGATGCATTGGGCAGACTGCACCACCCACTGGAGAGCCCTGTGGTTGCGGGCGGTGCAGTTGTCGTACCAGGCAGTGATACTCTCAATTGTGCATCTGTAAAGATTTGTGGGGGTCTGAGGGGGCAAGCCAAATTTCTTCCGCCTCCTGAGAAGGCTGTTGAGCCTTATTCACCACACTGTCTGTGTGGGTGGACCATTTCAGATTGTCAGTGATGTGTACGCTGAGGACTTGAAGCTTTTCACCTTCTCCACTGAGGTCCCGTCGATGTGGATGGGGGCATGCTCCCTCTGCTGTCTCCTGAAGTCCACGATCAGCTCCTTCCTTTTGTTGATGTTGAGGGAGAGGTTATTTTACTGGCACCACTCCGCCAAGGCACATCCTCTTCATTGCTGTTATTCAGGCCTACTACCGTTGTGTCGTCTGCAAACTTGATGATTGAGTTGGAGGTGTGGGTGGCCACGGGTGAACGGAGTGCAGGAGGGGGCAGAGCACACACTCTTGAGTGGCCCCTGTGTTGAAGATCAGTGTAGTGGAGGTGTTGTGGACCTTCACCACCTGGGGGCGGCCCGTCAGGTTGGTCTATTACCCAGTTGCACAGGATGGGGTTCAGACCCAGGGCCCCGAGCTTAATGATGAGCTTGGAGGGTACTATGGTGTTGAAGGCTGAGCTGTAGTCAATGGACAGCATTCTTACACAGGTATTCCTCTTGTCCAGATGGGAAAGGGCAGTGCGATGGCGATTGTATCGTCTGTGGATCTATTGTGGCGGTATGTAAATTGAAGTGGGTCTAGGGCAGGGTGGAGGTGATATGATCCCTAACTAGCCTCTCAAGGCACTTCATGATAACAGAAGTGAGTGCTATGGGGTGATAGTCATTTAGCTCAGTTAACTTTGATTTCTTGGGTACAGGAACAATGGTGGACATCTTGAAGCAAGTGGGGACAGCAGACTGGGATAGGGAGAGATTGAATATGTCCGTAAACACTCCGGCCAGCTGGTCTGCGCATGCTCTGAGGATGCGTCTAGGGATGCCGCCTGGTCCGGCAGCCTTGCTAGAGTTAACACGCTTAGATGTCTTACTCATGACTGCCACTGTTATCTTCAAAGCGGGTGAAGGTGTTTAGCTGGGAGCAAGACGTGGGTGTCCACGATATGGCTGGTTTTCCCTTTGTAATCAGTGATTGCTTTTTCACCAGAGGGATTGTCTGAGACCAGCCAATGAAACTGTGGGTTTGCACAACCAAAGAATATCTGCACAAACTGTCAGAAATGGCCTCATGAAACTCATGTGCATGCTCATCGTCCTCAGCAGGGTCTTGACCTAACTGCAGTTCGGCATCGTAGCCAACTTCATTGGGAAAATGCTCACCTTCGATGGCCACTGGCATGCTGGAGAAGTGTGTTCTTCACGGATTAATCCCGGTTTCAACTGTACCGGTCAGATGTCAGACAGCATATATGGCATTGTGTGGACAAGCGGTTTACTGATGTCAACAGAGTGCCCCATGGTGGCGGTGGGATTATGGTATAGGCAGGCATAAGCTTCGGACAATTAACACAATTGCATTTTATCTATTGGCAATTTGAATGCACAGAGATACCGTGATGAGATCCTGAAGCCCATTGTCGTGCCATTCATCCACTGCCTTCACTTCATGTTTCAGCATGATAAAGCACAGCCCCATGTCGCAAGGATCTGTACACAATTCCTGGAAGCTGAAAATGTCCCACTTCTTCCATGGCCTGCTACTCACCTGACATGTTACCATTGAGCAAGTTTGGATGCTTTGGATTAACACGTACGACAGTGTGTTCCAGTTCCTGCCAATATCCAGCAACTTCGAACAGCCATTGAGGAGTGGAGCAACATTCCATAGGCCACAATCAACAGCCTAATCAATTCTATGTAAAGGAGATGTGTTGCGCTGCATGAGGCAAATGGTGCTCACCAGATACTGAGTTTCAGATCCACACCCCTATTTTTTTTTAAGGCATCTATGACCAACAGATTTATTTCTGTATTCCCAGTCATGTGAAATCCACAGAATAAGGGCCTAATTTAACTAATTTCAATTTACTGATTTCCTTATGAACTGTAACTCAGTAAAATCTTTGAAATTGTTGTTGCATGTTACATTTATATTTTTGTTCAGTGTACTATTACAGAGAAACAACTTTAAAATAAATAATTAAACAAAGAAATACATCATTTTAAACAGGACGAATCTAAGAGGGCATGTGCACTTGTGCCCCCTATGGTCATGACTTCCTCTGTTCATATCAATCTCATAACAAATAAATAATTACACATTTCAAATTGACTGTGTGCAGTTTTCAAAAAAAGGCCATCAAGACTTAACTTGATATAGCTGAGACCAAAAGTTACAAGTTTAAACACAAACCCATATAGCAGACACGTTTATACAAAATAACTTACAGTACATGAATGAATGAATACATTTTTAGTATACATTAAATATTTCTGGCATTACTAACACTTTAGTATACAGTGTCAGCCTGTTATTTGTGTGTTCTGAGGATGCAAGAAGGACGTCATGAGATGTGAATATTAGGAGTCAGTGTCTGTGTTCCAAATGGCACCTTATTCCCTATTTAGTGAACAACTTGGGTTCTGCTCAAAGCAGTTCACTAAATAGGGAATAGGGTGTCATTTGGGACACAGACTCGCAATCTCTGGGGACTTCTGACCTCCCTGGACGTCATAGTACTACTTCCTGTTCTTCTACCCCACTCACCAACCACAGCTCTCAAACCTCTATGAAACACCATTTGAGTCAGAGGGAGATGCTCCCTCAACCTAGCCTAATTTAGGCTCCATAGACGAGGAGCAGTAGGGACAGCAAAGACCGGGATGGAAATGTCTATGTTCCTCTCCATGACAAGAGTGAATTGAATAACTTAAAAGTGAATAACAAATTTGATAGTGTTCCTTGTGGTCCTTGATTTGTTTCGAAAATAAATTAGAACCTAAACTGAAAACTCAAATAAATAGATGTAAATATATACTGTGCAGTAATCAAACCACAATCTTCTTTCACATTCACATTACTGGCGATGGGCCTGTGTCCTTATTGTTGATTTACATGAAATTCCTGAATAAATATCCTAAAATCACCCTTAAGTGACAAAAAAATCACTCTCTCTAACCCTCACATACAGTATTAGCCTTAAAGCCAGCAACTTCCAACACCGTGGCCAGAAAGTCCTTATGCCGGTCTAGCACTGCCCAGCCATAAATCTTCTTCTCATACTCATCACGGGACACATCTTGGGGCACCTTGGTGGACACAGTAGTGGTATTTGAGTCCAGGATCTGCAAGAGCTTCTCTATGCGGCCAAAGAGGTTCTGGAGATGGTTCATGGAATCCCTCAGGAGCCGCAGGAGTATCTGAGTCTCATTATCTGAGGCCTCCAACAGGTCAGTCATGTATTTGGTTACTGTGTCTATGTGCCAGTGGAAGAGCATGGCTCTGTTGTGGATGTTCTGTAGCTTCACCTTATGGGTGGAGCCAGTGATGGTTGTTGGTGGTACTCCATCCACGCCTGGGGCCTGCTGATCGGTTGGGAAGCCATTTGTTTTGATCTGGAAGCACACAAAACAGTGGACTTTCAATTCAATTGCACATTATTTGCAGCTTGGTAGTAAACACAGCAGCATAAAATATACTGCTAAAGTTTATAATACACAAAGCAATGGTTATTCCACAGTTAACCTCTTCCCCAGGCTAATTGCTACCGAATATAACAGAGATGGCTGGTAGACAATAATAATACACAGTAGTTACACAGGCGAGCTAAGAGCTTGACTATCCCTCAACGCTCTTGCAAGTGAACAGTACTTGTTTTGGTAGATAAATGCAGTTACAGGTATAACTTTCCCAGGAATAATACACAGCAGTGTTTGAAATACTGTTGAGATAACACCACGTAATCTTTAGTTATTTAGTGGGGAGTTCGCGATTGTCACTGTGACCAACCCAGGGTTTAAACCCTGATCTCCTGTGGTCCTCAAGATTGTGTTAGCCCACTGAGCTAAAGGCCAGGCATCGGGTCAAGTTTCAGACAAATATATTCACCGAACCAACTCAGTTGCATCTTGTTACTTACGTAAGTAGTCAGGAGGATGCCAGCTTCGTGATCCAACAGGTTGGAAAGCTCTACGATCTTGTCTAAAGCCTTCTGACACTTGTCCATGTCCCCAGAGTGGGGTGCAGCTCGTACCGTCTCCAACTTGATCACAAGGAGAACACATATGAACACTGGGGAAATTCAAAATGTACCATGTAAGGGACACAGCACGAATGAACACTTAGGAACATGATCGCACACACACGTAAAAAAAAAAAAAAATGCTGTGTATCTAGTCACCAGCAAAATGACCAAATCATGAAACCATAGCTTATTCCATTACTAAGCCAAATATGTGACAAAGGATTAACATACACAAATATTACTTTAAATATTAAGTATACATATTTACCAAAGTCTGTTAGAGTTGTTCTATGCTGGTGAGCCATGGAGACACTAAATGGTGGGTTGATCAACTAATACCGTATGACTGGTGTCTCTAAAACAAGAAGCATTCTGATGGAAACAAAAATGTACTCTGTTAAAAAAAAAAAATCACATAATGGTTGTCATGAAGACATTGCATCACCAAATAGTGTGACAAAGTATGTGTAATACATCTCACCCCATGTCCAAGGTATTTGTTGTGTAAATTCATTCAAAACAAAGTAAATGTTACTATAAATGTTATCTTAACAAATTGGTGACAATGTATTCATAAAATGAAGTCCAGAAATACATGAATTCATTCAATAGTCTTTATTGAATAAAGCAGTACATTTTACAAATATTTCACAGAACATTTTGTTTTTTATTGTACAAAATGTCATTGTACCAAAAAATATATATATTTCTAATGATATTAGTAGCTTCAATATCAGTCTACAAGGAAATGAAAAACAAAGTTGTTTATTGTGCAAATTGAAAAACAAACTGTAAATAAGACATAGTGTTGATCGTATCAAAGCTACAAAAGTAAAGAAATGTTGACCCTTAAAAAAAATCTGAGTAACTTATTGATGTTGGAACTGCATCACGGCATTGAATAAAACCGCACTTAACCTTGGATGGTCGTAGGATTTTTGTAATATCTTTTGTAGTATTGCCTGCATGTTTTCCAAGAAAATACAATTCTGAGATTTGTTTTTAACAATTATTAACAGAATAATTTCCACAAATACACTTTAAGTTTGAACCTTTTTGAATGTCGTAAAAAACATAATTGGCCAAAATAACACGCGGTGCTGAGATTTCAAAGAGTGTCTTCAGCTATTGGGGGTGCGATTAGGAAATGTACGTGCCCTACTACACGTAGAATTTGTGAAGATGTGGCGAATATGACGCACCAATGGAGAATGTTTTTTTACCAAGCATAAGTTGTGCTTCACATAATTCACTCACACAATTAATTTGACCTTTGACACAAAGGGGGTCTTTGACACATACTATTACGATATAAACATCACTGGAAGACTCAGCCGTGTTGTTTACAGTCCTAGTAACATGTTTGTGCCCTGCGGCAAGCAGGAAAGTAACATAAAGTCCTCACGGTAACACTTTCTAAAAAGGCTACAGGTATAATGTGTTATTGCTCGTTATAAGAGTGCATGCGCCTTTATAATAATGCATTATGACAAGGCTTAGGCTATGATAGGTATCCCCCTTTCTCTTTCCCTTTAATGTTATATCGCTCTATGTAGGACATTTACAACTGACTCAAAATTGCTGTTATTTAGTCAGCTCTTGTTATGGGGTGATAAGACATAAGGGGGTTATATAGGCTTATAACAAGTCTTAGAATGCATTCATTATAACCTCATTATACCTGCAGTCCTTAAGTAAAGTTTTACCAGCATCACAACTGGACTTTAAGTTCACCAATTCCCTTATCCCGCTGTGTGCATTGGTCAGGGTCCAGGCAGCATCCAATCGGTGCATGGTCATGGCAACAAAGTTCATAGTTAATACTGCTCATGCTGCAGTGCTAGTCTAGGCACAGAGTTAGCATCTCCCTCCAGCCCTGTACTGCCCCAGGCCCAAGACACGGAGAGGGGCGTAGTACGGACCAGGCCGCCATCAGCAGGCTGGCTCTTTCCTGTGCTGCTGGAGCATCTCAGTCACACTCACTATGTCCTCTTCAGGGACCTAGAGTAGAACACAGGAGAGACGAGGTTGCAATTCCTATTCCAATGCCATCAGCATCTTCAGCATGAGAAGCATTCTAATTGATGGCTCATCGCCATCAAGTGTAAGGTTTCTGTGGGGTTTTCCTACATAGGATAGACCACAGGGGTATTTTAATAACACATCATATTAGTAAAAGCATTTTATCTTGGGCTTGTTGACTGACATTTGAAGATAAAAGGCTAGGGGGAGTTTAAAACAGTTTGTTAAGTCAGAAATTCATCTCCTCACGTCAAACTATCAGTGTCATTCAAGTGCCAACTATGTAGATAGCGCAGAAAGTCACTGCTGACGTCAAGTTGTAAAGTCTAAGGGAAGCCGATGATTTAGCATTATCTGGTGTTGATACTTCTATGACAAATCAGAAATTAAAAATGTATTGAAGAGCTGCTGACATTATTGTAATTTCTGTAACCAGATATGTCAACGTCCTGTTACACAAAAACCTGCTAGTGTAGTTTAGCCTTAGATAAATTATCATGGCATTCATTACACACTAGCCTGAAACTCTGGCAAACAGTGCCCTCCACTGGTCAGAATCAGAAAATACCCCCTTCTAGAGTTCTGAATGCCAAGTTGCAAGGAGTAATGCCTTTTGTAACTCACATCAGCAGTTTAAGGCTTACTCACCAGGGCATGGTCGAAGCTGAAGGTGCTGATATAATAGGCGGAGATGTCACTGTCGGCTAAAGGCTGGGATATCTGGGCAACAATGCCACACTCATCTGGAAAACAAGGCGCAGAGAGAGAGAGATATACACTAAAATAATAGTGGGCGTGATTGAATCCCAATCACATATTATATTATTAATAATTAGGATTAAAGGGTGGCCTACCGAAACCCAGAGGCTGTCCCCCAATGCGCACCATCCTCCACAGCTCCCCGGAAGAACTTGTGAAGAGAAGATCAGCAGGGAACCTAACAAGAAGAGAGAGAACAAAACACACACACTGCTGTTACCAACCTGATATGTCCAACTGCCCACCGACACACAGATGCAACAGCAGGGACCACCAGTAGTCTCTTCTCCCTGCCACTGTAGCGGTGCGCCCAGATTCTGGTGAGCGAGATAACCCAGTGTGTCACGTGAGAGCTTCAGGGCAGCTCAGATTTAAGAGAGGTGAAAGGAGATGAGTCTTACTGTCGCTGTGCCTCAGTGTCCATGACCAGAGAGACGTAGCCATCGATCAGGGAGAAGGAGAAGAACTTGATACAGTCCAGATCCTGGCTGGGAAGAGCGCCCTCTTTAGGACTGGGGGAGAAAATAGTTGACACTTTATCAGGACTGGAGGGTCTTACAGGTCAATGTCTCCAGACAAAAACAACAAAAAAACATTTTCCAGTCCTTATTAATTAGTTCATTATCAAATAGTTTACCGGATATTTTGCTCAAAGGCAAAATGTACCCCCTATATTACTTATTATTATTATATATTATTATTAATATTATATATTATATTACGGTCAACTCCGTGTTAATGACTGGTTTTACACAGTGGTCATCTTTTGTATTAGTAAGGCTATAACTGAGAAAAGGTCAACAAGGAAGGGCATTGCATGCAAGAGCAGGTTTCACCTGCTGGAGTAGAAGAGCGCGTCGATAAGTGTGGTGGCAATGGCAGGCAGAGTGTCTGGGTCTAGACTCATCACACAGAACTGGTTCGGTGGTATCAGCACCGGGTGCACTGTAGGCTGGGGGGCTAGAAACAAAAAGGAGAATATAGAGTTGGTTTTCATTTACAAATCTCAACCATGTGTGAATGAACCCTAAGCACTGGGACTGGAGAGTGGTCTGAAAAGCAGTAAAGACAGTAGCTACAGTGCATTCTGAAAGTATTCAGATCCCTTGACTTTTTCCACATTTTGTTAAGTTACAGCCTTATTCTAAAATTGATTAAATAAACGTTCTCTCTCCAAACTACACGATAATGAAGAAAGCGAAAACAGATGTATACATTTTTGGAAATTAATAAAATCACAGAAATACCTTATTTACTGAAGTATGAGACTTGAAATTGAGCTCAGGTGCATCCTGTTTCCATTGATCATCTTTGAGATTTTTCTACAACTTGAATGGAGTCCACCTGTGGTAAATTCAATTGATTGGACATGATTTGGAAAGGCTGTCTCTATAAGGTCCCACAGTTGACAGTGCATGTCAGAGCAAAGACCAAGCCATGAGGTTGAAGGAATTGTCCGTAGAGCTCTGAGACAGGATTGTGTTGAGGCACATATTTGGGGAAGTATACCAAAAAATGTCTGCAGGTCCAAGATCACAGTAGGCTCCATCATTTTTAAATGGAAGAAGTTTGGAACCACTAAGACTCTTCCTAGAGCTGATTAGGGGTCGAAGTGCCTTCGTCAGGGAGGTGACCAAGAACCCGATGGTCACTGACAGAGCTCCAGAGTTTTTCTGTGGCGATGGGAGAACCTTCCAGAAGGACAACCATCTCTGCAGCGCTCTACCAATCAGACCTTTATGGTAGAGTAGCCAGATGTAAGCCACGCCTCAGTAAAAAGGCACATGACAGCCCGATTAGAGTTTGTCAAAAGGCAAATAAAGGACTCAGACCATGAGGAAAAACAAGATTCTCTGGTCTGGTGAAACCAAGATTGAACTCTTTGGCCTGAATGCCAAGCGTCACATCTGGTAAGAATCTGGCACCTTACGGTGAAGCATGGTGGTGGCAGCATCATGCTGTGGGGATGTTTTTCAGCAGCAGGGATTGGGAGACTAGTCAGGATCGAGGGAAAGATGAACGGAGCAAAGTACAGAGACATCCTTGATGAAAACCTGCTCCAGAGCACTCAGGACCTCAGACTGGGGCAAAGGTTCACCTTCCAACATGACTACAACTCTCAGCACACAGCCAAGACAACCCAGGAGTGGCTTCGGGACAAGTCTCAATGTCCTTGAGTGGCCCAGCCAGAGCCCGGATTCAAACTCGATCTAACATCTCTAGAGAGACCTGAAAATAGTTGTGCAGCAACACACCCCATCCAACCTGGCAGAGCTGGAGAGGATCTGCAGAGAAGAATGGGAGAAACTCCACAAATATAGGTGTGCCAAGCTTGTAGCGTCATACCCAAGAATACTCAAGGCTGTAATCACTGCCAAAGGTGCTTCAACAAAGTACTGAGTAAAGGGTCTGAATAAATGTGATATCAGTAAAAAAAAAAAAATTGTTTACACATTTGCAATGTATTTCAATTTTAGAATAAGGCTGTAACGTAACAAAACGTGGAAAAGGGGGTTTGAATACTTTCAAAATGCACTGTATGCATCAGCTATGAGTCAGAGATAATGGATTTAACTGCATGTCGAATCCAAAACGGGTTAACTTTCGTGTTAATGTACATTTGTTGCACATTCCATCCGTCTCCCTCTATCCTTCTCTCCCCATCCTTCCCCCTACCTCATCCCTCTCTCCTGAACCGTACCTTCTTTGCCGTTCTTCTGGAAGCCATTGCGGACATCTTGGCTGAGTACAGCCGAGTACTCTCCCCCCACCTCTCTGTAGATGTTGAACTCTTCCTCCAGAGTGTGGATAACTACAGCCAGATCCTTCTCCCGCACCTGAGGAAACAACAACAAAAAAAGCTTACTTTGTCATCAAAATAGAGTAGTTGCCTACCTGGCTAAACACTACCACCCTCGTGTAATACGCTCCCTCCCTCTTTTGACACAACCAGTCTTTTGCCTTAACAGAGCCCATGAACTCTGAGAACTATGTCAGGAATTAACATATTTGCTGACCGGGCCGTCTGGCACTACGTCTGTTATTTCTGCACACTTAACACTTTCACTGGGGAGATGTCAACAACTGCTATTAGAATATTCAGCTAAATTCCGGTTCTCAGTAGTGGCTGTTAATACCTCACCTGTTAAAATGTCAGGTTGACAAATAACACAGCCTATCGCTTAGCAACTCTGTCACAGTTAGACACCAAGGCCATGTTTAGGAGGGTGTAACAAAACAGAATTTCTGTCTGGACATTAAGGCCCATTATGTTGTAGAAGAACAATAAATAAATCGTATCAGCCAACCCAATCATCCCCAGGTATAAACTGGTCGGAATTACAGCCACAGTTTGCGGACTCACCAGGATGAAGTCCGTCTGATAGGTGGACAGCATGAAGACTGACACGTGCTGCTGGGCCAACGGGGCGATGACGGATTTGGCGATCTTGGTCACGCCCACCGCTTGTGAGCTGTTGGAAGCGTTGCCGTTGGAGATGACGTTGAGTGGCAGCCACACGGAACTCTCCACCTGAAGGTGCTCCGACGGCTGTAGCTCTGGAGGGGGGAGTAGGGGAGGGGTGAGGGTCACGTCAGGACACGCAAACAACACACACAAAGTTGGACACAGGCCAAATGCAAAGTTGTTATTTTACCAACCTAGCCTCAAGCCATGTCTACACAGCTGCTTTAAGTAATTTCCTCTGAACTCCACCCCACTGCCAGTGCCTTCCTTCATGGGGGTCTAAAATACCTATGCTATTTATAAACGATCACTCAGCTGAGTTACAACCAGGAAGTGGATCCTATGTCATGACATAGAAACAAGTTGGGACTAGGATGGCGTTTCCCGAAGAGACTGCTCTAAAGTCAGTTTCGTAGTTGTACCTCTAAGTGGTTGAGATTAAGATTTGGGGAGGGTAAGGTGATTCTGGAGCAGTAGGCTACTTCGATCACTCGACTGCTTGATGGCTATTGTGTGTGTGTGTGTGGGGGGGGGGTCAAGAGTCAGGGTTCAACCAGACCCTCCTTTAACTCTCCGCTCTGTTTGCATCAGTCTATTCACACCGGATGGGCACGGGCCAGGGAAAACAACACTGTTCCCTACTGGGCCTCGAGGGTCTAAACTGACCCACAAGCAGGATATTGCTCACTCCTCACCTTCATTGCAAAACAGTGTTTTAATCAGTTATTTGGTGACAAGTGAATATATTTCATATAGTTGCATACTTTAATGTTTCACAATTTTTATTTGTATGAAATTCACCGAGTAGGATGGTCCTGGTGCACAACCACAATGTACAGCTGAAGTCAGAAGTTTACATACTTAGGTTGGAGTCATTAAAACTAATTTTTCAACCACTCCACAAATTTCTTGTTATTAAACTATAGTTTTGGCAAGTCAGTTAGGACATCGACTTTGTGCATGACAAGTAATTTTTCCAACAATTATTCACAGACAAGATTATTTCACTTATAATTCACTATCACAATTCCAGTGGGTCAGAAATGTACATACACTGAGTTGACTGTGCCTTTAAACAGCTTGGAAAATTCCAGAAAATTATGTCATGCTTTAGAAGCTTCTGATAAGCTAATTGACATCCTTTGAGTCAATTTAAGGTGTACCTGTGGATGCATTTCAAGGCCTACCTTCAAACTCAGTGCCTCTTTGCTTGACATCATGGGAAAATCAAAAGAAATCAGCCCAAGAAGAAGAAAAAAAAAAAAGTCTGGTTCATCCTTGTGAGCAATTTCCAAATGCCTGAAGGTACCACGTTCATCTGTACAAACAATAGAACGCAAGTATAAACACCATGGGACCACGCAGCTGTCATCCCGCTCAGGAAGGAGTCACGTTCTGTCTCCTAGAGATGAACATACTTTGGTGTGACGTGCAAATCAACCCCAGAACAACAGCAAAGGACCTTGTGAAGATGCTGGAGGAAACCGGTACAAAAGTATCTATATCCACAGTTAAATGTGTCCTATATCGACATAACCTGAAATTCCGCTCAGCAAGGAAGAAGCCACTGCTCCAAAACCACCATACAAAAGCTAGACTATGGTTTGCAACTGCACATGGGGACAAAGATCAGACTTTATGGAGAAATGTCCTCTGGTCTGATGAAACAAACAAAAAAATAGAACTGTTTGAACATAATGACCATCCTTATGTTTGGAGGAAAAAGGGGGAGGCTTGCAAGCCGAAGAACGTCATCCCAACCGTGAAGCACGGGGGTGGCAGCATCATGTTGTGGGGGTGCTTTGCTGCAGGAGGGGCTGGTGCACGTCACAAAATAGATGGCATCACGAGAAAGGAAAATTACGTGGATATATTGAAGCCACATCTCAAGACATCAGTCAGGAAGTTAAAGCTTGGTCGCAAATGGGTCTTCCAAATGTACAATGACTCAAAGCATACTTCCAAGTTGTGGCAAAATGGCTTAAGGACAACAATGTCAAGGTATTGTTGTGGCCATCACAAAGCCCTGACCTCAAACCTATAGAAAATTTGTGGGCAGAACTGAAAAATTGTGTGCGAGCAAGGAGGACTACAAACCTGACTCAGTTACACCAGCTCTGTCAGGAGGAATGGGCCAAAATTCACCCAACTTATTGTGGGAAGCTTGTGGAAGGCTACCCAAAATGTTTGACCCAAGGTAAACAATTTAAAGGCAATGCTACCAAATACTAATTGGAGTGTACAGTGGGGCAAAAAAGTATTTAGTCAGCCACCAATTGTGCAAGTTCTCCCACTTAAAAAGATGAGAGGCCTTTCATCATAGGTACACTTCAACTATGACAGACAAAATGAGAAAAAGAATCCAGAAAATCACATTGTAGGATTTTGAATGAATTTATTTGCAAATTATGGTGGAAAATAAGTATTTGGACAATAACAAAAGTTTCTCAATACTTTGTTATATACCCTTTGTTGGCAATGACAGAGGTCAAACGTTTTCTGTAAGTCTTCACAAGGTTTTCACACACTGTTGCTGGTATTTTGGCCCATTCCTCCATGCAGATCTCCTCTAGAGCAGTGATGTTTTGGGGCTGTTGCTGGGCAACACGGACTTTCAACTCCCTCCAAAGATTTTCTATGGGGTTGAGATCTGGAGACTGGTTAGGCCACTCCAGGACCTTCAAAATGATTCTTACGAATCCACTCCTTCGTTGCCCGGGCAGTGTTTTTGGGATCATTGTCATGCTGAAAGACCCAGCCACGTTTCATCTTCAATGCCCTTGCTGATGGAAGGAGGTTTTCACTCAAAATCTTACGATACATGGCCCCATTCATTATTTCCTTTACACGGATCAGTCGTCCTGGTCCCTTTGCAGAAAAACAGCCCCAAAGCATGATGTTTCCACCCCCATGCTTCACAGTAGGTATGGTGTTCTTTGGATGCAACTCAGCATTCTTTGTCCACCAAACAAAACGAGTTGAGTTTTTACCAAAACGTTTTATTTTGGTTTCATCCGACCATATGACATTCTCCCAATCTTCTTCTGGATCATCCAAATGCTCTCTAGCAAACTTCAGACGGGCCTGGACATGTACTGGCTTAAGCAGGGGGACACGTCTGGAACTGCAGGATTTGAGTCCCTGGCGGCGTAGTGTGTTACTGATGGTAGGCTTTGTTACCTTGGTCCCCCAGTGTGGTTCTGGGATTTTTGCTCACCGTTCTTGTGATCATTTTGACCCCACAGGGTGAGATCTTGCATGAAGCCCCAGATCGAGGGAGATTATCAGTGGTCTTGTATGTCTTCCATTTCCTAATAATTGCTCCCACAGTTGATTTCTTCAAACCAAGCTGCTTACCTATTGCAGATTCAGTCTTCCCAGCCTGGTGCAGGTCTACAATTTTGTTTATGGTGTCCTTTGACAGCTCTTTGGTCTTGGCCATAGTAGAGTTTGGAGTGTGACTGTTTGAGGTTGTGGACAGGTGTCTTTTATACTGATAAGTTCAAACAGGTGCCATTAATACAGGTAACGAGTGGAGGACAGAGGAGCCTCTTAAAGAAGAAGTTACAGGTCTGTGAGAGCCAGAGATCTTGCTTGTTTGTAGGTGACCAAATACTTATTTTCCACCATAATTTGCAAATAAATTCATTAAAAATCCTACAATGTGATTTTCTGGATTATTTTCTCATTTTGTCTGTCACAGTTGAAGTGTACCTATGATAAATTACAGGCCTCTCATCTTTTTAAGTGAGAGAACTTGCACAATTGGTGGCTGACTAAATACATTTTTGCCCCACTTTATGTAAACTTCTGACCTACTGGGAATGTGATGAAAGAAATAAAAGTTGAAGTAAAACATTCTCTCTACTATTATTCTGACATTTCACATTCTTAAAATAAAGTGGAGATCCTAACTGACTTAAGACATGGAATTTTTACTCTGATTAAATGTCAGGAATTGTGAAAAACAGAGTTTAAATGTATTTGGCTATGGTGTATGTAAACTTCTGACTTCAACTGTATATGTAGTTAGACACAGGCTAATAATGCATTGTACTGGATTGAACCATGTATGCATTCAGCTCTGAGGTTTCTAAAGGAAATGTGTTTGTTGCTATGTTACTTTATGCTCTATAGCATTATGTTTCAAATGTGTGAAGTGAACTTCTTGTTCTTCATCCCCTGAAGTAATTGAACACTTGTTGACTGGGAATCTAAATGGTATTAATTCACAACATTAACAGGCAGTTCCAGGACCCTTCAATCACTAATGAAACATCACTCTCTCATCCCCTCCCTCTTTCCCCCTATTGCTCTCGCTCTGTCATTCCCCTTTCCATCTCTCTATTCACCTTCAAAGGACCACTGTTCTGATTAGAATAATTTGTCAGAAGAAGCCCCTTGTGGCTTCACTGCACCAGCTTTCACCTCTTAAAATAGAAAGAGAGAAGGCCCGGAGGCAGTATGCGCCGGTAATATCAATTACATCGGTGAGAAAAAGACACTGGGAATAATATGACTCAAAGATAATGGGCCATAAAAAACAAGTGATGTTGAAGTTGTTACAGCATGTTAAGGGAGTGTGATTGAGAATAGGCCATGAATGGAGGTTTGTTAAGTGGTGCCTCTGGTTAACTTGATACGAAGTAGGGGAATCATTTACCTTTAAATCCCTCTTCATCGAGGACGACAGTGAAGTTCTCTGGGGTCTCTGTCAGACTGAAGAACTTGCATCTGAGAGAGATGGAGAAAGAGAGAAAGGGATAGACAAGAGGCAAACCACTGGCCAATCACCAAGCCAAGCTCTCGTCTTCCCTTTGCCAACATTCCCCCAGCTTGGTCTGCTCTGCTCACAATGTGTGTACCCAATCCAACAAGGTCCTGCTTTGCTTCAATCACCCACAATTTTTTTTAAAAATCATCCTGGAGAGAGCAGAGCCAGACCCGTTCTAAGATGGGATGGCAGGACACTCAGTCTTTCGAGGGCCCCACTTGTTAGGCCGATTGCTGTGCAGCCTAGCAGTGGGGAGCACTGGGGACATTAAGGTAAGCAGGGAACTTGGACTGGATTCACTTCAGGCCTGAACCCAAAATACTTAAGTCTTAGATTTTGGGACAGGGGTAGTTTCAGGGACACATCGTTGTCTTTGTGGCAGGTGGTCCCCTGCCCAGCAGGAGAGAGATCCATTCAGGAGAACTATGGGATGAGATTGGGCCCTGGGCAGAATAAAGAGTGTACTGAAAGAATAATGATATGGGTCTCATTAAACCCCACACCTCTCCCCTGCAAAGCGGTAGTTGCAAAACGAAAGAGAACAGACATAGCCTAGTGCCAGATCAGTTTGTGCTCTAGGTCTATATACTAGTCAACTTCTATGGTCATTATCATAAGTGCAAAGCTGCAGAGTCAGACCATCTAATCTTCTGGATGATTAAAATGTGCAACATCCTTCCCTTTAGTTCCCTCAGCAACATCCCCCCCCATCATCATCCCATCTCCCACCAGCTGCATTACACTAGAATAAGGTCCTACTCAGCAAAATGTTATCCATTGTTTCCATTAGACAGTGAAATTAATCCAAAAGAGAGTGGTGTGTCTGAAATGGAACCCTATTCCCTACATAGTGCACTACTTTGACCAGAGCCCTATGGCAGTGCATAAAAAGTAGAGCACTGCACATCATACAGTAAAGAATAGGGGAGACATTTTGGACGCAACCAAAAAAAAGACACAGCTCCACCCAGCCGACTGTAGAGCGAGCTAACTTAGCAGCCCATTGTCTCCTGCCACCTCCTAGCCATTCCTTCCGGTTGACCTCCCACGCTGTCTTCCTGATAGGTTTTCCACTTGTTATTGTTAAGCCCGCAAGAAGAAGGGAGAGAGGACAGTGCTAGCAACCCTCTGTCTGCTTTGTTTAGGCTAGCCTTCTCATTGAAAAAACATTAAAAGCTCATGAATTTTTTATACCAGTGGGAGAGTGCATTATAGTGAGCCTAATTGGTAACAATTTACTTTGACTTCCTATTCATAACATTAATTAACTATAAACAAATCAATGAATTAATTAACTATAAACAATTCATGAACTTGTTATAACAGGTCCCAAATGCATTATTAGAGGTTAATGAAATATATCCACAGCACATTCATGTCATTCTATGCAAGAGATCATATTTAGGCATCTTAATAGATGCATCATTACAATGACAGCGTAGTGTCATTATGGCTGTTCTCAAAATTGTGGTTCTGCCATACCAGCTCTTAGTGAATATGACAAAAAGGCCAAACCACGTTTAGAAAATTGAGCTAATATGTAGCCGGCCTGTACCAGCTCCATTTCCCCCACTGGTCAGTACAGACCCTTGACTTAGCTTCTTTTTCTTCTTTTTCTTCTCACTGAGGTCAATGGTGCATGAAAATCCTGACGGGGTTGAATCCTCAAGGTAAATTCTACGGATCAAATCGTGTAGTTGAGGGTCATGTCATAACTCTTTCGCAACGCATTAACAGTCCTCCACATCACAATTAACTTGGCCATACTGGCCATAACGCACACATGAAAGGTCTATGTATGAATTATATGCAGTCAATGTAATGTAATTTCTATTTTTCCATTCATAAAACATGAATTTATAAACATGCCTCACTTATCAAAAAGAGCACAGACATTTTCCAGATGAAGCTAGCACATTCGATGAGGACATCGACAAAGAATCTTACTATTGCAATTTTTCAGTATTCATTTTGTATTATTTTTTAATAGATTAATAGCCTAGTGGTTAGAGTGTCGGGTCAGTAACCGAAAGGTTGCTGGATCGAATCTCCGAGCTGACAAGGTAAAAATCTGTAGTTCAGCCCCTGAACAAGGCAGTGGGTTACACTGTTCCCCGGTAGGCCGTCATTGTAAATAAGAATTTGTTCTTAACTGACTTTTAGTTAAAAAAGGTTCAATTTTTACAAAAATGTTCAAAGCATTAAAATGTTATTCCCCATTTCAGACTCGTAGCAATAATTATTTAAGTGACAAAACATACTAAGACAGGGTGGTAAAGATGGCTAAAATTTACTTACTAATGTAGCTAGCTATCCCCCTGGCTATGTCAATACGAAAATTAGCTTTTTGGTCTTAATGTAAAATGTTAGGTTTACAATCACATTTTAGGAAGCGAAATAGATGGGGTTTATGACTTTGTGGAAACTAGTGATGACCCAGGAGGAGAGAGTGAGAGGTCACTTTAATGTCACTTCCTGGTGACCTCGCACTTATTAAAAATTTTAAAAAGATTACAATATAATATTACAGGAGTTTCCCCTTGAAATCAGACATGTCCATGGTAAGGACAACCTGGTTGCTGATTGTCTTCCATGGATGGGCAGTCAATAAGTTTTGTGTTTAGCCAGTATGTAGCCCTGGCACACATTTTGTTTTGACTGAACATTTTGCCATATTTTAGATAAGGTTTGTTTTGGTTGGGCTCGTACCAAGGGGGTGAGAGTTATAGAAATGTTCATTAGTTTTAGGCTGCTATATTAAAAATAAAATGGAAACAATGTTTATTAAAAAAAAAGATTAATTCCAGGGGTTTTATTTATTTGTACTATTTTCTACATTGTAGAATAATAGTGAAGACATCAAAACTATGAAATAACACATATGGAATCATGTAGTAACCAAAGAAGTGTTAAACAAATCAAAATATATTTTATATTCGTCAAATAGCCACCCATTGCCTTGATGACAGCTTTGCACACTCTTGGCATTCTCTCATACAGCTTCATGAGGTAGTCACCTGGAGTACATTTCAATGAACAGGTGTGCTTTGTTAAAAGTTCATTTGTGGAATTTCTTTCCTTCTTAATGCGTTTGAGTCAATCAGTTGTGTTGTGACAAGGTATGGGTGGTATACAGAAGGTTGCCCTATTTGGTAAAAGACCAAGTCCATATTATGGCAAGAACAGCTAAAAAGAAACAAAGAGAAACAACAGTCCATCATTACTTTAAGGCATGAAGGTCAGTCAATCCAGAAAATTTCAAGAACTTGCAAAAACCATCAAGCGCTATGATGAAACTAACTCTAACGAGGGCCGATACAGGAAAGGAAGAAGTTAAAGTTAACTGCACTAAAATGTTTCAGAGTTCAAGTAACAGACTAGAGGTGGACCGATTAAATCGGCATGGAGTGCTGCAGATGACCTGGCCTCCACAATCACCTGACCTCAACCCAATTGAGCTGGTTTGGGATGAGTTGGACCGTAGAGTGAAGAAAAAGCAGTCAAGTGCTCAGCATGTGTGTACTCCTTCAAGGCTGTTGGAAAAGCATTCCAGCTGAAGCTGGTTGAGAGAATGCAAAGAGTGTGCAAAGCTGTCATCAAGGCAAAGGGTGGCTACTTTGAAGAATCTCAAATATATTTAGATTTTTATCAACACTTTTTTGGTTACTACATAATTCCATGTGTTATTTAATAGTTGTCGTCTTCACAATGTAAAAATATGAAAAATAAAGAAAAACCCTGGAATGATTAGGTTTCCAAATTTGACTTGTATTGTGTGTGTATGTATGATTTGTTTTGTCGAAGTGTTGACAGCCAGTAAACGCCATGTTTATATTGGACAAGGCAATGCATTTAAATAGTGTCACATTTAAGTGGATCATGTTGTGAAATTGAAGTTGTTTTCTGTTGGTTTTGTCCAACAAAATATATATTTGTTGTCTTAAGGGGGAAGGTGTTACAGGATTTGGTTTTTCCATTTATATTTCAAGGTTGGACTTTAGCACTTTGGGCATACTGACTGGTGTCACCTCGTTAGTCAGTATATGTTACACCTGTGTTGGCTTGTCATCTCGTTATTGAGAAGGTGTTTCATCTGTGTTGGCACAGGTGATATTTAAGAGCTGCTGGCCCAGTGCTCCAGTTAACTTCAAATCAAATCAAATTTTATTTGTCACATACACATGGTTAGCAGATGTTAATGCGAGTGTAGCGAAATGCTTGTGCTTCTAGTTCCGACAATGCAGTAATAACCAACAAGTAATCTAACTAACAATTCCAAAACTACTGTCTTATACACAGTGTAAGGGGATAAAGAATATGTACATAAGGATATATGAATGAGTGATGGTACAGAGCAGCATAGGCAAGATACAGTAGATGATATCGAGTACAGTATATACATATGAGATGAGTATGTAAACAAAGTGGCATAGTTAAAGTGGCTAGTGATCCATGTATTACATAAAGATGCAGTCGATGATATAGAGTACAGTATATACGTATGCATATGAGATGAATAATGTAGGGTATGTAAACATTATATAAGGTAGCATTGTTTAAAGTGGCTAGTGATATATTTACATCATTTCCCATCAATTCCCATTATTAAAGTGGCTGGAGTTGAGTCAGTGTCAGTGTGTTGGCAGCAGCCACTCAATGTTAGTGGTGGCTGTTTAACAGTCTGATGGCCTTGAGATAGAAGCTGTTTTTCAGTCTCTCGGTCCCAGCTTTGATGCACCTGTACTGACCTTGCCTTCTGGATGATAGCGGGGTGAACAGGCAGTGGCTCGGGTGGTTGATGTCCTTGATGATCTTTATGGCCTTCCTGTAACATCGGGTGGTGTAGGTGTCCTGGAGGGCAGGTAGTTTGCCCCCGGTGATGCGTTGTGCAGACCTCACTACCCTCTGGAGAGACTTACGGTTGAGGGCGGAGCAGTTGCCGTACCAGGCGGTGATACAGCCCGCCAGGATGCTCTCGATTGTGCATCTGTAGAAGTTTGTGAGTGCTTTTGGTGACAAGCCGAATTTCTTCAGCCTCCTGAGGTTGAAGAGGCGCTGCTGCGCCTTCTTCACGATGCTGTCTGTGTGAGTGGACCAATTCAGTTTGTCTGTGATGTGTATGCCGGGAACTTAAAACTTGCTACCCTCTCCACTACTGTTCCACCGATGTGGATAGGGGGTGTTCCCTCTGCTGTTTCCTGAAGTCCACAATCATCTCCTTAGTTTTGTTGACGTTGAGTGTGAGGTTATTTTCCTGACACCACACTCCGAGGGCCCTCACCTCCTCCCTGTAGGCCGTCTCGTCGTTGTTGGTAATCAAGCCTACCACTGTTGTGTCGTCCGCAAACTTGATGATTGAGTTGGAGGCGTGCGTGGCCACGCAGTCGTGGGTGAACAGGGAGTACAGGAGAGGGCTCAGAACGCACCCTTGTGGGGCCCCAGTGTTGAGGATCAGCGGGGAGGAGATGTTGTTGCCTACCCTCACCACCTGGGGGCGGCCCGTCAGGAAGTCCAGTACCCAGTTGCACAGGGCGGGGTCGAGACCCAGGGTCTCGAGCTTGATGACGAGCTTGGAGGGTACTATGGTGTTGAATGCCGAGCTGTAGTCGATGAACAGCATTCTCACATAGGTATTCCTCTTGTCCAGATGGGTTAGGGCAGTGTGCAGTGTGGTTGAGATTGCATCGTCTGTGGACCTATTTGGGCGGTAAGCAAATTGGAGTGGGTCTAGGGTGTCAGGTAGGGTGGAGGTGATATGGTCCTTGACTAGTCTCTCAAAGCACTTCATGATGACGGATGTGAGTGCTACGGGCGGTAGTCGTTTAGCTCGGTTACCTTAGCTTTCTTGGGAACAGGAACAATGGTGGCCCTCTTGAAGCATGTGGGAACAGCAGACTGGTATAGGGATTGATTGAATATGTCCGTAAACACACCGGCCAGCTGGTCTGCGCATGCTCTGAGGGCGCGGCTGGGGATGCCGTCTGGGCCTGCAGCCTTGCGAGGGTTAACACGTTTAAATGTCTTACTCACCTCGGCTGCAGTGAAGGAGAGACCGCATGTTTTCATTGCAGGCCGTGTCAGTGGCACTGTATTGTCCTCAAAGCATGCAAAAAGTTATTTAGTCTGCCTGGGAGCAAGACATCCTGGTCCGTGACTGGGCTGGATTTCTTCCTGTAGTCCGTGATTGACTGTAGACCCTGCCACATGCCTCTTGTGTCTGAGCCGTTGAATTGAGATTCTACTTTGTCTCTGTACTGACGCTTAGCTTGTTTAATAGCCTTGCGGAGGGAATAGCTGCAGTGTTTGTATTCAGTCATGTCACCAGACACCTTGCCCTGATTAAAAGCAGTGGTTCGCGCTTTCAGTTTCACACGAATGCTGCCATCAATCCACGGTTTCTGGTTAGGGAATGTTTTAACCGTTGCTATGGGAACGACATCTTCAACGCACGTTCTAATGAACTCGCACACCGAATCAGCGTATTCGTCAATGTTGTTGTCTGACGCAATACGAAACATCTCCCAGTCCACGTGATGGAAGCAGTCTTGGAGTGTGGAGTCAGCTTGGTCAGACCAGCATTGAACAGACCTCAGCATGGGAGCTTCTTGTTTTAGTTTCTGTCTGTAGGCAGGGATCAACAAAATGGAGTCGTGGTCAGCTTTTCCGAAAGGGGGACGGGGCAGGGCCTTATATGCGTCGCGGAAGTTAGAGTAACAATGATCCAAGGTCTTTCCACCCCTGGTTGCGCAATCGATATGCTGATAAAATTTAGGGAGTCTTGTTTTCAGATTAGCCTTGTTAAAATCCCCAGCTACAATGAATGCAGCCTCCGGATAAATCGTTTCCAGTTTGCAGAGAGTTAAATAAAGTTCGTTCAGAGCCATCGATGTGTCTGCTTGGGGGGGGGATATATACGGCTGTGATTATAATCGAAGAGAATTCTCTTGGTAGATAATGCGGTCTACATTTGATTGTGAGGAATTCTAAATCAGGTGAACAGAAGGATTTGAGTTCCTGTATGTTTCTTTCATCACACCATGTCACGTTAGTCATAAGGCATACGCCCCCGCCCCTCTTCTTACCAGAAAGATGTTTGTTTCTGTCGGCGCGATGCGTGGAGAAACCCACTGGCTGCACCGCTTCGGATAGCGTTGTTCCAGTGAGCCATGTTTCCGTGAAACAAAGAACGTTACAGTCTCTGATGTCCCTCTGGAATGCTACCCTTGCTCGGATTTCATCAACCTTGTTGTCAAGAGACTGGACATTGGCAAGAAGAATGCTAGGGAGTGGTGCACGGTGTGCCCGTCTCCGGAGTCTGACCAGAAGACCGCCTCGTTTCCCTCTTTTTCGGAGTCGTCTTTTTGGGTCGCTGCATGGAATCCACTCCGTTGTCCTGTTTGTAAGGCAGAACACAGGATCCGCGTCGCGAAAAACATATTCTTGGTCGTACTGATGGTGAGTTGACGCTGATCTTATATTCAGTAGTTCTTCTCGACTGTATGTAATGAAACCTAAGATGACCTGGGGTACTAATGTAAGAAATAACACGTAAAAAAACAAAAACCTGCATAGAATCCTAGGAACGCGAAGCGAGGCGGCCATCTCTGTCGGCGCCAGAAGTAAGTTGGGGAGGGTTAACACCTTCAGTTAGCTCGCCCCATTTGACTTCTTAAATGTATTATTTTTTATTTAACATCGTTTTTCTTTTGCTCCACTTTTTGGTTTGCTTCCAGTCTAAATTTGGTGTGGTTTTTATTTTTGTATGCCTCTTGGGCAAATGTATTGGGCACTCCTGGTTGGTGTCTAAGGTCCCAGTTGTTGTTGCTAGTCATCTTTCAGTGGACACCCCATGAGTAGCTTTCAGAACCCCTCCCAGAACCCGACCTGTTTTATTTTGTTTGTTGTTAGGGACTTGTTCGTTCTCCCTTCCGTTTGATTAACTATTTTTGGTTTCTTGCTGGGGAACACTAACAGGGACGTTCCCAAGCAAGAAACCAAAAATTGCCACTCAAAAAGATTCACTAACAACAACCAATACGAGTTCATGACTGACATTGTACGTTTGCACATTGAAAAAACAAATAGCTAATAAGAAGCCCAAATAACACTAGGTTGTAACCCGAAGTGAATACAGTTGGAGTCGGAAGATTACATTTAGCCAAATACATTTAAACTCAGTTTCACAATTCCTGACATATAATCCTAGTAAAAATTCCCTGTCTTGGGTCAGTTAGGATCAGCACTATTTTAAAAATGTCAGAATAATAGTAGAGAATTATTTATTTCAGCTTTTATTTTTTTTCATCCCATTCCTAGTGGGTCAGAAGTTTACATACACTCAATTAGTATTTGGTAGCATTGCCTTTAAATTGTTTAACTTGGGTCAAACATTTTGGGTAGCCTTCCACAAGCTTCCCACAATAAGTTGAGTGAATTTTGGCCCATTCCTCCTGACAGAGCTGGTGTAACTGAGTCAGGTTTGTAGGCCTCCTTGCTCGCACACAATTTTTCAGTTCTGCCCACAAATGTTCTATAGGTTTGAGGTCAGGGCTTTGTGATGGCCACTCCAATACCTTGACATTGTTGTCCTGAAGCCATTTTGCCATAAACTTTGGAAGTATGGTTGGGGTCATTGTCCATTTGGAAGACCCATTTGCGACCAAGCTTTAGCTTCCTGACTGATGTCTTGAAATGCTGCTTCAATATATCCACGTAATTTTCCATCTTCATGACGCCATCTATTTTGTGAAGTGCACCAGTCCCTCCTGCAGCAAAGCCCCCCCCCCCGGTTAGGATGGTGTTCTTCGGCTTGCAAGCATCCCCCCTTTTCCTCCAAACATAACGACTGTCATTATGGCCAAACAGTTATATTTTTGTTTCATCAGACCAGAGGACATTTCTCCAAAAAGTACGATCTCTGTCCCCATGTGCAGTTGCAAACCATAGTCTGGCTTTTTTTTTATGGCAGTTTTGGAGCAGTGGCTTCTTCCTTACTGAGCAGCCTTTCAGGTTATGTCAATATAGGACTTGTTTTACTGTGGATATAGATACTTTTGTACCTGTTTCCTCCAGCATCTTCACAAAGTCCTTTGCAATTCTGGGATTGATTTGCACTTCGCACCAAAGTACGTTCATCTCTAGGAGACAGGACGCATCTCCTTCCTGAGCGGTATGACAGCTGCATGGTCCCATGGTGTTTACACTTGCGTACGATTGTTTGTACAGATGAACGTGGTACCTTCAGGCGTTCAGAAATTACTCCCAAGGATGAACCAGACTTGTGGAGGTCTACAATTTTTTTCTGAGAGCTTGGCTGATTTCTTTTGATTTTCCAATGATGTCAAGCAAAAGAGGCACTGAGTTTGAAGGTAGGCCTTGAAATACATCCACAGGTACACCCACAATTGACTCAAATGATGTAAATTAGCCTATCAGAAGTTTCTAAAGCCATGACATCATTTTCTGGAATTTTCCAAGCTGTTTAAAGGCACAGTCAACTTAGTGTATGTAAACCTTTGACCCACTAGAATTGTGATACAGTGAATTCTAAGTGAAATAATCTGTCTGTAATCAGTTGCTGGAAATATGACTTGTGTCATGCAAAGTAGATGTTCTAACCGACTTGCCAAAACTATAGTTTGTTAACAAGAAATTAGTGGAGTGGTTGAAAAAAAAAGAGTTTTAATGACTCCAACTTAAGTGTATGTAAACTTCTGACTTCAACTGTATGTCCTGTTTAAAAGGTTTGTAATGTGCAGAAAGAAGTACAATGTAAATAGTGAAATGGCTACCTAACATTGTAACAAAATATTTCATTAGTTTTATGACAAATTTGTAACTTTTATTTACAGAGTTGGAAAACATGTAGACATTGTGCCAGGGGCTTAGCTAGCCGCTAGCTAAATTAGCTAATGAATAAGGGGGAAATGCTAGCTAGCTTTACCACCCTGTGTGTTTTTGTTCTACTCACAAAAATAGTTATGAGTCTGAATCTTTGAATATTAACCTTTGTTAAATCTATTAAAGAAAAGTCATACAGATAAATGCCAATAGTAGGATTCTTTGGCGATGTCCTCAGCAATTGATTTATGTGCTAGCTACATCTGGAAAATTGTAATAAAATGTTATATTTCCTTGAACATTCTGTGTTGTGTCTGTATTCCTTTTGATAAGTGAGGCATGTTTATAAATGCAATTGAAATGCTTTATGAATGGTTAAATAGAAATGACAGTACATTGACTGCATATAATTTATAAATAGACCTTTAATGATGGTGTTCTAGATCATAGTGGCAAACTGCACAGTTAATTACCATAGCCATAAATGCTTTATGAATGGGAAAAAAAACTATCAAACTACACGATTTGATCTGTAAAATGAGATATATATATGGCCTTTTGACATATTCACTAAGAGCTGGTACAGCAGAAGCACACTTTTGAGAACACCCATAATGACACTACGCCGTCATTGTAATGATGCATCTATTAAGATACCCAAATATGAGCTCTTGCATAGAATCATATGAATGCACTATAGATATACTATGATATATTTTATTAAGCTTTAATAATGCGGTTGGGACCCGTTATCACACATTCATGAAATGCCTGTGTATTATAAATGCATTATGGATATGTAGTCAAAGTAAGTAAGTTACCCCCTAATTTAAGCAGGCACTTTAATGGTTTGGAGCCGGGTTTTCAACCCCCTATCTGCGTAACACCGTTGATGGGTTAGTTTCCTGTTTCTGTGGTAATCATTCAAATCTTTCTATGAAGCTTCTTCAAAACATCTGAGGTACTGACAGGGAGAACATTATAATTCTATATTCTAGGCTTAGATGAGAAAACTAAGCATTCCACTCTATTATGTCCCCAGTTCACTGCATGTAGCAACAAAGGCACAGTCATACCTTCATGATTGGTGATGAACAAGAAAAAACAAGTTATTTCTTTGGTGACGTTGAGTGAGCAGACATACAGTACATTTGTGAGAGGGAGAGAGAGCGAGCAAGCCTCGAAGAATTTCACTCAAAATGCTGTTTTTACCAATGAAGTAAGGGGAAATGAGAGAACTTGATTTTGCAACTGATGTTTCATTGGAAGTGGGAGGGATGTGAGCCATGATGATGTCATTCTGTTATGAACAATCGCTCACCATTGCTGGTGACCATGGTGTGTATGTGAGCATGCACATTAACTGAGGCGCAGTGGACAGGGTCAAAAGAAAAAAAGTTCCTTGGCGTGCACATCCCGAAGACATAAAAATGGTTCCAACACACAGACACCGTGGTGAAGAAGGCGCAACAGTGCCTCTTCAAACGGAGGCGGCTGAAGAAATTTGTCATGGCCCGTAAGACCCTCACACACTTTTACAGATGCACCATTGAGAGCATTCTGTCGGGCCGCATCACCGCCTAGTACGGCAACTACACCGCTTTCAACCCTATGGCTCTCCAGAGTGTGGTGCGGTCAGCCCAAACGAAGACCATTAAGGACCTCAGCCACCCAAGGGCTGTTGAGGTGACCATATTACCGCCAAACCGGCGGTCACTAGTCATGAAGGCAGTCAAATTCCACATGACCATTTAGTCACGGTAATTAGGCTCTCCAAGCTCTGCTGATGCTGCTCATTAGTAGCCTACCAAACTTGCTAACTGCCTGGTACTCCATTGTCCCTCTAATCACTTTGACATCAATGCAAATGTATTCAAAAATCTAATCAAACACTCCATGAGAGCCCATGAGCTCATGTTGCGCAACATTTCTATAGGCTATTCAATTGCGGGAGAAAACACTGATGGCCACTAATAAAAAGATGAGGATCAGCGTTCTATATGCTAGGCCTACTATATTTCTCAACTTTCCTAATGTTAAGCACATTGCTTATATTTACAACAGGAGTATAACCTACCTGGCTGGCATGAAAATAAACCATGGGGAAAAGCATCCTCCATTCACTATTTAAGTGCATAGATGCACCTGTATCGAAATGCTGCCCCGGTTCGATACAGGTGCATGATAAATGGCCCATTCTAAATCAAAACGTCACACTTTAAAAATATATATATATGTAAAGACAAGATTAAATCAAGAATAGACTGATGGGTGACAATATTGTCGCTTGTGATTTATATATTATCACTTGTGAATGATGCCCAGCATAAGAAACAACGTATTTTTTTGCGACTTTTTCTAATCATAGTCGCACACCTCATATAGCCTAGCCCATAGGCCTATATGTTTCAACAAGATTTGTTTCACAACTAAAATGGCCAAATAACTTCTAGAAATTAAGCACATTAATCCACTTTACAAGGGGCTGGCATACATAAGCAGCGTGTGAGTTCAGTTTGGGGAAGATCATTTTTCACCATAAAAATGCACCTTTATAATAAAAGTGATAAAGGTGTTTTTCCGCTAACGGAACATTTGCGCTTATAGCCTCCTACCATGTGTGCATTGCTGCACTTACAATGTGAATATATAGCCTATCAACATTTTAAGTTAAACGTTCTGATCGGTTGCATCAGCCACATTGCATAAAAACATTTTTTTTTTATGCTAGTGGTTGTATTCATTTGGGATCTATCGCATCCCACACTGTCCCAGACTACAGTATGTTTGAAATATTTATTTCTTGCACAGAATAGGTCGACTAGATTGACATAGGCTAGTGGTTTTGCTGTTAGGCATACTCATCTTGTTGGCTGACGAAAAGTAAACAGTCAGAAAAGGACACGTGCAGTTGCGTCCCCGATGTGTCGGTCTTCACTTAGAGAAAGACCCGATCACGTGAAGGAGAGCTGTTGTTGTCATCATGCTATGTTGTCGTCTTAGGTATCTCTTTATGTAGTGTTGTCTCTCTTGTCGTGATGTGTGTTTTGTCCTGCATTTTTATTTAATATATTTTTAGGGCCTTCCTCTGACACCGCCTGGTATAGAGGTCCTGTATGGCAGGAAGCTTGGCCCCAGTGATGTACTGGGCCGTACGCAATACCCTCTGTAGTGCCTTGCGGTCAGAGGCAGAGCAGTTGCTATACCAGGCAGTGATGCAACCAGTCAGGATGCTCTCAATGGTGCAGCTGTAGAACCTTTTGAGGATCTGAGGACCCATGCCAAATCTTTTCAGTCTCCTGAGGGGGAATAGGTTTTGTCGTGCCCTCTTCACAACGGTCTTGGTGTGCTTGGACCATGTTAGTTTGTTGGTGATGTGGACACCAAGGAGCTTGAAGCGCTCAACCTGCTCCACTACAGCCCTGTCAATGAGAATGAGTACGTGCTCTGTCCTCATTTTCCTGTAGTCCACAATCATCTCCTTTGTCTTGATCACGTTGAGGGAGAAGTTGTCCTGGCACCACACAGCCAGGTCTCTGACCTCCTCCCTATAGACGGTCTCATCGTTGATCAGGCCTACCACGGTTGTGTCATCAGCTAACTTGATGGTGTTGGAGTCGTGCCTGGCCATGCAGTCATGAGTGAACAGGGAGTACAGGAGGGGACAGCATGCACCCCTGAGGGGCCCCCGTGTTGAGGATCAGCGTGGCGGATGTGTTGTTATCTACCCTTACCACCTGGGGGTGGCCCGTCAGGAAGTCCAGGATCCAGTTGCAGAGGGAGGTGTTTAGTTCCAGGGTCCTTAGCTTAGTGATGAGCTTGGAGGGCACTATGGTGTTGAACTAGCGTAGCCCACAGCCATTTGTAATAGCCACATCAGGCCAACTCAGAGTATGCTATTATTTTCTTCTGATAGACTATATTTTCTTCATATCATGCTTACTTAGACCTGTCTAAAATAAATCATGGATTTCTTGTGAAGGTGTAGGCTATATTACATTGATTTCTTAGATTTATTTTTTATAAATGGCTTGTAGGCGGTGTGGATTCCAGGAGATACTAAATGTGTTAATTAATGATCATTAATTAATCAATTAATGATCATCATCAAATTATGTGAGACCGACAGTTACTTGCTTGACAATCACCGGCTGATGAAATTTTGTGACCGCCACAGCTCTAGTTCACCCTGCTACCAGCTAGCAGACAAATATTTCAATGCATTTGAACGGGGTATGGTAGTAGGTGCCAGGCGCACCGGTTTGAGTGTGTCAAGAACAGCAATGCTGCTGGGTTTTTCACAATCAATTTCCTGTGGATCAATAATGATCCAACACCTAAAGGACATCCAGCCAACTTGACAACTGTGGGAATCATTGGAGTCAACATGGGCCAGCATCCCTGTGGAACACTTGACACCCCGACAAAGAGGCTGTTCTGAGGGAAAAGGGGGGTGCAACTCAATATTAGGTAGGTGTTCCTAATGTTTTATACAATAGCAAGTGTCTTCTCTTAAACAATGGCTAAAGTTTACCCAGCTCTCCCCCTGTTGCTAGCCCAGGGCCCCTGGGCCATCGCAGTATAAACCTTGGGCACCGACCTTGACTGCCTACTGGAGCAGGCAAGTGGAAAAGTCTCCATTGTTTTTGGCTCAGAGGCGGCATTGTTGCGACCCATGCTCTCTCTTTAGCAAGCTGCAGAGAAAAGCTTGACTTGCCCTTCGGTCTTTGTACCACAGATTGGAGAGTAGTCCTATTCCGTTTATGGGAGATTCCATTATTATGGACATTCCATTTGCAAAAAAAAAAAAAATCACAACTTTAAGGTCTCACAGAATGGACAAACAAAATATAAATTAAAAACGTATGTGTGTGTCTATAGTACCCCTTGGGGGGCGTGTATACCCAATAAAGCAGACTTGTAAATACTGACATGTTGGAGAAATAAGCAAATAAGAAGTGTCATGGATGTTACATGAAATGGACAAGCTTTTTGGGGAGACTGAACATATTAGCAAAGGTCTGTGAGTTTGTAAGTCTTAAGTCAAAACATGGATTGCCATTTCGAAGGAAAGGCTTGGCTGAACACAAACTATAATTTTGAAAATACTGACATTTCCATTATTACTTTAGGAGGAAAAACAACTAATGGATGTTAGTCTGAAATGGGCATTAAAATCTTAAAGATGTCTTGATCAAAATCTATTACAACACATTGGTTGTCATATGTAAATGTTTTTTTTTTTTTTTTTTTAAAGGCAGCAGATGGCACACCCAATCACGGCCGGATGTGATAGAGCCTATACACTCAAGTGTATAGAATTGTACCGAAACGTCCTGTTTCCATCACAGCCGTTGTCATTTTTTTTGTATACGGTATGACTTTACTTGCAAGAAAACTGTTGTTGGAAATGTGGTTTCTGATCAAAATGTGTTTGCATGCTCGCTTTTCAGCAGACATATAGTGAGCAATACATTTTCGTATCGGCACCCAAGTATCGTGAAAATAACATATCGTGAAATCCCTTGCAATTCCAAGCCCTATTCAGATTATCAAAAACCACTTTATCTAAATAAAAGTGTTTTAAAACAGTACTGCCATATGACAAATACATTTCAGCATATATTTTCCAAGAGAACCTTAGCTAGCACACTAGCGAAATTCTGAAGAATAAGCACACAAAATGTGGTGAATGCACAAGCTTCTAAAGCCAAAATATGATCCATCACATCCACAACTGTTATGTTACGGATATCATAATGCTGGAAAAGGATACTGACAATGAATAGAAACCAATTATAGACCACACAAAACCTTGACGAAAGTTAGCTTAACAGAGGAAGATCCAAGATGATCAGATGTTGCTAAAAAGGTTATGGATGTTACATTGTCTGTACCAGTCACCCCCCTATCTTTACAAGACTGCAGAACACGCAAACAAAACTCAAGACACTTCTATTTGATCTGTATTGCGTCATTAATATCTCATCTTCACAAAAAATAGTGGGGGTCAGCTTAGTGGAAAAACAAGATGCCCTGGAAATGTGATTTCCCACAGTCAAAGTCCTGCAATATGCGCTAAGACGTTAATATTTGTGCAAACACAGTTCTGTCCTGTGAGAGGACATCAATAAGTTAGGCAGAACAGTGCGTAAGTATGCCCCCAATGCAATTCTAAAGTCTAATACAGCCACAGCGCAATTTCAGATTTGTTTAATATATAATTATTGTATTTTGTTGAAGTTGTACAACATTCCGACCTAGTTTAGCATCTAGTCCAAATATGGCATGATGGCACAATTTGCTCCTCCCATCCTATAAGTAGAAACTCAAACAGGAAGTACCTCTGCTAAGGTCAAGTCAACGCTGATCTGACCAATCGGAATCCATGCTTCAAGAATCTTTTGATCACGCGGACTGGGATATATTGTGGGTAGCCTCAGAATCCCGTCGACGAATACATGGATCCGGTGACTGAGTTCATCAGGAAGTGTTTAGGCTATGTTGTACAAACTGACTATTAAAACCTACACAAACCAGCAACTGTGGTTAGATGGCAGCATTCGCGCAAAACTGAAAGCGCAAACCACCGCATTTAAACCATGGCAAGGTGACTGGGAATCTGGCCAAATACAAACAGTAGTTATTCCCGCCGTAAGGCAATCATACAGGCAAAACGTCAGTACAGAGACAAAGTGGAGTTGCAATTCAAAGCTCAGACACGAGACGCATGTGGCAGGGTCTACAGACAATCACGGACTACAAAGGGAAAACCAGCCACGTCGCGGACACTGACGTTTTGTTTCTTCGCCCACTTTGAGGATAACACAGTGCCACCAACGCGGCCCACTAGCAAGGACTGTGGGCTCTCCTTCTCCGTGGCCGACGCGAGTTAAGACGTTTAAGCATGTTAACACTCGCAGCAGGGCTGCCGGCCCCAATGGCATCCCTAGCCGCATCCTCAGAGCATGCGCAGACCAGCTGGCCTGAGTGTTTACGGACATATACAATCTCTCCCTATCACAGTCTGCTGTCCCCACTTGCTTCAAGATGCCCACCATTGTTCCTGTACACAAGAAAGCAAAGATCGCCCCCTATCATTCACTTCTGTCATCAGGAAGTGCTTTAAGAGGCTAGTTAAGGATCATATCAACTATCCCACCTGACACCCTAGACCCACTTCAATTTGCATACCGCCCCAATAGATACAATAGCCATCGCACTGCACACTGCCCTATCCCATCTGGACAAGAGGAATACCTATGTAAGAATGCTGTTTATTGACTATAGCTCAGCATTCAACACCATAGTACCCTCCAAGCTCATCATTAAGCTCGAGGTCCTGGGTCTGAACCTCGCCCTGTGCAACTGGGTCCTGGACTTCCTGACGGGCCACCCCCAGTGGTAAAGGTAGGAAACAACCCCTCCACTTCACTGATCCTCTACACAGGGGTCCCACAAGGGTGCGTGTGCTCAGCCTCCTCCTGTACTCCCTGTTCACCCATGACTGCATTGCCATGCACACCTCCAACTCGATCATCAAGTTTGCAGACGACACAACAGTAGTAGGCCTGATTACCAACATTGACGAGACAGCCGACAGGATGGAGGTGAGGGCCCTGGGAGAGTTGTGCCAGGAAAATAACCTCTCACTCAACGTCAACAAAACGAAAGAACTGATCGTGGACTTCAGGAAACAGCAGAGGGAGCACGCTCCTATCCATATTGACGGGACCACAGTGGAGAAGGTGAAAAGCTTCAAGTTCCTTGGCGTACACATCACTTACAATCTGAAATGTTCCACCCACACAGTGTGGTGAAGAAGGCACAACAGTGCCTCTTCAACCTAAGGAGGCCGAAGAAATGTGGCTTGGCCACTGAAACCCTGACAAACTTCACAGATGCACAATTAAGAGCATGCTGGTGCGGCAACTGCACACCCCACAACCGCAGGGCTCTTCAGAAGGTGGTGCGGTCTGCCCAACACATCACGGGGGCAAAATACTTGCCTTCCAGGACACCTACAGCACCCGATGTCACAGGAAGGCCAAAAAGATCATCAAGGACATCAACCACCCGAGCCACTGCCTGTTCACCCTGTTATTATCCAGAAGGTGAGGTCGGTGCAGGGACCGAGAGACTGAAAAACAGCTTCTATCTTAAGGCCATCAGACTGTTAAATAGCCATCAGTTAGCTTCCACCCGGTTATGAAACCCTGCACCTTAGAGGCTGCTGCCCTATATACATAGACTTGGAATCACTGGCCACTTTAATAATGGAACACTAGTCACCTTAATGTTTAAATAATGTTTACATACTGCGTTACTCATCTCATGTGTATATACTGTATTCTATTCTACTGTACTTTAGTCCGACATTGCTTGATCTAATATTTATACATTACTTAATTCCATTCTTTCACTTTTAGATGTGTGTTTTGTTGTGAATCATTTTTAGATACTACAGCACTGTTAGATACTACTAGGGCTGCACATTTTGGGGAGTATTCAGAGGCGGAAACTTTCCGTGGGAATTAACGGAAATATGAAAATTAATACCATTTTAAATGTAGATGTTTTTTGCATTGGATATATTTACCATATCATATGGAGACAAAAACAAACTTTATACCTTATCATAAGTAGACATAATTACAAATGATTAAATCCTTCCAATAGAAATAAAAAACAATTCAGTGTTGAAATTAACTTGAATTAAATGAGTTAACTCTTTACATGGGATGATTTCACTGAACAACAAAAGAGAATATTGAATGATCCATCACATCTCCAAAAACATTTAACATACATCTGTAAAATGATCATCTAGAAACTAAAGCTTTGGTTGTCTTCCTCTCAGGCTTCAATGTCTTCTCCCTGGACCTCCTGAATGTCCACCTCTTGAATATCAGACTCTGAGGCCTCAACTTCACTGTCACTTTCCAACCTTGTTGAGGATAGCTCGTTGTCAGGCTCAAAAAAGCCTTGAATTTGTCCGGGTGGCCTCCAATTTCTCAACCTTCGTATTGATCAGCCTGTTGCACGCTTTGGTGTACGTGTTCCCAAACAAGGACCAGTTGCACTCTGAGGCGGCTGATGTTGGTGGGATTTGGAGGATGATGAGGCAACCGGGGAAAGAGATCCACAAAGTCCCTTCCACCAGGTGGCTGATGAGATATGTTGGAACAACTGCCATATTGCATCTCCATTCCAAAGCCCTTGCTTGGAAGTGTACTTCGACAGACTGCCAAGAACCTTGCCCTCATCCAGGCCAAGGTGGCGAGACACAGTAGTGATGACACCTTAGGCCTTGTTGATCTCTACACCAGACAGGATGCTCTTGCCAGCATACTTGGGGTCCAACATGTATGCTGCGGCGTACGTATGGGCTTTCAGGCAGAAGTCTTCACGCTTTTGGATGTATTTCAGAACTGCCGTTTCCTCTGCTTGGAGCAACAGTGAAGTGGGCAGGACAGCACGGATTTCCTCTCTTACATGTGCAAGCAGAGTCTGAAAATCAGACAGGATGGCATTGTCTACCTCAATCTGTGCAATGGCTGCTGCTATAGGTTTCAGGAGTTTCAGGCTGCTTACTACCCTCTCCCAAAATACATCATCCAGGAGAATCCTCTTGATGGTGCTGTCCATTACGGCAGACTGTGATATGGCCATTTCTTGGAGACTCCTTCCCCTCCAGGAGACTGTCAAACATGATAACAACACCACCACAACGGGTGTTGCTGGACAGCTTCAATGGGGTGCTCTTATTCTTCTCACTTTGCTTGGCGAGGTAGCTGCTATAACTTGATGACCCTTCACATACCTAACCATTTCCTTGGCTCTCTTGTAGAGCGTATCCATGTTTTCAGTGCCATGATGTCCTTGAGGAGCAGAGTCAATGCATGAGCAGCACAGCCAATGGGTGTGATGTGAGGGTAGGACTCCTCCACTTTAGACCAAGCAGCCTTCATGTTCGCAGCATTGTCTGTCACCAGCGCAAATACCTTCTGTGGTCCAAGGGCATTGATGACAGCCTTCAGCTCATCTGCAACATAGAGAACGGTGTGTCTGTTGTCCCTTGTGTGTGTGCTCTTGTAGAATACTGGTTGAGGGGTTCGAGATGATGAAGTTAATCATTCCCTGCCCACAAACACTCGGCCACCCATCAGAGATGATTGCAATACTGTCTGCTTTCTCTATGATTTGCTTGACCTTCACTTGAGCTCTGTTGAACTCCGCATCCAGCAAATTAGTAGATAAAGCCTATCTGGTTGGAGGGGTGTATGCTGGGCAAAGAACATTCAGAAATGTCTTCAATACACTTGCCTTCAATTGCCTGTGAGCATCAGAGGTGAACTAGTTGCATACACAGGTCGAGCAAAACATTCATCAGAATTTCTCTGACTACGTTCCTCCATTGAGTCAAAAAAATCTCTGGATTCCTGGAAGACCATGAGCTGTTGCTATCGATAAGGTATCAGATTCATAATTTTCACCTCGAATAGAAATAGAGGGACTTTTGTCAGAGGATGCTTGTTGTGAACGCTGAGGGAACTTTATGCACTTCGCCAGATGATTCTGCATCTTTGTTGCATTCTTCGCATATGATTTGGCACAGTATTTGCAAATGTACACAGCTTTTCCTTCTACATTAGCTGCAGTGAAATGTCTCCACACATCAGATAGTGCCCGTGGCATTTTCCTGTAAAGATTAGGAAAAAAAATTGTAAATTAAAAAAAATACAAATCCATGTACAGATAAATAGTTAAGCAGTTAGGTTAAACAACTCCTTTGTAAGATAAATGTTTTAAATGAAACATGTATGGAAACAGGCGAATTAACACTCCTCAGTTAGCAGGCTCATGTAAGCTAAAACACACATCGTAGCAAAAACAAATTAGCAGAAATTGTTAACATGTCAGAAATTATTTAAACACACTTTGCTGTAGGCTACTATTTTCTAGTTAACAAAAAAATCATGTGTCAAAATATATTCACCCCACCCAGTATTGTAAAAAAAAAAAAAATTATATATATTTTTTAACTTACCAGAAAGCTAGTAGTCCTTGGCTCAGACAGTGTGGTAGTGTGGGCTCAATAGCATCTCATTAGTGTGCAAGATCTTGAGAATCAGCTCTACATGTGATGGAAGAATGCACCGTGCATGCAGAGGGTTGCAATTTCATTGAATTGGGGATAGTTTAACCAAAATATGCCACAAGACCAAGAATTGCCTTGTGTATCCCACAAAAAGGTTCACTGTTAAACTAACTTTTTAGATGAATTTAATCAAAATTACCAGGCTTAATTTCCCATGGAAAATTTCAGGAAATTTACCGGAAAGTTTCCGACCCTTTGCAACCCTAGATACTACTGCACTGTTAGAGCGAGGAACACAAGCTTTTCGCTACACCCACAATAACATCTGCTAAATATGTGTATGTGACCAATAAAATTGTATTTGCATACGTTTGAGTCACTTTCAAATGGGGACTTTTATTTTGAAGGCGAACAACAATTGCACTCTTGTGGCTAATCCTTATTGTGGCTATCTTCACACAGGTCCAAGCTAGAACGTCTGCCATTACCTCTCGAAAACTCTAGGCGGCATTTTGCTTTCTCCCTACAGTTCTCAGCCAATACCTTAGCCCAGGACTGCCTGATGTGAACTACAATGCCTGCCGTTGTGTCTTAACATTTTGAAACGTTAATTATCGCATGTGAAAAGGCTTTCGAAACATATGGCCCTTATCTTTCATCTGCAATAAAGAATCCTTCAAATAAAAAAAGATAAACTTCTACAGTAAAGTGTAACACATATCTATACAGCTATGGGTGCCTCCCTCCGATTAAACTATAGTACGCTTCCAGTTAAATTCACACAGGTGTTTAGGACCCTCTTGTCTTCTATAAACAAGCGCTGTAACATGGAAGGAGATATGGCCAGGTGGGATCACTAACCCTATCAAGGTGTGTATAAATTATAACTTTAAAAAATATATATATCGCTGATATGAAAGATAAGGTCCTTATGTTTGCAAAACCGTACCGCAAGCCATGTATATGAATGTTCAGACTGAGCGTCAAGGATCACGAAACTTATCCTACAGAAGACGCCTTCTTCCAATGACCCTTATGTTTAATGTAGCCTAATGGCACAGAGTCCTGATCATGGGCTAGTCTGCCATCAACAGCGACCTGGCAATGTTTTTTAAATTATTATATTGCACGTTTTGGGATCGCGGACGGCTTCAAATGAACAGATCTCTTCACACAAATAATCTTACCTTGTTCTTTTCCGCAGAAATATGAGTTTGATCAGTGGGTGAGTGAAATTCACCAACCCATTTTTGCAAATGCTGGTCACTCGCAGTCTGTGATCCAAAATGTGCAAATCCATGGTTCTGAATAGCGCAATCCTGCCTGAATCTGTCTAGAAAATCATTCAGTTCCAGGCACGATCCAATAAAAAGTTGATAAATTAATATTGACTGTGTTATTTCATTCCCTTGGATTACAAACGCCCGCAGTTTAGTTGGGACTGTGTCTTGCATCAGTCAGTCACCGATACAGAGAAAAACATGCTACGCAATCCGACTCCACTCAACTACTCTATATTCAAATAAAAGACACGGCCTCATATAATAACACGCCCCCCTGGTCTTAAAGCTACAGAGGAAGCTAATATATTATAAAATGAATAAACGTGACAGATATCAAATAGGCCTATCTGATATTCATAGTAGCCTATTTATCACATCCATAACCCCAAAACATTTGCAATTCTGGAACAGTGAACAGTGCTTGCAACTTCGGGTCTGCATGCCCCAGTATCTGTGTGTTTGAGATGAGTGAGATGGAAGCTCCGATTCAAACTTCCATTAGACAGCTCTCCATTCGACAGCTCTGCAAGCATTACAATGTCAAAATATGTTCTTCACTCAACAAATATTGAGTTTCACTGAACTTTCATTTACTCCCGTTACCTCTGATGTATTTCCAAAAAAGGTCTAAATAAAAATGCACACACAACCATAAAAATGCCTTTTTGGCACTTCCAATGTATTTTGAGCTGTTGTAGACTTCCAACCTGTGTGTGGCAGCAATGAGTGATTGGAAGTGCTGAATAGGCATTTTTTTTGGTTGCTTCTACATTTTTATTTACACCTTTTTTGGACGTACACACAGGCCTTAACGGGAGCAAATGAAGATTATTGCTCAGCGAAACTCCATATTTTGTGAGTGACAAACGTATTTTGGCATTATAAAGCTTGCATAGGTGTTTAAAGGGAGTTTGAATCAGAGCTTCCTGGGCATTAGAGAGGAGGCATCTCATATCCACATCTCCAATGCACAGATACTGGGGCAGGGTCTGCAATACCATCACTGCAAAAGCATGTTTCCATATATTTAATAAATTCACTGGTCAAATAATATGCATAACAAATGTTGATCAATAGATGAACATGAAATAATTAATCACAAGACAAAACACACAATCAATAAAAATATATTACATAACCTCTAATAATCCATGTTCAAATGGGCTCATCGTAATGGCTGGAATGTTATGAATGGAATAGTATCAAACACATGGAAACCACGTTTGACTCCGTTCCATTTATTCCATTACAGCCATTACAATGAGCCCGTCCTCCTACAGCAGCAAATGTGGTGAGTGTGAAAGTGTGTGTGTGTACAGTGCCTTCAGAAAGTATTCATACCCCTTGACTTAACATCAAGCTATGTCTGTCTTTACAAGACACTTGCAGCCTATACTCTATATGTCAAGACAAAGTATTACATGATCATGAAATAAAAGGGTCTGAAATGATGATCAGTCAGTCAGTCTGATCTGAAGCATGCATTTATTTCTGGTCTATTCTAACTAGGGTTGCAAAGGGAGGGTATATTACTGGAAACTTTCTAGGAATATATGGAATCTTATCAGATGGCATCTAGTGGCCTTTTTGCGTACTTCAAATTATCACATATGTTGTAATTATCTCTGGCCCTCTGTGGCCTTATCGCATGTAATATATACAATATATAAAGCAATCTAATAAGATGATTTTAAAATAAAACAGTTGAATGACAAAGCTATAAAACATCACAATTTGGTGAATATCACTGGTGTTTAATATGAGGGTTTCAGCATGAAATGTCCTTTATTTGTTTTATACACTTTTATTGATTTTACTCTGTCCGTATGTCTTTGTTGTAAATGTTTTGGGGCCAAACTAGTGGCAGAGTTATAGATAAAATAATGCCATTATTGATTAGATGCTTTTTTCATGAATTAGGCCATTTTCTCTTGAACCATATGGTCTATCTACTAGAAATGAATGGACAATATGGACACAGATAAACATTGTTATACTATATATGAAACCATTTTATTAAAAGTTATTAAAATACAATACAAAGTAACCATAGACTGCCTTAGATTACCTAGATCATGTCAACTTTGGTAAATTACCGGTAGCTTTGCAACCCTAATCCTAACAGACGAAAGCAATTTACATGTATGCCCTACATGACTAACATTAATACTAACTTACTAACTGCCCACAAGCCTGTCATTCCAACAGAAGCTAGCCAGCTAACTAGCTACTAGCTAGTAGTCAGCTAGCCACTGCTAGCGGTCATCAGCTACCTTTAGCCCGGACAACTCTCGCCAGTCTGCACAGCGTGACTCAAACCAGAGCAAATCAGACTTATTTTTCTCCATATCTCCGGATTCCTACCGCAAGCTCTGAACCTTTTTTTTTTTCCCCACCTTGATCACCGCAGCAAGCTAGCTGCTATCCAAGTGGCCACTCTCTGTCCCGAAGCAAGAACCAATTAGCCTGGAGCTAGCCTTGCTAGGCCCATCTGCAAGGCCCATCTCTCGGCTAGCCGTAGAGGTCCATCAGCTACTCCTTGGGCTTCAATACCTATTTTGCCGACTGGCATGGACCCTCACTGACCCATCACGACTGGACTACCGACGTGATTCGCCCGAGGGGGTCTCTCAACTGGCTCCTGCATCACGACATCCCCTGAATGCCCATCTGCTAGCCTGCTAGCCGCAGCCCGCTAGCTGTCTAGAGCACATCGGACTGTTAGCTTAAGAGGCCCATCGGACAAAATCTTTGGCCACTATACCTATTTTGCCAACTGGCCTGGTTTACCACACGGAGCCCCGCTGATCCGTCTGCTGACGTAACAGCACGAGGGGGCCACAACAGACTTTCTTCCGTCGCGACATCCCTCAAAGGCCCTTCTGCTAGCCCCGGCCCGCTAGCTGCCTGAAGCCACTCACTGGACTCCTATGATCACTCGGCTACGCATGCCTCTCCCTAACGTCAATATGCCTTGTCCATTGCTGTTTTGGTTAGTAATTATTGCCTTATTTCACTGTAGAGCCTCTAGCCCTGCTCAATACGCCTTAGTTAACACTTTAGTTCCACCTCCCACACATGCGGTGACATCACCTGGTTTAAATTATATTTCTAGAGACAATATCTCTTTCAACGTCACCCTATGCACAGGTTTACTCCCACTGTCTTCACATCCTACCATACCCCTGTCTGTATATTATGCCTTGAATCTATTCTACCGTGCCCAGAAATCTGCTCCTTTTACTCTCTGTTCTGAAAGTACTAGACAACCAGTTCTTTTAGCCTTTAGCCGTACCCTTACTCTACTCCTCCTCTGTTCATCTGGTGATGTGGAGGTTAATTCAGGCCCTGCAGTGCCTAGCTCCACTCCCATTCCCCAGGCGATCTCATTTGTTGACTTCTGTAAAAGAAAAAGCCTTGGATTCATGCATGTTAACATTAGAAGCCTCCTCCCTAAGTTTGTTTTATTCACTGCCCTTGCACTCTCTGCCAACCCGGATGTCCTAGACGTGACTGAATCCTGGTTTAGGAAGACCACCAAAAACGCTGAAATTTCCATCCCTAACTATAACATTTTCCAACAAGATAGAACTGCCAAAGGGGGTGGAGTTACAATCTACTGGAGAGATAGCCTGGAGAGTTCTGTCTTACTATCCAGGTCTGTGCCCAAACAATTTAAGCTTCTACTTTTAAAAATCCACCTCTCCAGAAACAAGTCTCTTACTGTTGCCGCTTGGAATAGACCACATTCTGCCCCCAGCTGTGCCCTGGACACCATATGCGCATTGATTGCCCCCCATCTATCTTCAGAGCTTGTGCTGCTAGGTGACCTAAACTGGGACATGCTTAACACCCCGGCCATCCTTCAATCTAAGCTTGAGCACAATCTCACACAAATTATCAATGAACCCACCAGGTACAACCCCAAATCCGTAAACACGGGTACCCTCATAGATATCATCCTAAACAAGCTGCCCTCCAAATACACCTCTGCTGTCTTCAACCAGGATCTCAGTGATCACTACCTCATTGCCTGCGTCCGTAATGGGTCTGCGGTCAAGCGACCACCCCTCATCACTGTCAAACGCTACCTAAAACACTTCAGCGAGCAGGCCTTTCTAATCGACCTGGCCCGGGTATCCTGGAAGGATATTGACCTCATTCCGTCATTAGAAGACGCCTGATTGTTCTTTAAAAGTGCTTCCCTCACCATCTTAAATAAGCATGCCCCATTCGAAAAATGTAGAACCAGGAACAGATATAGCCCTTGGTTCAGACCAGACTGCCCTTGACCAGCACAAAAACATCCTGTGGCGTACTGCATTAGCATCGAATAGTTGCGATATGCAACTTTTCAGGGAAGTTATGAACCAATATACACAGGCAGTTAGGAAAGGAAAGGCTAGCTTTTTCAAACAGAAATTTACATCCTGTAGTACTAACTCCAAAATGTTCTGGGACACTGTAAAGTCCATGGAGAATAAGAGCATCTCCTCCCAGCTGCCCACTACACTGATGCTAGGAAACAACCACCGATAAATCTGCGATAATTGATCATTTCAATTAGCATTTTTCTACGGCTGGCCATGCTTTCCAATTGGCTACCCCTACCCCGGTCAACAGCCCTGTACCCCTCACTGCAACTTGCCCAAGCCTCCCCCATTTCTCCTTCAACCAAATCCAGATAGCTGATGTTCTGAAAGAGCTGCAAAACCTGGACCCCTACAAATCAGCAGGGCTAGACAATCTGCATCCTCTCTTCCTAAAATTATCCGCCAAAATTGTTGCAACCCCTATTACTAGCTTGTTCAACCTCTTTCGTATCGTCTGATATCCCCAAAGATTGGAAAGCTGCCGCGGTTATCCCCCTATTCAAAAGAGGGAGACACTCTAGACCCAAACTGCTACAGACCTATATCTCTCCTATCCTGCCTTTCTAAGGTCTTCGGAAGCCAAGATAACAAACAGTTCACCGACCATTTCGAATCCTACCATACCTGGTCATGGGTGCACCTCAGCCACACTCAAGGTCCTAAACGATATCATAACCACCATCGATAAGAGACAATACTGTGCAGCTGTGTTTATCAACCTGGCCAAGGCTTTCGACTCTGTCAATCCCCACATTCTTATCGGCAGACTCAACAGCCTTGGTTTCTCAAATGACTGCCTAGCCTGGTTCACCAACTACTTCTCTGACAGAGTTCAGTGTGTCAAATCGGAGGGCCTGATGTCTGGACCTCTGTCAGTCTCTATGGGGGTGCCACAGGGTTCAATCCTCGGGCCGACTTTTCTCTGTATACATCAATGATGTCGCTCTTGCTGCTGGTGATTCTCTGATCCACCTCTACGCAGACAACACCATTCTGTATACTTCTGGCCTTTCTTTGGACACGGTGTTAACTAACCTCCAGACGAGCTTCAATGCCATACAACTCTCCTTCCGTGGCCTCCAACTGCTCTTAAATGCAAGCCAAACTAAATGTATGCTCTTCAACCGATCGCTGCCCACACCTACCCACCCGCCCAGCATCACTACTCTGGACGGTTCTGACCTAGAATATGTGGACAACTACAAATACCTAGGTGTCTGGTTAGACTGTAAACTCTCCTTTCGGACCCACATTAAGCATCTCCAATCCAAAATGAAATCTAGATTCGGCTTCCTATTTTGCAACAAAGCATCCTTCACTCATGCTGCCAAACATACCCTAGTAAAACTGACTATCCTACCGATCAAAATAGCCTCCAACACTCTACTCAGAAAATTGGATGAAGTCTATCACAGTGCCATCCGTTTTGTCACCAAAGCCCCATATACTACCCACTACTGCGACCTGTATGCTCTCGTTGGCTGGCACTCTCTTCATATCACTCGCCAAACCCACTGGCTCCAGGTCATCTATAAGTCGTTGCTAGGTAAAGCCCCGCCTTATCTCAGCTCACTGATCACCATAGCAGCACCCACCCGCAACACGCGCTCCAGCAGGTACATTTCACTGGTCACCCCCAAAGCCAATTCCTCCTTTGGACACCTTTCCTTCAAGTTCTCTGCTGCCAATGACTGGAACTAAATGCTAAATTCACTGAAGCTGGAGACTCATATCTCCCTCACTAGCTTTAAGCACCAGCTGTCAGAGCAGCTCACAGATCACTGCACCTGTACATAACCAACCTGTAAATAGCCCATCCAACTACCTCATCACCATATTGTTATTTATATATTTTATTTTACTCCTTTGCACCCCAGTACCGCTACTTGCACACTCATCTTCTGCACATCTATCACCCCATTGTTAAATTTGCCGTACTGTAATAATTTCGCCACTATGGCCGATTTATTGCCTCACCCCCCTTATCCTATCTCATTTGCACACACTGTATATAGACTTTCTCATTGTATTATTGACTGTATGTTTGTTTATTCCATGTGTAACTCTGTATTGTTGTTTGTGTCTTTGCTTTATCTTGGCCAGGTTGCAGTTGTAAATGAGAACTTGTTCTCAACTAGCCTACCTGGTTAACTAAAGGTGAAATAAAAAAAACTACAAATTCTGAGGTGTGTGTGTGTGTTCTCTCCTACCTGTGAAATACACACTAGAATCCCATCCCTCCTTCAGCAAGAAAGTTTTTGGTCTCATCTCTGGACTGGAGGTATTTATAAACTGAAGAGATGAACTAATGACATAGAGATATTAGTACACATGGATAAGTATGAACATATCTGTCAGTAGTTTTGATAACTCAATGTCATGAAAAAGCACAGCATCTTTTCTCATATTTTATGTGAATGGTGTGAGAAAATGTGAGTCCATTGCTTCATCAACCATCTACAGTAAATAAGAAAAGTAGTCCAGCTATGTGCACAATCTTTTCTTTTCAATTGATTTGATATATTATATACATTGCCACTACCATCATCAGCCTGCCTACTCACCCCACAGATGATGAACTTCATACAGGTCTCCTACCTGTGAGAAGAACCCTCCAACTGCCTCGTCATTCTCCTGTCTGTATTTGATCGCCCGTGCCTTAGCAAGATTATTCATAAATACAGTTAATATTGGACAAATTTGACATTCTAGTGAAACATTTACTGGTTAGGTATTGTGTACATAAATTACATGCATTTTGATAAACTGCACCTGTATTTCAAACAAAGAGTAGTTGAGGTCTCATCAAAGTCTTACCAGTGATTCCCTCATTCGATCATTGTTCCAGGCTTAAAAAGAGACACACAACAATGACATCATTAGAGATGATGATACTAAAGTATGAAGACAGACAGAGATTTGAACTTCATAACCACCTGTGGCCTTTACACACTGGATGCAACAGCATCAGATTCACACACCATACTCATTGACAGTCAGGCTCTGCAATCCAAACACACAGTACTGTAAACAATGGAGTGTGAGGCAGGCCTACATTCTCATTACATACACAGTTAAGTCAGACCTGTGGGTTTTGTTTGAAGATAGATGTTTATCTTCTTGGGTATGTTCTCTATGACCATAGATTGTATATGTCTCTGGATCTCCTCGGGTATGATCATGTTTCATGTCTCTGGAGGAACTAGGGACTAATGTTCTAGATAGAATGAAACATTATTACAAAGGGTAGTGACTTACCTTGAGTTTGTATGAGCTCATTTTGTATATTTGGTTCATGCCAGGACTTACCTTGAGTTTGTATGAATGTATCTTTAAAATGTCCTGTCCCAGTCTGGGTGATGGCTCCTTCCAGAAACAGAACTCTAAGAGAAGCTGGTTCTGCGTGAGACCAGCAATTTATCCTCTCCTTCTGGAACTCCAGATACTCCTTCAAACAGTTACATAATGTTTGAGATTTAGGAATTAGTCTACCAAAGTTGCCACTTCCGCCCGTCAGACAAATGCTTTTTACAGAAATCACTGCCTGGTCTTATAGACTAGACATAACATAGTCAATGAAAATACAGGACAGTCAAATTAGGGGAAAGGGGGGCACCTAGTCAGTTGTCCAACTGAATGTATTCAAATGTGTCTTCCGCATTTAACTCAACCCCTCTAGTATGATAAGTTTGGTATGGTTACATAAGAAATAAGGTTACTGATCGTATAACACAAACGTCTAGCAACCCAAAAGTTCTGTGTTCGATACTCATCACGGACAACTTTAGCAATTTAGCTAATTAGCAACTACTTACTGCTTTTTAGCTATTCTGAAACTACTTAGCATGTTAACTAACCCTTTCCCTAACTGTCAGCCTAAGTAATGTTAGCCACCTAGCTATCTAACTTAGCTAACATTAGCCACAACAAATAGGAATTCATATCATATGTATTGCAAATTCGTAACATATTGAACGACTTGCAATTTGAAACATATCAGGCAACTTGTAATTCGTAACATATCATACAAATTGTCATTCATAACATATACGAAATCGATGATGGACATCCACAAATTAATACATACCATACCAAACATAACATATCTAACTAATTTGAGTGTCCCGGATTTGAATTTACTATGGTATGTGTCCAGGTTGTAAAACAATGACAGGATACTCTTACAAAAAGTTAGATTTGATATCACTTGATTTGTATTTTGAATGATACATTGTGATATTGATTTATCCAAATATAATGATTTGTCCATGTTAAAATATTTTTTTAAACCCCTACTTGATTATTGTTCAATTTGGTTAAGCGTCCAATGTAGGGTAGCCTGCTGAATACCGCATAGGTGCACTGTAACAACAAACCAGAAGGTGTCACTGTTGCATTGGCCAAACTATTTAGACCAAGCTAGACTAGAGAGAAAGTTGAGTGTCATCATTGTACAAGAGGTCCGCCTATCGCCACGAAACGGTATGTGATAACCATTCATATTAGATCAGGGTTAACATAAGATAACTTTCGGTTACATATTAAAAGAAAAACATTGGATAATGTTAAGATTAGGGTTTCATGAGATTTCACTGCCTTATTTGAAATTGCACTGACACCTGAATTGACTGTTTCTGTCACTATTTACCCGCTTGGTCTTGGTCCCCGTACCAGGTATTCCAGCTCCCCACCACCTCACAGGAATAGTCCTGGTCTAAGTGGAGCTTGCTCTGCAACTCAGCCCTGATTTCACAGGAAAAGGTAAAAAGACACAATATCCACAGATAGCGGGATATGCCTGTATCACCCTCTACTGTGAAGTCAAGTCAGTGAAAGATATGTGAATGGCCAAGAGAGGAGTCAGTTAGCATTTACAGCACACAGAAGAATAAACTAAAAATGAAAGATGAATCTTATATGTCTGCAGACACTCAGTCTTGACATTGTGAACTGAGAGAGAAAGGAACAGAATTACAGTGGGTGGACATTAGGCTATAAAAAAATGATATCACATACTCATCAGCTTCCTCTGTACAGTATTTTATTGGACTAATGTGTTATTGCCTCTGCAATCATTTTAAATTGACTATTTTAGGATCATCATCTTTCCAACCCAATTTCCCTGGTGTAATTCCAATGTCAAGTTGAACAAAGCTACTGACAGACACTGGTCAGTGCACAAACTAGCAAACTATCAAAGGTACTTGCAACTGTAGGCCTTTCTGAGACAATCAAAAATCAACAAATAATGGCTCAAAAAGAACAAAATGAATGTAAAATGAGAAGTAGAAATGAAAAATACATTTTTGTCATGTAATTACACATTTTCGCTTTATTTAGCCATGTTGGTGCTGCAATTATTTTCCTGTAGGTCCCTCTGTGAAATATGCATTGAATTAGAATAATAATTTCACTGAGCCGTCTGATGAAATGTCAAACAGAGGCTATGCTGTGCACTGAATCCAATTCAGTATAATTTGCTGTACAAATTAGGTTATGTTTGACCCTGAATCGCCCCTCTAGAGCAGTGGTTCCCATATGGTATGGTGTGCACCTACAGTGGGCATGGGTGTCCCCCCCCCAAAAAAAAAATAATAATAAAAAATAATATTGTATTAAAAAAAATGTGGAACTCATTCCGGCTTTCAACTTACTCTTGAAAGCTGTAATAGTAGAATGTATATATTTATATATATTTATTTATTGATTTATTGACCAGGTAGGCCAGTTGAGAACAAGTTCTCATTTACAATTGTGACCTGGCCAAGATAAAGCAAAGCAGTGCGACAAAAACAACAACACAGAATTACACATGGGATAAACAAACATACAGTCAATAACACAATAGAAAAATCTGTATACAGTGTGTGCAAAATGAAGCAAGGAGGTAAGGCAATAAGTAGGCCAATATTGGTGAAGTAATTACAGTATAGCAATTTACACTGGAGTGATATGTGCAGATGAGGATGTGCAAGTAGAGAATACTGGTGTGCAAAAGAGCAGAAAAACTAAAAAAATATGGGGATGAGGTAGATATTTGGTTGGATGGGCTATTTACAGATGGGCTGTGTACAGCTGCAGTGATCGGTAAGCTGCTCTGACACCTGACGCTTAAAGTTAGTGAGGGAGATATGTCTCCAGCTTCAATAATTTCTGCAATTCGTTCCAGTCATTGGCAGCAGAGAACTGAAAGGAAAGGCGGCCAAAGAAGGTGTTGGCCTGGGGTGTACCCGTGAAGTATACCTGCTGGAGCGCGTGCTACGGGTGGGTGTTGCTATGGTGACCAGTGAGCTGAGATAAGGCGGGGCTTTACCTAGCAGAATTGTAGATGACCTGGAGCCAGTGGGTTTGGCGACGAATATGTAGCGAGGACCAGCAAACAAGAGCATGCAGGTCGCAGTGGTGGGTAGTATATGGGGTTTTGGTGACAAAACGGATGGCACTGTGATAGACTGTATCCAATTTGCTGAGTGGAGTGCTGGAGGCTATTTTGTACATAACATCGCCGAAGTCAAGGATCGGTAGGATGGTCAGTTTTGGGGGGGGGTATGTTTGGCAGCATGAATGAAGGAGGCTTTGTTGTGAAAAAGGAAGCCGATTCTAGATTTAACTTTGGATTGGAGTTTGTGCACAACTTTTGAGAGAAATAATATTTTTGTGCATTTGGAACATTTCTGGGATCTATTATTTCAGCTCATGAAACATGGGACCAACACTTTACATGTTGCATTTCTATTTTTGTTCAGTCTAGCTGTTTTACCCCCCCCCAAATTACCCCCACGAAATTGCTCTAATCCACTGCATTGCTATTGTACTTGTACTGTACCCTCTCATTCCTTGTTCTTCCATTATTTGTTGGACACTGAGCACCCTTATAATTAGGTTACGATTCAAAGTTGGTACAATAATTGCGGTTCTGTTCATAACCTCAAAGTATTTCGTTGCACTATGTAAGATTTAAGTAACATGTAAGCATTTAAAACTTCCAAATTCCAAGTAAAGTTTCCCTTTACCTTATGACCTGCAACTTGACAGCTAGCCTGCGATCATGGGTCTCAGTCTGGTGTCTTCTGTACAGGGGAGTTTTGTTAACCTTTCAATGCATTGATCTAAATCAGGGTCAGACAGGGTGATTATTGGTATTGTTAAACAAATCTATTTTGAAACAAAATTATACACCTCACACACATTGTTAAATGTTTTTAATAATCTTTCTTAATTATAAAATTATGAAAAACATTAATAACATTTCAACCACGAGGCCAAAGAATGCAGTCATTGATTGCAGGAAAGGGCTATGAGCCCCGATGCTCGGTCTGATCATGAACACGCATCGCTTGCGATACCTTCTTGGAAGCATAAGGACCTTATCTTTAATATCAGCGATAAATATTTTTTTTTAAACAAAAGGTTAAATTGATACACACCTTTTATAGGGTTGGGGTTAGTGTTCCCACACTGTCATATCTCCATGTTACAACGCATGTTTACGGAAGACAGACAGAAGACTGATGGACCACCTGTGCTAATTAGCTATCAATCATGCTCCGAACACCTGTGTGTAATGGAAGAAGGCCGCTATTGCTGATCAAAATGTGTTTTTTTTGTGCTTCCTAACCAATGCTGTGCTGTCTAGGCCTACAGTGGCATTTCAGGAGAGTCAAAGAATTCTTCAGAATTCTTTTTAAAAATTCGGCTTAGTCCAAAAAATGTACTATCTTGCGTGCCGGACTAGCCTACACTGTCACGCCCTGGTCTTAGTATTCTGTGTTTTCTTTATTATTTTGGTCAGGCCTGGGTGTGACATGGGTTTATTTATGTGGTGTGTTTTGTCTTGGGGTTTTTCGTAGGTTTTGGGATTGTGGCTTAGTGGGGTTTTCTAGCATAGTCTATGGCTGTCTGAATTGGTTCTCAATTAGAGGCAGGTGATTATCGTTGTCTCTGATTGGGAACCATATTTAGGCAGCCATATTCTTTGAGTGTTTCGTGGGTGATTGTTCCGGTCTCTGTGTTTGTTGTCACAAGATAGGCTCAGTCACTTTGGTTTTTCTTTTTTCATTGTTTTGGAAGAGAAGAGAAGAGAAGAGAAGAGAAGAGAAGAGAAGAGAAGAGAAGAGAAGAGAAGAGAAGAGAAGAGAAGAGAAGAGAAGAGAAGAGAACGAGCGCCATTCTCCTTGCGGAGATGGTGCTAAATCCATCAACACGGTCAGTCCCTGGGATTGGGCTGGCCAACACGATTCGGTTTGCTTGGAAGGAAAAGGTGTTGGAGCCTTTAGGACGGGAAACTTTTGGAAGGATAATATTGATGGGGATTCTAAAGCTGACGGTGAAGGATGTGTTTTGTTTCCAAGGCAACTCGTTGGAGGGAGCATACGACGTGGCACTATATACAGAGGAGAAACACAATGATATCCTGAGAAGGACAAGAGCAGTGGGAGGTGAGAGGCCGATGAGCCACTATGAAATAACAAGCCTGGCGAAGAACAACTTTAGGGTTGTAACTGTCAACATTTACAACCCATACGTTAAGGACGAAGAGGTGAGGGCCTTTCTGGGGAGATACATGGATAATGTCTCCTCAGCAAGGCACCTCAAAGAGTCCCTTGGGTTTTGGAATGGGAGGAGAGGCTTCCAGGCCCTCCTCAGGGAGGACCCAAAGGGACATGGTGGCTACCTCCATCCTCCTGCTATGTTCTCCCTAGGGGCTGACAGGGGGACATTGTTTTATGCACGTCAGCCCCCATTTTGCAGGCGCTGTATGGCCTACGGCCACATATTCGCCTCGTGCAGCACAAGAAAATGCAGATTTTGTGGATCTGAGGAACACGAGGCGAGGGATTGTGACAAGCCTAAGGCATGCCACGGGTGTGGCTCGTCTGCACACCTGTGGCGGGGGTGCCCGGCTCGTCAGAGGTCATATGCGGCTGCGGCTGGGGGGGTGCAGGAGCGGGGGATGGGGGAAGAAGAGGAGGGGAAGGAAGCACGCCTCATGACCAGAGTACAGGTCCAGAGGGGAAGGCCGCAAGGAAGGAGGAGGAGCAAGAAGCGGCGGATGGAAGAGAGAAGGAAACAGAAGGCACGGGAGTAGGAGAACCAGGAAAAGTGGCGGAAGAAGGCAACCGAGTGGAGGAGCATGAGAGAGAAGAAAGCGAGGGAGGAGTGGTGGAGAAGGAGACGGTGGAAGAGCAAGTGGAGTGGGGGGAAAGTGCCCTGGTGGAAGAGATGAGGGGTATGGTGGAGGAGCTGGCGGGGGGGAGGGTGGTATCTCTCCACTGCCGCCATCACCAAAGAAGAGAATGGAGGAGGGTGTGATTGGCCGACAGTGAGAGGGAGGGGATGGTCAAGAGAGTGATGGGGGTGGGAGAAACCTCTGGGTTGCTGCTGGTTTCCCCAGGCTCTCAACTTCTGTTGGGTGGGGACACACCTAACAAGACTCAGGACTGGGTACTGGAGGAGGTGGGGAGTTTTTTGTTTGGGGACCGATTTTTTTTTCCAAACCAGCTGCAGCACTGGGGAGGGGGAGGAGTGTGGGGGTAGACCCAGGGTGCAGGGCACCCCGGAGCCAAACACTATTCCTGCATCCTGGGTTGGTGAGATGGAGGAAGAGGGGGGATGTCGGGAGTACGGATGGTGTTTTCACCGGTAGATATGGAGCAGGGCAGCATCGGGTGAGTCTCCTGTTTTTTTTTTTTTTTTCTGTCTGGGTTTAGAATTTGAGTGTATTACATGTTTTTATTTTACTCTTTCATTGGGTCTAATTTTACTTTTGTTAGTTTAAATGTAAGGGGTTTAAGGGATTTTGTTAAGAGGAGGGCGGTTTTTAGTTATTTGGAGGGTGTGGGGTTTGATTTTTGTTTTTTACAGGAGGTTCACCTGAGGGATGGAGGGGATGTTAGTAGGTTTAAGAGGGAGTGGGACAAGGGGTAGTCGGTTTGGGGTATTGGGGGGGTGCACTCATCGGGGGTAGGGATTTTGTGTGGGCACAGGGAGGTAAAAGTGGAGGATTCTTTTGTGGTAATGCAGGGGAGGGTTATAGGGGTGGATGTCACGATAAGGGATTGTAAATTTAAATTAGTGGTGGTGTATGGGCCACAGGTGTTGGCAGACAGGAGGGAGATGGTGGACTGTCTGACGCCCCTGTGTGTCACGAATAGGAAATGAGTGATAGGGGGGGATTTTAATACAGATTTAGGAATAGGGGGGGATAGCAGTGCAGGCGCCATTACCGGGCTAATGGCTTGCCATGGTCTGGTTGATGGTGGTCTGCACACTACTCCGAAAATGGCCGGTCCTACATGGCGCAACTCCAAGGGGGTTGAGCGGAGGCTCGACTATATTTTTGTACCCAGGTCTTTGGGTAAGTTGTCTGGGCGGCTGCTGCCTGTTTTCTTTTCGGATCACGACGGGGTGCTTCTGCAGGTGGGGTCGCCAGTCTGCCTCTTTGGTAGGGGGTACTGGAAGTTAGATCGGGATGTGCTGGAGGAGCAGGCTTTTGTTGACAGGTTTTATGGTTTCTTTTGGAGGCTTGAAGGCCTCCGGTCCATGTGTGAGGGGGTGTTAGAGTGGTGGGAATTAGTTAAGGTGAGGATTAGGGCTTTTATAATAGGGTATTGCAAGAGGAAAAAAAGGGAGGAGAGGAAGGAGGTGGATCGTATCCAAAGGTTAATTGAACTCGAGTACGAGGCAGGCAACCTCGGCGGGTCGTTTGACTGGGAGAGATCCGCAACCCTAAAGGCGCAGCTCAGGGAGTTGCAGGAGCGGAAGGCTCGAGCTTTCCTGGAGCATGCGCATAGTGGCTTTCTACAACACAATGAGACTTGTTCTGCTATGTTCTTTAAGTCAGTTAGGGCCAGACAGAGTAGGAAGGTAATGCATGGCGTTAGGGAAGAAAATGGTAGTATAGTTAGAGAACCAGAGGATATGGTCAGGCTGACAACTGATCATTTCCAAGGTTTATTTAAGGAAAGGGAAATAGATGTAGAGCAGGGAAATGTGTTTTTAGAACACTTGTCCAGGCGGTTGCCGGAGGACATTAGAGAAGTGATGGAGGCCCAGATTTCACTAGAAGAGGTTGAGAGCGCTCTTAGGAGGATTGGAAAAGGGAAGGTGCCTGGGATGGATGGGCTGCCGGCTGAGTTTTATCTCAAGTTTTGGGGTATACTTGGACCAGTGGTCCTCGAAGTCTTGAAGGCCATCCTTGAGACGGGGGTCCCGGGGGGATCAATGGCTGTTGGTGTGCTGTCACTTTTATATAAGAAGGGGGAAGTAACAGACCTTGGCAACTGGCGGCCGTTGACCATGCTGTGTGTAGATTACAAGCTACTTGCAAAGGTTTTAGCAGACCGGTTGCGCACAGCCCTTCCCTACGTCGTCCATGAGGATCAGACGTGCGGGGTAGAGGGCCGCTCTATTAGATGGAACCTACAGTTAATCAGGGACTCCATCGCTTGGGTTGAAGATAGCGCTGCTACCATTAAAGGCACGCCTCTATGTCAGGCGAAAGCCTTGGATCCTTTTTATTCAGAGCGTTAGGTCGATTAGGATTTGGGGAGAAGTTCATAGGATGGATTCATACATTATATGTCGGAGCGGGGTGCCGAGTTAGTGTAAATAGTCACGTTTTTGACCTCTTGTCTGGGGTCAGGCAGGGGTGCCCACTCTCGGCTCTCCTCTTCGTTCTGTACATGGAGCCTCTGGGGGCTGCCATTAGGGCAGACACAAGGGTGGAAGGCTTGTTGATCCCTGGAAGTGGTGGGCTGCATGTTAAGATGACGCAGTACGCCGACGACACTTCCTTGCTGCTGTGCAAGGACTCGTGCTTGACAAGGTCCCTTGCCATCTTTGGGTCTTCCGTCAAGTTTTTCGGAAGATGGCGCGGTAGAACGGATGTGCCTGGGGGGTTATCTCTCTGTGAGGGACCTCCGGCTCAGCGACGCTAAACTGGAACATGCGTATCGCAGTGGTACAGAGGAAGCTAGCAATGTGGAAGGCTAGGTATTTGTCTTTTATGGGCAAAGTCCTGGTCCTAAAGGTGGATGTGTTGCCGTCTCTTTTGTATTTGGCGTACATCTACCCATTGCCGGCTTGTCTGAGGAGGCCTCTAGTGAGGCTTGTGTTTCAGTTCATGTGGAGTCCCATCGGGGAGGGAGGTAGGGGGGTACCACATTTCCCCCTCAAGCTGGACACAATTTTTGTTTCTTTCTTGTTAACGGAGCTTGCTCATCCAGTGATACACCCGTCCGGTTACCTCCTGCAGGTGTTCTTCTCGTATCAGGCGGGAAGCGTAATGGTGTGGTCTAACACGGGTCCTTGTGCGGAACAGCTGCTGTGGCACTTTGGTCATGCGGCCAAGTGGCTGCATGCGCACCCTGAGGTTGAAGTTGCCCGAGTAGGTTTAGATCACAGGCACCTGTACGAGGAGGTCAGAAAGGCAGGGAGTCCGGCGCCTGTAGTGGGCATCTCGGAAGTGGTCTGGGAGGGAGTGCAGGCGCGGGGTCTGGACAACAGGCTCAAGGACCTGAATTGGTTGAGCCTCCATAAGTGCTTGCCGGTACGTTCCATCATGTACCGGTATAGTTTGGTGCAATCCCCCACCTGTCCAAGATCCTCTTGTGGCAGGGAGGAGACTGTGCGCCATGTCTTTTGGGACTGTGCCTTTGCCAGAGTAGTATGGGCTAGGGCACGGGTGTTGTTAGGTTTGGTAAGGGGGGATTTTGTATTGACGTGGGCCAGGTTAGAGAGAGGTGTAGGGAGAGCGAGGGGGACGGATAGGGACAGGTTTCTGCTCTGGCTTCTCATGAGTCTCTTTAAACGGGGGCTGTGGGAAGCCAGGCAGAACATGGTGAAGACAGGGAGAGATTGGGGGTGGAAGGGATAGTGAGGAGGGTGGAAGGAGATTTGAGGGGGGATGAAGAGGGAGGAGAGGAAGTGGGGGCAGCATGCTGCTCAGGAGAGGTGGAAGGGGGGTTTAGGGCTGGGTGTCATTTAGAATGGTAAGGGGATAGATTAGGGACGGGGAGATAGGGAAAGGTAGTTTGTAGGGTGACGGGGAGGGAAGATGCTCCCCTGAGGTTTTGTTTGGGGTTTTTGTTTAGTTAAATTAAAATATCATTATTGGAGTATGTATGAAAATTATGAGTTGTAAAGAATGAATGGTATCAAAGGTAATAAATTATTTTTTATATAAAAAAAAAAGGCTGTATAGGTTTTCACGTTCCGTTTCTTGTTTTTGTATTATCGTGTTTATTAGTTTATTAAACATGTATCAAAATTACCACGCTGCATTTTGGTCCGACTCTCCTTCGACGGAAGAAAACCGTAACATACACTCTAAAAAGAAAAGGCTCCTGGAGAGTCCTTTAGGGGTTCTTCAAATTGAAACTATGGGGGAACCCCTAGAAGTTCTTTGAAGAACCCTTTTTAATGGCTCCCCGAAGAACATTTTGAAGAACCTTTTGGGGTACATTTTTGAACTACACTGGTTATTATTATTATTATTATTATTATTAGTAGTAGTAGTAGTATTTATTAATAATAATATGCATAACAATAACAACAATAACACATTATTTTAGTTCTCAGTGTTTATGATTTTAGTAGCAAAGCACAATTAACAAAAAAAATGAGGTAAACTCCAAGCAGAGCCCAAAGTCCAATGGGTATATCCTCTGGCATGTTGATGTTGATGGGTTGATGTTCTCCGCATCCATATCCAGAATGATTTTGCAGTGCATGGTGATCGAACAGGTTTCCTGTTATATTCAGAGGTCTGGTAGGGAGGGGGTGAAGTCTGTGAATTAAAAAAATTGTAATTATACAGACGATTAACAAAACATGCACATGACAGAATTCATACCTTTCATTTTTGTGGGGAATGTGACTAAAAAAGCAAAACTGTTTTGATCATGGTTTTCATACACATACCTTGTCCATAATGAAGAGGCCTATGGGATATTCATTGGAGGTAAGGGAGCAGGATGGTAAATGTGATCTACATAACATACCGATACCAGTTGACATACCTGTGTATGCCTCCTCCTCTGAATACATGCAGACACAGACACAAAAGTGAGCAGTTCAGTCATCTGCACGCAATACAGTTAGCCTTAACATATTGTTATAGCCTGCATATTCTTACCTCTTTGTTGACTGATATCCATTGAATTGTGTCCATTTTCTGTTTTCGAAAGATTGGCACAAATATGAAAAGATAGATTGTAACATCATCATAAAACAATATCAATGTAGATCATATAAGGGACACAATTTACCTTAAATTGAGGAGACCTTTACATTTTTCAGTTAAGTGCCTGCACCTGCTGTCCTCTCAAATTGAAATGTTTCATTTGGGCAGATAGGTTCCTGCAAGAACCCCCACCAACTAAGGAGGTTCCTCAATGAACCCCACCTCCTTTTCAGAGCTAGGAACCCTAAGAAGAATCCTTGTTGAACCCCAAATTATGAGAATATACCTGTTTGACAGATGAAATTAGGCTATCGGCTGCTATACAGTATACAGTACATACATAGATAGATTTAAACAAGTCAAAGGATGTGCCATGGGAGCTTCCTACACTGGTTTGTACTTAGGTAAATGGGAAAATGATTTCATTTAGGATCCCTATAAAAAAAACTGTTCTTTGACTGGATTATATGGTGGGGATGCTATATTGATGATGTTTGACTGTTTTGGTCTGGCTCAGAAGATGAACTTATTTCCTTCCACCAATACCTTAACAACATTAACCCTAACATCAAACTAACTATGGAGTACAGCAATCATAACATTCATTTTCTGGACCTTGACATCAGTAAAAATGACAAAGGTTGTTTACACACAATCTTTAGGAAGCCTACAGATTTCAGACAGCTTTCACCCCAAAAGGCTAAAAGAGAACATTCCATAAGGCCAATTGCAAAGAATCTGCAGAATTTGCGATCAGGAAACAGACTACAGTGTCAAATCTGCTGAATTGGAGAATCACTTCTTGAATCGGGGCTACAGCGCTCAGGTCCTGAAAGATGCAGGTACAAGGGCCGTATGACTTGACAGACAGAACTTGTTGCGAAGGGGAGTGCCTTGTGATACATCAGAGAGAGTTTACTTTGTTACAAAATATATCTCTGAAGCAGAGAACATTACAAAAATCATTAAAATAATTGGGGAATCATCCAAAGTGATACGCTACTATGCAAAGTCTTCCCAAAGCCACCAGTCATAAGCTTTAAGAGATGTCCTACCCTAAGTGACAAATTAGTCCACAGCTATATTCCTAGTGACTCTTAGAAAACGTGGCCAGACCACAAACCCAGGGGCTCTTTTAAATGCAACCAGTGCAGAAATATTGCACAGAAGTATTTTGTTGACACAGCTTCTAAAACGGAGTATCAAATCAAGCATTTCATTCACTACAAAACCACTCATGTCATCTACAGATTGGAATGTCCACAGTGCAAGGTGTTCTACATTGGACGGGCAAAGAGATACCTTCAAGACCGCTTAGTGGAACACAAGTAGGCCATACGGGGAGGCAACGAAGACTAACCTATGCCAAGGTACTACAAGTCCTTACACCATGGCGACCCTGCCTCCCTACAAGCTATGGGTATTGATCATGTTCCGGCCTCAATTAGAAAAGGCGACCGTCTTAAACAGCTAAACCAGAGGGAATGTTTTGGGATTTAAAAACTACAGGCCACGAATTACCCTGGTTTAAATTAAGATATTGATTTCTCACCTTTCTTGTACAGTCGTGAGAGGCCCCTTTGCTGTCATCTAGTGGACATATTGCTCTATTGCCCTCAGGTATGTTTAGACTGCGGTGGTCAATATTTGCTGTGATCTAGTGTACTATAAAATTGGTGGCTCTCCTATTGTTACCACATTGCCCAGTCATATTCAAGGTTAGAACTACTTTTATAGGGGTTGGTGCTTGTAGCATTGATTTGCATTTTGATAACATATCTACAGTATTTCACTTTTTTATATGTACAGTATTGCTTACTAGGTGTTGTCCAATGAATTCTGTAACCACTCCGTCTTCAAATCAGGGTTTATTGGAAAAAGCTGTTCAAAAGAGGACATTAACGAAGGCCATGCAGCCAAAATGCATCTGAGTTTTTAATCTTTGTTGCCATTGAACATGCCATACAAATACATTTTAATTAACTGTATGAAGAGAGAGCCTTGGTCTTCCTTTCTTTTTGACATACGTAGATTTGTTGGCCAATTCCTCCACCCTCCATGCACTCTTCAAATAGCCTACATTCCATGTCAGTGACGGGCTGTTAAGTTAAAACCAGGACTCGAATTGACGGGGTATGAGAGGGTATGCCATAGGCCTACCTTTTATTAAAGAAAATGCAAAAAGCACAGGCACATTGTTAGTTTAAGATTTTGCAAAAATGTTATAAAGTGATCAATAACAGCACTTTGGTCCGCAATGCTTTATGCTAGAAACAAGCTGTAAAACACACCGGAAAGACATGAATGCATATGGGGGATATCATTGTTTAATTTCTTTGACATTCAGAGACTGAGCTACAATCTTTTATAGCCGAGGAGACAGAACATGGTTGCTTGGGAAGTAATCTAATTCTGTCACTATCAATTGATTAAGCTATTTACATTCTGTACAATAGAAGATGTTTAAACTCAGACAGCTTTTAGAAAACACTTGTTACTTCTGTTGGGTTAAGCCAAGGAAGAAGAGTAGCCAGCAGTTAAAGCTTACATTTGTCTGTGTCGGTCGGCCTACTGTCTGGGGTGGAAAGGCAGGCCTACTGTCTGGGGTGGAAAGATAGGCCTACTGTCTGGGGTGGAAAGGTAGGCCTACTGTCTGGGGTGGAAAGGTAGGCCTACTGTCTGGGGTGGAAAGGTAGGCCTACTGTCTGGGGTGGAAAGGTAGGCCTACTGTCTGGGGTGGAAAGGTAGACCTAACTTTTGAAACTACCATGCTCAGATTCCTTATGACATTTCTGATTTCATTATTTGCAAACAGGGAGTTTCATTGCAAATAAGACACACTGATTTGGCATTGGAGGAATATGATAAGATGAACACATATGCCTATCTCTCTGTCCATTCTTATCCTGTAATTCCAGTCATTTGTGTGGTATTAAAAAACATTTTGTAAATACAGTATGTAAAATTATGCAGAATTGCATGACATTTTTACAAAAGGCAATTGTTTCTCTCAGACCTGGAAATACAATGATAGATCAATTCAATACTTTTCCCACCCCTACTGTGGTCCATAGTGGTCTGTGAACCCACAATCTTCTGGACCCCAAGCCATGTGTTGCCATGTAATGCTTACAGAACTAAGAACAGTTTCTAAAACGGCATAAGGCTCTGGTCTATCCAAGAAGTGAGGTAAGGATGTTCTTTGCTATCCACTTTAGGTTTTCATTATTCTTTTGGGTATAGGGGAGGGTCACTTGTTATTTTTCAAACGTCTAGGGAGGGTTTAGGTCAAATAAACTTCGCTGAAGGGATGGCCATCCATTTTCATCTCAGAGAGGTCCGATTTTCTCTATCTAATTACAAATAACATTCACACCCTAATTGGAGTGCCCAGGATTTTGTTTACTATATAACGTCTACCCCCGAGTCCAGGTTGAAAATATGAGTGTGATGGTCTGGTGGGTAGGCCCTATTATCTGTACACATGGTCCAACACAGACCATATAGAAATGTACACAGTACAGAAAGGATGTGAAAGCAATATATCATTTATACAGATCATGATGTTCCCAAAAATTCAATACCCATTTCCACAAGCTAAGATGTAAAGTACAAGTACTGTAGTTCTTCAATACAATTGACAAGTTGTCTTGGTGCTGTAGGTGAGAAAGATTGTCAATGCATTGTGCATTCAATTCACCTAGAATTCATAAACATCTGATATTCCAGATGCTTTGCTGTCTTGAAGAAAGTATTTCCTCTTGATGGGTCAAACCAGGCCACTAAGGAAATAAAAAATAAAAACAAAACTGTATTAGTCTAACAACTATTAACTTGTTTCATTTAGACTCCCTTCATGGTTGGTGATTCTCTCTAATAGAACAAACCATTGTAATGTTTCACTTTGCAAAAACAATATAGACTTTGGGTAGTTGCTTGGTAATGCAAAGTAATCAAATGGAAAACCTCTCACTTAGGCCTTTGGTTTTCTGAATGTGTCGATTCTTCCTCCATGTTTGACTCTGATGTTTGGGAATATGTCTTTTAAGGCAACGTACAAATCCTCAAAGTCCTGATTCACTGTTATGTCCTAGAGGTTATAGTATACAGAGACACACATTATCAGGTGAGTGGCTTTGCATCAATAGGTAGGTGGTGTGTTGTGAAAGGGTCATTCATCCAAGTGACAATAACACAAGTGAAAATCCATGACCTACAGAAAAGTCCAGGCACTCCATAGCTGATTCTGCGTTTCCCTGGATTGCTTTCAGGACTCCGTAACACCCGGCAGTCTGTATAGGATTCCTCCCCATCTGACCAAAGGCAGGTCAATTAACATAGAATCAGCAAAGATACCACTGGCAGATATTAATAGACATAGTATCAAATATAATTTTTTGTCTTTCTACGACCTTGTTTTTGGGGCTGCTTCTTGGGTGTTTATCTTGAAAAATATAGTGATGAGCCATTTTATCCCACTTTTACCAATTTCTCCCTCACGCATATCCACCACTGCTTTCCATACTACAGCCAATCTCTTTTTTTCTGACTTACATAGAGTTTTTTTATTGTCTTGTTTACTTTGAGGCCCATGGTGAAGCGGATCGCACCTTCAGGGGGTATTCGATTGTTACTGTGGGAGATATAAAAAAAAAACAATAAGTGTTGGGGGGAGGGGTGAGGCAAGCAATATAAAACTGTTGCCTTTCAAAGGACGTCTTCACATTTTGATATGATAGCAGTTATCTTGTAGAAAGTTTTGCAAACCAATTTCAACAGGTAGTAAGTAGTCGTCCGTCGAAATAAAAAGCTTTACGCCATACCGTACTGCCTATATTAGGACCATCTGTTTAATAACTTTTAATGTTAATTGAGAAAAGTGTATAAGCAAATACAGGCAAAAACCTTTGTACCTTATATTGAGGTCCTCTAGAGTGTTGTTGTCTTTGAGAGCCTCTCCTAAAGCTATGGCTCCATCCTTACCCAGGCCGTTGTAAGACAGATCCAGTGTTCTGAGGAATATGTTGGCCTGGGACATTACAAGTGAATGGTATTATTACAAGCTATTTCACTGTACTCCGGAACAGAATATCTGATTTAACTGAGCTCATTTAGAGTTTCATGAAATCATTTGAACAAGATCAGATACTGTAGATGTTATCTCGGCAACCCAGAACCAAAATCTAGTGCCAGAGCTTGTACATCTGTCCATAAGAGATTAGATGAAAAGCAAAGTTTTATCAAATATCATACTGTATAAATGGGTTGAAATGATCTATTATAAAGGTTATTACGTCTTGTGTTAGCCTCAGGCATTCACAAAGTGAGGACTATGTATGTTACTGCAAAGCCGCCTGAAATCAACAGATACCTATCTATGTACTAGACCTAGATTTCATAACATGTACGCTCAGGTTATATGATTTACCCCAAGGCCTTTAGCCAAAGCCACCGCTCCTTTCCCACGTATACAGTTCCAGGCCAGACTCAATGATTTCAGCCCTGTGTTCTCAGCGATAGCATGTCCCAGGACCTGACCTGATGAGAGAAAAATAAGCTGTGTCTCAATAGTCTTAAGTGGCCTCCTCAATGGCCTCCTCAGTTTTATTTGTCCCCCTTGTCTCCTCTTCTTGTCACCTGGAAGCAATATGGTGGATCCCTACCACTACCAGGAATTTGCTTTCACCTGTCCACCTTTCTTTTCTGTCAGTGTATATGAAGGAGAGGAGAGAAGGAAAGGAATGCCACTTGAAACGGAGATGCACCCCAAGAGAATGGATTATCCTCATTGAAGAGTAATGCATTTCTATCACAATGATCATGTCTCCTTTCAACACATATAATTCACTGTTATAGACAGTGATGGCTCTCTATTTACCTAGTTTTGCTCTGTGGAAAGGCAATAACAGTCAAGAAAAACGAATAAAATGTCAGTGTATCTTCAATGACACTGTTAATCATCATGGGTCAATATTCAAGACTGGTGTTCCTATGACAACGATCACAACGTATGAGAAAAGGATATATAATTTATTAAATCAGTGATGGGAAGAGTACTAAGTGTCTGATATGAGTGTATGATTCAAAACTAATACACACGGATCCTTTTAGAAGAGACAGTGAAGATAATACGAACACACACACTACCCCCTCCACCAATACGTGGAAGACACTTCCCATGTGGAAAAAACATTTTATGTATATTTCTCAAGAATTAGAATTATACTAAAATGGTATTTGAATTAGAATTCCTGTATTTTCTTTACATAAAAAGTGTATTTATAATGTATTTCAAGTATTCTTTTGCAACTACACTTCCACTTATTAACCACATCAGCTATTGTAAGTAGTCACGTAAAGGTCACCTTGATTGAAGCAGTTGTGGCCATAGCTACAAATTAGTGATGGGTCGTTCGCGAACGTGTCAGCTCTAAGAGCCGGCTCTGGTAGGTGAACGTTGGGAGCCGGCTCACATATCAGAAGAGCCAAATCTTTTTATAAAAAATATTAAGATATGAATAATCAAAATATTTAAATTTAAAAAGAAGGAGGGATGACTGAGCCAATTCACTCATAGTCACACACTTAGCAGCCGAGGACAGAGAGGAAGGACAGCTGTGAAAACAACAGCTGGAAAATTAGTCAGAAGCACAGTAGCATTTGGATGCATTTTAATAATGTAGACAATGTTAGAGCACGGTGTAGAATTTGCCCCCAAAAAATCTCATATAAAGCCAGTTCTACGCACAGCCTACACCGGCGAACTGTGCACCCAACTTTGAAGCTAGTTGTAGCGCAGCTTTGAGAAACTAGCGGACCTCCTAGTGATAGTGGTGGAGCCAGCACCTCCACACGTGGAGATGTATCCACTCAGTCAAGTAGGCCTACTCCGCAACCCACAGCAACACAGTCTTCTATGGACCGGTTTATGCCAAAGTCTGTCTGTAGCAAAACAAGGCCAAATTGATATTGCATTGGCTAAAACGATTGCCACCGATTTCCAATCATTTTCGATCGTGGAGGACAGAGGTTTAAGAAATTATAGGTTTAAGAAATCCAACGTACACAATTCCAAGCAGCAAAACCCTTTCAAAATCACTTATTCCACAACTGTAAGAGAGCACACAGGCTTCAGTGCGGGAAGGAGTCCAAAAAGCTACTGCAGTTTGCATTACCACTGACTGCTGGACATCAAGGGTAACCACTTCTTACATGTCGGTTACATGTCACTTCATTGAAGATTTTTCTATGTCTAGCTGTCTTCTGGTCTGCTTTGTGTTCAGCGACAGACACCTCAGAGAACTTGGCAGAGGAACTGTTGAGAGTGGCCAGAGAATGCCAAGTAGATGGAAAAGTGGTCTGTTGTATTAGCAACAATGCAACTAACATAACCAAAGCCATGAAAATGTTCAAATGGACCCATCATCCATCTCTTGCCAACACAATCAACCTGATTGTAAGAGATGCTCTGAAGGTGATGAAGCCCACTGTGGACAAAGTGAAAGCAGCTGTGGAAAACTTCCTCAGGAGCACAGTAGGTGCTGAAAAACTAAAGTCTACAGAACACCAGAGCTGAGGCCTAAACAAGACTGCACTACAAGGTGGAATTCAACATTTTATATGTTGAAGCGGTTTCTTGAGTCAAAGGATGCCATCATCTCTACCCTGACCAGTGTCAATGCACCTGTTGATGCTCTGACCCAAGAGGAATGGGAGGTGGTGGAGGAGGTGTGCAGAGTCCAGGAACCCTTTGAGCAGGTCACTGTGGAGAGGTACAGTAAGCAGTTCTTACTACATCATTATTTAATCCAGTATTATATATATGTATATGAGCAGTAGATGAGAATGTAGTATCAGTAGACAAAACATGAACTAATAAGTTACTGTTCTTTTTTCAGCTATGTGACAGCCTCAAATTATATTCCTTTGATAGGGTCTGCAGCGAATCACACCCAGCCACTAGAGAGAAGCAAATGTAACCACAGGACATGCGACAGAGTTGATGGACACCCTATTTTCATCAATGGACAGAAAGTTCCACAGAATGGAATATAATCACGTGCTATCAGAAACTGCTGCACTTGACCCCAGGTTTAAGAAGTTAGCCTTCAGTGATGCCAGAGCGATTGATGAGGCTCTTCAAAGAATAACCTCAGCAGCAGGGAGGGACAGCCCCAGCAGTCAGTTGGCTCAGGCACCAGAGCAACAGGATGAAGAGGGATCAGATGGAGCAGAAGCACCAGCACTAGTGCCACAAACATCTGCTGTTTGGATGCTGTTTGAAAATGAACATCAAAACATTTAAATAAGCTAAATATGAGGAACAAGATCATATAATAAATCAAAACATCAGCGGCAGAAAAGGATGCTGGGTAATATGCAAATTATTGTGCACATGTATTATTGAGGGGAGTGTGTTTTCATTAGTATATTTTCTTGAGATATAAAAAAGTATACTCTCAAGAAACATGTTCCTCAGCTGTACATGTTTGCTTATGTGGAATAAACGATCTTTGTCAACTTTCTCTGCACTCTTCTGAACAGGAATTCAGAAAGTACTTCAAAACTCATTATCGGCACTGAAACTACAGTGCCTTGCAAAACCATTCATACACCTTGGATTTCTTCACATTTTATTGTTACAAATTATTGTTAATTGTAATTTTTTCCTTCAACAATCTACACAAATACTCCAATCTCAAAGTGGAAGATTTCTCCCCCAAAAAATGGTAAAGATTGATAGAAATTAAATCACTTCAAATGAATTTAATTGTATTTTCTTTGGTCAACAATCTACACAAAATACTTTAATCTCAAAGTGGAAGATTTCTCGAAATAAAATTGTAAAGATTGATAGAAAATAAATAACTAAAATATAGTCGTTGCACAAGTATTCAACCCCCGGAGTCGATATATGTTAGAAACACCTTTGGCAGTGATTACAGCAGTGAGTCTTCTTGAGTAAGTCTTTACGAGCTTTATACACCTGGATTGTGCAATATTAGCCCTTTATTATTTTCATAAATCTTCAATCTCTGTAAGATGTTGGTGCTCATGGCTACACAGCAATTTTCTAGTCTTGCAATAGATGTTCAATCAGATTTAAGTCAAAACTGTAAGTTGGCTACTCAGGAAAATTCACTGGCTTCTTGGTGAGTGTAGATTGTGTTCTGAGTTATTGACCTACTCAGTGATGTGTTGTTTGCCCCAAACATAAAGCTTTGCATTTAGGATAGTTCAATATTTCTTTAGTGCCTTGTTACATACAAGATGTATGTTTTGGAATATTTTTATTCTGTATATTTATATTCTTCTTTTCACTCTGTCATTTAAGTTATTCATTGTGGAGTCACTACAATGTTGTTGATTCATCCTCAGTTTTCTCGCATTACAGCCACTGAACTCTGTAACTGTTTTACAATCACCAATTGCCTCATGGTAACATCCCTGAGCAGTTTCATTCCTGTGCTGCAGCTCATTTCAGAAGGTCCTACTTGTCTTGTCTTTGATGTGTCTGGGTCATTTAATACATAATCCACAGCATAATTATTAACTTGACCTTATTAAAGAGATATTCAATGTCTGATTTGATATTGTTACCGATCTACCAATCACTGCCCTTTTTATGAAGCTTTCGAAAGGCTCCCTGGTCTTTGTAGTTGAATATGTGCTTGAATTTCAATACACGACTGAGGGACCTTACAGATGTTGTATGTATGGGGAACAGAGGAAGGGTTAGTCATGAAAAAATCATGTCAATCCCTATTATTTCACACAGAGTCCATGTAACATATTCTGTGATTTGTTAAGCCAAATTTGACTCCTGCAGTAATTTAGGCTTGCCTAAACAAAGGAGCTGAATACTTATGCAATGACTATATTTTAGTTATTTAATTTTTATTAATCTTGTTTTTTATTATTTTACTTTGACTTTGACATTGCAGAGTATATTGAGTTCGTTGTTGACAAAAAATGACAGTTAAATCAATTTTAACGCCACTTTGTAACGCAGTTAAATGTGAAGGAAGGAGTCTTACTTCCGGCGCCGACAGAGATGGCCGCCTCGCTTCGCGTTCCTAGGAAACTATGCAGTTTTTTGTTTTTTTACGTGTTATTTCATACACTAGTACCCCAGGTCATCTTAGGTTTCTTTACATACAGCCGAGAAGAACTACTGAATATAAGATCAGCGTCAACTCACCATCAGTACGACCAAGAATATGTTTTTCGCAATGCGGATCCTGTGTTCTGCCTTACAACCAGTGTAACCGAGTGGATCACATGCAGCGACCAAAAAAAAAAAAAAAACGACTCAGAAAAAGAGGGAAACGAAGCGGTCTTCTGGTCAGACTCCGGAGACGGGCACATCGTGCACCACTCCCTAGCATTCTTCTTGCCAATGTCCAGTCTCTTGACAACAAGGTTGATGAAATCCGAGCAAGGGTAGCATTCCAGAGGGACATCAGAGACTGTAACGTTCTTTGCTTCACGGAAACATGGCTAACTGGAGAGACGCAATCCGAAGCGGTGCAGCCAGCGGGTTTCTCCACGCATCGCGCCGACAGAAACAAACATCTTTCTGGTAAGAAGAGGGGCGGGGGCGTATGCCTTATGACTAACGTGACATGGTGTGATGAAAGAAACATACAGGAACTCAAATCCTTCTGTTCACCTGATTTAGAATTCCTCACAATCAAATGTAGACCGCATTATCTACCAAGAGAATTCTCTTCGATTATAATCACAGCCGTATATATCCCCCCCAAGCAGACACATCGATGGCTCTGAACGAACTTTATTTAACTCTCTGCAAACTGGAAACGATTTATCCGGAGGCTGCATTCATTGTAGCTGGGGATTTTAACAAGGCTAATCTGAAAACAAGACTCCCTAAATTTTATCAGCATATCGATTGCGCAACCAGGGGTGGAAAGACCCTGGATCATTGTTACTCTAACTTCCGCGACGCATATAAGGCCCTGCCCCGCCCCCTTTCGGAAAAGCTGACCACGACTCCATTTTGTTGATCCCTGCCTACAGACAGAAACTAAAACAAGAAGCTCCCACGCTGAGGTCTGTCCAACGCTGGTCCGACCAAGCTGACTCCACACTCCAAGACTGCTTCCATCACGTGGACTGGGAGATGTTTCGTATTGCGTCAGACAACAACATTGACGAATACGCTGATACGGTGTGCGAGTTCATTAGAACGTGCGTTGAAGATGTCGTTCCCATAGCAACGATTAAAACATTCCCTAACCAGAAACCGTGGATTGATGGCAGCATTCGTGTGAAACTGAAGGCACGAACCACTGCTTTTAATCAGGGCAAGGTGTCTGGTAACATGACTGAATACAAACAGTGCAGCTATTCCCTCCGCAAGGCTATCAAACAAGCTAAGCGCCAGTACAGAGACAAAGTAGAATCTCAATTCAACGGCTCAGACACAAGAGGTATGTGGCAGGGTCTACAGTCAATCACGGACTACAGGAAGAAACCCAGCCCAGTCACGGACCAGGATGTCTTGCTCCCAGGCAGACTAAATAACTTTTTGCCCGCTTTGAGGGGAATACAGTGCCACTGACACGGCCTGCAACGGAAACATGCGGTCTCTCCTTCACTGCAGCCGAAGTGAGTAAGACATTTAAACGTGTTAACCCTCGCAAGGCTGCAGGCCCAGACGGCATCCCCAGCCGCGCCCTCAGAGCATGCGCAGACCAGCTGGCCGGTGTGTTTACGGACATATTCAATCAATCCCTATACCAGTGTGCTGTTCCCACATGCTTCAAGAGGGCCACCATTGTTCCTGTTCCCAAGAAAGCTAAGGTAACTGAGCTAAACGACTACCGCCCGTAGCACTCACATCCGTCATCATGAAGTGCTTTGAGAGACTAGTCAAGGACCATATCACCTCCACCCTACCTGACACCCTTGACCCACTCCAATTTGCTTACCGCCCAAATTGGTCCACAGACGATGCAATCTCAACCACACTGCACACTGCCCTAACCCATCTGGACAAGAGGAATACCTATGTGAGAATGCTGTTCATCGACTACAGCTCGGCATTCAACACCATAGTACCCTCCAAGCTCGTCATCAAGCTCGAGACCCTGGGTCTCGACCCCGCCCTGTGCAACTGGGTACTGGACTTCCTGACGGGCCGCCCCCAGGTGGTGAGGGTAGGCAACAACATCTCCTCCCCGCTGATCCTCAACACTGGGGCCCCACAAGGGTGCGTTCTGAGCCCTCTCCTGTACTCCCTGTTCACCCACGACTGCGTGGCCATGCACGCCTCCAACTCAATCATCAAGTTTGCGGACGACACAACAGTGGTAGGCTTGATTACCAACAACGACGAGACGGCCTACAGGGAGGAGGTGAGGGCCCTCGGAGTGTGGTGTCAGGAAAATAACCTCACACTCAACGTCAACAAAACTAAGGAGATGATTGTGGACTTCAGGAAACAGCAGAGGGAACACCCCCATCCACATCGATGGAACAGTAGTGGAGAGGGTAGCAAGTTTTAAGTTCCTCGGCATACACATCACAGACAAACTGAATTGGTCCACTCACACAGACAGCATCGTGAGGAAGGCGCAGCAGCGCCTCTTCAACCTCAGGAGGCTGAAGAAATTCGGCTTGTCACCAAAAGCACTCACAAACTTCTACAGATGCACAATCGAGAGCATCCTGGCGGGCTGTATCACCGCCTGGTATGGCAACTGCACCGCCCTCAACCGTAAGGCTCTCCAGAGGGTAGTGAGGTCTGCACAACGCATCACCGGGGGCAAACTACCTGCCCTCCAGGACACCTACACCACCCGATGCTACAGGAAGGCCATAAAGATCATCAAGGACATCAACCACCCGAGCCACTGCCTGTTCACCCCGCTGCCATCCAGAAGGCGAGGTCAGTACAGGTGCATCAAAGCTGGGACCGAGAGACTGAAAAACAGCTTCTATCTCAAGGCCATCAGACTGTTAAACAGCCACCACTAACATTGAGTGGCTACTGCCAACACACTGTCAATGACACTGACTCTACTCCAGCCACTTTAATCATGGGAATTGATGGGAAATGATGTAAATATATCACTAGCCACTTTAAACAATGCTACCTTATATAATGTTACTTACCCTACATTGTTCATCTCATATGCATACGTTGATACTGTACTCTATATCATTGACTGCATCCTTATGTAATACATGTATCACTAGCCACTTTAACTATGCCACTTGGTTTACATACTTATCTCATATGTATATACTGTACTCGATATCATCTACTGTACTCGATATCATCTACTGTATCTTGCCTATGCTGCTCTGTACCATCACTCATTCATATATCCTTATGTACATATTCTTTATCCCCTTACACTGTGTATGACAGTAGTTTTTTTTTTTTTTTTTGGAATTGTTAGTTAGATTACTTGCTCGTTATTACTGCATTGTCGGAACTAGAAGCACAAGCATTTCGCTACACTCGCATTAACATCTGCTAACCATGTGTATGTGACAAATAAAATTTGATTTGATTTGATTTGATTTGATTTAGGAATCCAAGGGGTATGAATGCTTTTGCAAGGCACTGCCTACTTAGTGTACTTGATCACTTTCATAAAAATAAAAAAAATGCTTCAACTTAAAAACAGTGTGTATTTTCAATTAATATAATAAATTACAATTAGTGTTTGAAATTTAAGTACAGTTTTAATGAGTGTGTTTAAGTTTAATGTATATTTCTAGTGTACTAAAAGACTGAAAAAAACTATGAATATAAAGTACACTTTTAATAAGTGTATGGAAGTGCAATGATATTATATTTCACATATACTAGAAAAATACATCTCGTATTTGAAGTATATTATTATCATTTGTTTGTATTGTAAAAATGTGTATATATTCAATTTCTCAGGCCTTGCCTGAAGCCCCACGGTCTGGTTTGTCATTTACTCTGCGTCAGGTAAAGGTTTTTGTTACAAATCTCATCCACAACCACATCCTAATTGAGTGGGCTCATAATGAAGGAGATTTCTTGACCTTTGAATGCCACAATCTGCAACAAAATATGTGGTCTGTGTCTAGCCGCTCTGCATCAATATGTCACCACCGGTGTGTGTCTGTGTGTTTCATAAACTCACTGGCTGCAGTCTTTTCAGTTGACTGGAACAGATTTCAGTTGTCGGGAACTGTTTTCTACGCCCCACTGGATAGCGATAAACAGATACATTTGAGTGATTGATAAGGGCATTTAGAGCTTGAAATTGAAGTGATTCACTTTTGTTGGGAGTTATAGTGGATTACATGAATTTGTTTATCTAACATACAAGTGCTGTGAACTACACCAGAGGTGACTGTAGAGTGGAGGTTGTTATCCAGTATTCTTTAGAAAAATATCTGTAATTTCTCTGATACCCTCAATGAAATGAACTTCTTTAATGGAAAAAAAAATCCTCATCCAAGAATAGGAAGACGTCATGTTGTTTAGGGCCTATATTGGAATTTGTTATGGTCTTTCAAAGTGTCTCAAAACAGCCCAACTTTATGTCTTAAGATGTCTCGAAGGTTACGGCTGGGTATGATTTTTACAACATCTGTTGGGTGTTCCTCAAAGCTCTGATCTCAGACCACTACTGCTCTAATTATAATCATAAACTGGGTGGTTCGAGCCCTGAATACTGATTGGCTGACAACCATTGTATATCAGACCGTGTATCACAGGTATGACAAAACATTTACTTTTACTGCTCTAATTACGTTGGTAACCAGTTTATAATAGCAATAAGGCACCTCGGGGGTTTGTGGTTTATGGCCAATATACCACACCCCCTCGTACCTTATTGCTTAAATGCACAATTCCTCTCCAATTACCACCTCACCCAATCCAAGACACACAACTATTAAATGCTGTACCTCCCATGGGGTTGTGGCTGAGGTGGGTGCCCTACCCAAACTCTTTCCCTCTCTGTCACCTCTTCATCCCCAGGGTATCCAACTCCTAATGTACTGTATGTATGTATGTCCAGGGTTTGGGTTAGATAGACACACTACTACAACCCTACTGTACCTGCTGTGTCTCATCATGTTTCATGTGTCCCATCATGTTGTGGCTAAGGTCTCTCTCACACACACACACACACACACACACACACACACACACACACACACACACACACACACACACACACACACACACACACACACACACACACACACACACACACACACACACACACACACACACACACACACACACAGTGCCCAAACCCTACCTGCTGCATCTCCTATGGTGTTGTGACTGAGGTCTAGGGTCTCCAGCTTGGTGTTGGAGGTCAGGGTCTGGGCCAGGTGTTGTGCGGCCCGGTCAGCCAGCTCGTTCCCAGACATGCTGAGTGAGACCAGTGTGGTGTTCTCCTGCAGCATACTGGACAGGGTCTGGGCACCACACTCCCCCAGCCTGTTCTCCCCCAGGTCCACCTCTGAGAAGGAGACACACATGTCACAGAGAGGTCTGAGGTCATACAGGGTTAGAGTAGAGCAGAAGGTTGAGCTGTTAGTTGTTGTTTGTGAGTATCTGTCATATCCTCTTATATGGTATAGGTTGTCATTAATGTATTAATCCTGTTGTAATGTTGTCTGCCTGGCACATTATAAAGATTATTCAATTGATTTGTATTTGTTGAAACCACTTTGTTCTCTCATCAAAGCACAATGTTTAAAATCGAATGTAATCGAATGAGTCATCTGCCATCTTTTGTTCAGGTGAGATATATCACCTTAAAGCATCACATTCCACTTTCGTTGGCAGCAGTTAACCTATTATTCTAATAGCAGTGTCATTAAGGCATTGTGAATTACATTTATTAGTTCTGAATTAGAACCATTGGAATTGTGGTTGTGGATTTAATGACACACTCAGCGGTGAAACAATTTCTCCCTTGGATCATGAACTGTGTACGGAGCTTGCTGCTAGCTAGACACTGACTGAATGTTAAATAGGTCCCTAGGTGTCGAGGCACGACAAGGATGGCAGTGAGTGAGGTCGGCGCGCGGATGGGTGTGGGTGGCACCGCCGCCTTCCTGAGTCCCCTGGGCCTCGGATTGGAGGTTGGTGGAGTGCCCACCTGTGATGTAACAGTTCTCCTTTAACATCTCGGCCATGGCAGCCCCGCCAGTCCCTTCCATGCAATTATCCCTGAGGTTCAGCTTCAGGAGGGAAGTGTTGGTTACCAAGGAAACCGCCAGTGCTTTGGTGCCCTACAGAACACATTTCACACAAAGACTATTTAGTTTGTTTCTCTCTCTCTCTTTTCTCTTTTTCTCTCTCTTTCGTCTCCTGTTGTTTTTCCCCCTCTTTTTTAAAAATGGAAATAGGATGAGCTCTCGAGAGCAGGTGTGTGCCTGTATGTGTGGGTTTTTGCCTCTTTTACCAGGTACCTATTATGAAAACATCTCACCCATCTAATGGGTGCCAGAATGACCTTGTTCTTTATTGAAGGACCTCTCATATCCGCTAGGCTTTTGTTGCACAGGTTAATAATAAAAGAGATGCTCCATGGTTTAGACTAATGAAGCAGACAGAGGTCACATGGAGGGAGGCGTGGGTTCAGGGAATGAGACAGTCTAAGAAATTATAGTTTTGCCTGGCTAAAGAGAGAGTACATGGCTGTGCAGATGATATGAAAGATACCTTTTACCATAGCTTCAGGCTCCAGTCAGTCAGCCGTATCAGTACATTTGGTGTTAAATAGTATCCAGAACATACAACTATCTACTTAGCATTTAGATAACAAGCATATGGCTGGCTACTGTGGTTTTTCAGTGCTGTTTTAAGTGCACAGTGTTTGCAGATGCAAGGTAACGATTCACTTGAATCTTCTGTTGAAAAGGCTTCATAATTCTGTCAGGATAATGACACAGCAGTGTTCATAACCATCGTCCTGACAATTGACTTCAGTTACAGTATGACACAAAACATTATAAAGCTAAACTAGTTGGCTAGTTTTAATCTCGATAATTAGCTAAACTGAATACCGTTTTTCTCATTGCTGTGTAGCCAAAAGTCAATCTCAAAACCTGACCTGTTACAAATTCTGGAACGTGTTATGCCATATACACTGTATACTCATAGTGTTATGTAGCCTTAATGATACAGAGTTAAGTAAAGAGTAACTGAATGAGGGAGAGACCGTGGAAGGGAAACGTTTTGCATTATGAAACAGGGCACTGGCCTGGTCAGTCTTACCTGAGGCCCGAGGCCATGGTGCATCATGGCTAGCTCAGTATTGCCCATGTGTTTCAGGAAATAGGATACAGGGACTACATTGAACATTCTACACGCCTCCCTGTATCGAGTCTGGCCCGTCGGGTCATACGCCTCCTTCACATCTGCAACAGAACCAAGCAGACACAATACATATACTTTAGCTGGGCTTGAATGAACTTGCCTGACACAATGTCTCAAGTTTTAAGTAGAATATAAACACACGGGAAGTAGAAGAAGGTAAGTATGCTACAGGGTCAGTTCCAGGGTCAGTGCCAATACCATATTTATAATGTGAAGGGATACTGGAGTGGTAGGGGAAGATATGTTTAGAGGTAAGGTGGCTAGGCTTCAGGATATATGATAAACAGAGTAGCAGGAGCGTATATGATGTTTCTATGTGTGTGTGTGTGTGTGTGTGTGTGTGTGTGTGTGTGTGTGTGTGTGTGTGTGTGTGTGTGTGTGTGTGTGTGTGTGTGTGTGTGTGTGTGTGTGTGTGTGTGTGTGTAGATTCAGTAGGAATGTGTGTGCGTGTTATGTGTGTGAGCAGATGAAGTGTGTGTGTGTGTATTGGAGTGTCAGTGTGAATGAGTGAGTGTGTAGAGTGAGTATGTGAGTGTGCATATAGTCAGTGCAAAAATACAAAATGAAACAGAAGGGTCAGTGCAGACAGTCTGTGTAGCCATTTTGTTTGCTATTTAGCAGTCTTATGGTTTGGGGATAGAAGCTGTTAAGGAGCCTGTTGGTGTCAGAGTTGTTGCTCTGGTATTGCTTGCTGTGCGGAAGCAGTGACAACAGTACATGGCTTGGGTGGCTGGAGTCTTCAACAAATTCCCGGGCCTTCCTTTCACACTGACTCATATGGTCCTTGACGGCAGGGAGCTTGACCACAGTGATGTACTGGGCTGTCCACACCCCCATCTGTTGCGCCATGCAATCAAGGGGGATGCAGTTGCCATACCAAGCATTGATGCAGCCAGTCAAGATGCTCTCAATGGTGCAGCTGTATAACTTTTTGAGTATTTGCTTGAGTGCGGACCATTTTATGTCCTTAGTGATTTGGACACCGAGGAACATGAAGCTCTCAACCCGCTCCACTGCAGCCCTCCCCCTCCCCCCATTGCCTGTAGTCCACAATCAGCTCCTTGATCTTACTGACATTGAGGGGGCGACTATTTCCTGGCACCACTCTGCCAGGTCACTGACCTCCTCCCTGTAGGCTGCCTCATCGTCGCCGGTGATTGTGTCATCAGCAAACTTGATGATGATGTTGGAGTCATGCGTGGCCATGCAGGTGTCGGTGAACAGAGAGTACAGGAGGAGACTAAGCACACACCACTGCGGGGCCCCCGTGTTGAGGTTCAATATGGCAGAAGTGATGTTGCCTGGTGTCGGCCCATCAGGAAGTCCAGGATCCAGTTTCAGAGGGAGGTGGTCAGTCCCAGGGTCCCAAGCCTGTTGACGAGTTTGGAAGGGACTATGCTCTAATCAATTAACAGCATTCTCACGTAGGTATTCCTCTTATCTAGGTGGGCTAGGGCAGTGTGGAGTGCAATTGAGATTGCTTCGTCTATGGATCTGTTGGTGCGGTATGCAAATTGGAGTGGGTCTAGGGTGTCTAAGATGATGAAGTTGATGTGTGCCATAAACAACCTTTCAAAGCACTTCATGATTACAGATGTGAGTGCTACAGGGTGGTCGTCATTGTAGCAGGTAGCCTTAGAGTTCCTGGGAACAGGAATGATAGTGGTCAGCTTGAGATGGGGATCACAGACTGGGACAAGGAGAGGTTGAAAATGATCGTGAATATGCCTACCAGCTGTTCTGCGCATGCTCTGTGAACGTTCCCTGTGATACCGCCCAGCATCGCCACCTTACGAGCGCTGACCTGGACTGCCACATGCAGCGGGCGTTTGAGCCTGTGTAATAGGATTCTACCTTGTTCCTATATTGTCCTCTTGCTTGTTTGATGGCTCTGCGAAGGTTGCAGCGGGACATCTTGTACTTGTTCGTATCCTCAGCCGTATCCTTGGGGTTTGCTGCAGTAGCCCTGTGTGCGGTAGCCCTGTCCTTCAGTTTAGCACCAATCTCGGTGTTAATCCAGGGCTTTTGATTGGGGAAGCGACGAACCTTCACTGTGGGGATGTCAGCGATGCATTTCCTAATGAAGCTGGTGACGGCGGTGGTTAGCTAGTTGATGCTATTGGCGGAGTCCTGGAACATATTCCAGTCAGCGCTAGCAAAGCAGTCTTGTAGCATCCGATTTAGAGGGCCATTTCTCAACAGAGTGCATCAAGGGTGCTTCCTGTTTGAGCTGCTGCTTGTAAACAGGAAGCAGGAGTATAGAGTCATGATCTGCTTTGCCAAAGGGGTGATGACGGAGGGCCTTGTACGCTTGTTTGTGGGTAGAGTAACAGCGGTCTAGGACATTATCACCTCTAGTGGTGAAGGAGATGTGTTGATGGAAGTTGGGCATTGTGTCTTAATGATGCAGAATTCAATTCACCGCCAAGAAGGAAAGCAGCCTCCAGAGGCAAGGTTTTCTGCTTGTTTATAGCCTAGTACAGTTCATTAAGTACTAGCTTGTTGTTTTTCTTGTCCTGAGGTGGAATATTTACAGCAGTCGCGATAACAGCTGAAACCTCTCTCAGGAGGTAGAAGGGTATTCCAAGACGGGTTAACAATGGGTCAAGACTTAGAGACGCTAGAGTCAGCACAACATTTGCTGTTGATGAAGCGGCATACTCCTCCCCTCTCGATTTCACAGAATCCAATATCCTCTGCTCGGTGAATGGAGAATCCATCAAACTGTATTGCCTTGGGGGGTATCTTGTCCGAAAGCCATGCTTCAGAATGGCAGAGAGTCCCGTTGAAAGCAAATCTGCGATCGGAGGTCATCCATCTTATTATCAAGAAACTGGAAATTGGCCAATAGAATGGAGGGCGGTTTTCCCTTCACCTTAATCTCCCCAGGGTTCTTCCTCTCCTCTCTCTTTTTTGCTGACGTTTCCTCTTGAATTACACAAAGAGCCCAGGGCAGATGAGTTGAAGTGGATGTTGAAGCCAGAATTGAGGTTAGTAATGTGATGTTCAAAAGTTATTTTCGAACATAATAAATGATAACGGATGCATTCTGTGCAAAATAAATAAAGATAAACGCCAAAATAGTTGGGTCAGAGCTCACAAGACGGCAGCCATACAGTACGGCGCCATCTTGAAAATGGAACCAATAGAATAGTCCCAACACAGCAAACTCCGTCCACTGAGCACTTCAGACAAACTAAAGCAAATGCTCAAAATATTTGAAAGATTTCAAATAGTATCTGAACCCAGATCTAAACCAGCAATACGTTTCTCCAATAGAGCTGCTCACTATCAAAACATTGAGTTAAAGGACTTGGCATCTCTACATATCCATCTGAGACATTCTAAGCTGTCAATGTGACTTTGGTCTTTAAAGTCCCTTGCGGTTGATTTCACCACGTCTGGGGACTGGGTAGTGGGTTATAGCTTATTCATGTACCAGATGGTCTTCACTTATGGTGAAAGAGGCCTTACTACAAAGCCTAGATGAAGACATTAAGATGCAGAACAGGAATATATGTTTGAGCAGGAGTGTGTGTAGGTGTTTGTTTCTGCCATCCCTTCAACTGATCAGTAGGAAAGGCGAAGAGGGGGAGGGGAAGTGAGAGATGGAAAGAGAGAGACTTATTGGGACAGTTGCTCATGTTCAATGCATGATCTAAATATGATCAAATGATCACAGTGGGGCTTCAGAAATAAGATGAGGTTTATTTTCTATGAAAGAGTGAGAGGGAATATGAAATTGTAAACGATGTCTTTCCAGAAAGTGAGAGCGAGAGAGAGAGATACAAACAGAAAGAGCGTGTGAAAGTTGTGAATGTGAAAGTTTGATGATCTATCAGAGATGAAAAGGTTAATGTCAAACACGACTCATCAGTTAGCCATTTCTCAGAAATGAGTGGCAAACCATACGCACACTCTGCCCCTTAGCTCTCAGTACACCCTTTATCAGAACTTGTGATTCACCTACCTTTCTCTCATTCTCTCTTTTATTAAGAACTCGCAGCGCTATGATGTGCTACCTACCTCCCAGCTCCAAGTCTGTGTCATAGTCCTCATCTGAAGCTGTGATGACACATTCCTTCCCCCTCTCCTGTGAGTCTCCATCTCCAACTCCACTGCCCTCTTCTTCCTCCTCCTCCCCCTCATCCTCCTTTCTCTCACCCCTGACTGACACCTCCCCCTCAGGGCTAGAGTGGCGGCCGGACCCTGACCGGGTCACTGTCTGCAGCAGGGAGTGGGAGAGAATGTGGCTGAGGCTCAAAGAAAAGACACTCTGATCATACTGTAGCAGCTGGTTTTAGAATAATAGTGGAGACATCCCTGTATTAGAGATGTACTGTAAGTACAGGGCGGCATAACTCAAACTCTCGAGAGCTGTAGTACGCTGGTATTTATTCATGCCTTTTAACCAGAGGCGAATCAAGCAAACCAGTAGGACTGTGTCCCTCAAAGTGGATATTGACAAACGTAAAAGACAATCTATTAATCTCTCAAGTCAGATCCACCTGCTCATTTACCTGTCGGTCAACACTTCCCCTACTGAAAGCTTTCCTGGGTCTGCTGGGTGGTCGGCTCCCTATCCCACCCAGCTGCGCGCTCTCGCTCTCCGTCTCCGCGTCATCATCCTCCAGCACAGAAGGCAGCAGGGACTCTTTGGCCAACTTCTTCCCAACGACCATGGTTCCAACACAATGGACTTGGCTTGTCTTCCACCCAATATATGTTGTTGCTTGTAAGCTTTCACAGGTAGTTTTGCCAGTTTGAATTTGTTGATGTAAATCTAAGTGTGTTAGAAATCAGTGCAGTAAACTTTATGGCTGCTGCCGCAACATACCTTGCTCAGTAGGAGGGTCAACCTAGTAAAAACTATTGACTGGCAAGCGATTCAGCTAATTAGGAAGTTGTGGGCTTTTCACTCTGGCTCACACCCACCAATCCACAGGAGGCTGAGGACACAGGGGCTGATTTAATGTTGGACTAATTTACTTTGTTGTTAGGTTACCATGGTGCTGGATTGTATCTCTAGCTGAGTGCCACTGCCTACACTTTGCATCTCGGTGCCTGTATTGTACCAGAGTCCCTACCCTGTTGTGAAGGCTTTGAGAATGACAACAAGAGCAGGAAGCACACAGAGCTGGCTAGATTGCAGTAATTATACATCAGTTCAACACAGCAAAAGGCACAGGACATGGATTGTACACAATAGATCTCCTATACATACTTGATCTTTGAAACAACAATCCAAGCTGACCTTAAACTTCACTATCCACATCTCACTCATTTTTGGTCCCATGACACTAGTTTAAAAAAACTAAAGAAAATACAAACACGGTATTGACATACTGTTCATGTTTTTTTTTATTAAGTAAATGCAAAGTTCCTTGCAGTATGCATTCAAATGGAAACCGCCAAGGTTGATCAATTCCACACCAAGGAGCATATAGCAGAGGCTGTTTGGGTTGTTGGAGTTTAGCAGCAGCGATACAAACACAGAAACCCCTTGAGCACATCAACCGTCTGTCCCATCACACTGTATGGATGGATGGAGTCACAGTCGTAATGAGTGACACAGTGCTGGTAGGTAGACAGAGCTTTTTTTTTCTTTAAAGAGGACAGAGGTACAGTACATCATGCATTCAGCTGGTGCTGTGGTTTTTCCTGTGCCTAAAGGATATCAGGGAGACCACTGTAGACCTTGTTTTATTATGGGTTCTTTTTTACCAAGCAAAAGAGACATAATAATAATAATTAAATCATCAAAATACATTCTTAGAAAAAGTTAGTTCAAATAGTTTTGTTTTGTTTGTCTTAGTATATATGCTATATTTATATATTTTTGTTTTGTTTGTTTGTGTTTGTTTGTGTTTGTTTGTTGTTGAACGTTTTACAGAGTTTTGGCAGCCCTCATTTCAAATCCCCCAAAACCTGCTTAAACAAATTAATGTGGAAGAAGAAAACATTCAGCAAGAGGAACAATTAAAAAGGTTTGCCTATTTATCCCCAAACAAAAAAAGTTCCCCCATTAACAACGTACTCTATATGCGCCAGTAAGTAGCAGAGAGATAGAACACAGAAAGCCATTACGTTTCAATCATGCTGGTGGCCATTTTAGTTTGGAAACAAAGGAAGTACTTAAGGAAGAAAAGAAAATCCACAGGTTACTGCGGAGTTGGTTACCACTTGGAAATGTTACCACAAAACGTCAATGACATGTTTAGAATAGAAACAGCAGCCCTGCAAAGGCATGGCCTTCAAATGATGCTCAGTGAAAAGTGGGAAACGAAGTAAAAACAGTGCTTTGACACGAGCTTGCGCCGAAAACCCATCAGCAATAAACATATTTTAATTAAGATATCATCCTTAACCTTGTTTAATAATTAAGTAAACTCAACATAGTTGAATTGTAATGACAACAATCAAACGCAATGACCTGTATGATCTATTTCTTGACCTTGAGAATGCAATCAGAATTGTTTGGGTTTGCAGAGGGCACACATGCTGTAGCATTCAAGGTTGGTGTGTGTGCAGGGGGGAGGCAGAAGGAAGGTTCATTTAATTCTCAACAAAGACAAAGAGCATGCGAGGGTATTAAGTGGATGGTTCCAGCGAATGGAGAATGCATGCAGACAAATACATTTTGTTTTTCGCAAAAAGTACTTTAGTATTTTGTAGTGGTTATCACACAGCATTCATGGACGCATGCACACACTCACACAGCACTTGATAGACCTTCAGACAGGTGTCAGGTCTCAGGGACGAGAGGGGGAGCTGTGGCAGCATCACAAGTCATGTGGGCAGGCAGTTGGAGGTGGTGGCAGAGAGAAAGAGGGATAGAGTTACTGAGTGAAAGACCGAGAGACGGACAGACATGAAGGAACCATAAAACCATAAAGCAACACTCATCTACTCGTGCACTGATGTCAACATGAGATTTCTGCTGTTTGAGATTTCTTCTATTCGAGATTTCTGCCTCGTGAGATTTACGCCACTCTACCCTAAATCCAGATCTGATAAGACAAGACACTGCAGGGTTCCTTTACATGGATAGTTACATACAGATAGCCATGTATGAAACTCTGCTTACATGGAAGGTTATAATGGTGGTAAAAATGGAGATCGCAAGGATATGGTAATGGTTGGTCAAGGAGAACCAGCAAAGTATACCAACCCAACACCCAACCTCTTGATTAATTTGAAATCATGAATCTGTTCCTTCCTCTTTCCCCATTGTAAATACTATGCAAATTACTTTCAAGCCATTAGACAGCACCCCAATACCTCAGCATTTGGTCTTAGCGAATAAATAGGATAGGAAGGCAGTCAGATATGTACCATGGACTTTTCCTTTGATAATATTGTATACCATTTATAAGATGCAGAGCCCTCTAGATTATACGTAGTTGTTTTTGTGTGTAATATACTTAAATATTGGTTATGAGAATGTATACAAGAGATACACATGCATAGGCTTTCCCATGGCATGACAGGACATTTCAAACATTTCAATGGCTTTCATCCACATCTATATGCAGTTACTGTTGTGAAACCAGACCACAAAATGGCGAGACAACTTACATTCTGACAGGCAGGCGGAGAGACAGACAGGCAGGAAACAGAGAAAGCTGACAAGAGGAGCAGATGCATTTTAATGGACTTTCAAGGAGAGTCTGAACACTATTGTAGTTTTGGATGACCGTGTGGCCGGAAGGTTGAGGTTATAGGTTAACCAAATCCAGTTCATAGTTATTCACTGCTCTCCGAGCATAGCCTGTCTGTATCTAGTTCTCTCCCTCTTTCATTCTCTCCATCCCTTTCTCGCTCTCCCACACTCTTACAAAACCTTTAAAAAAAATTCAAAAATAAAAACAAAAACTGGAATCTCAGTTATGAACAATACACACCAAAGCAGGCTAGACCAGCTCTGACTGACATGGGTTTGGCCTTGTATACACTGAAATGCACCAGAGTCAGTTGGTTGGGAATGGAACTTAAACTTAAACTTAAACTGATTCGCCAATCAAAGCATTGTGACCTTGTTTCCAGGTACCACAAGTAGTCCTGCAAATATAAAAGTTTAGCAAAAGGTTTTGACTAACATTAAATAGCTAACAAACAGTATGATATATTTATGAACTAATATTCTCATCTTGCTCATGCATCAACAAAGTGGCAGGTATAATACTGGGTGCACATTATGACGCATAATGAAATCAGAAAGTAATCAATTTAACAAAACATCAATGTTCTTGTAAAATAAAATATTTCAAACGTTACTACAGACTAATAAGTGCAGAGCCTGACTGACCATGACGAAGCAGAACTGGTATAAAAGAGAACAAAAACAAACCCAAAGATATTCTTTACAGTACAAAACTTGGCACAGTATTATCGACCAGCTGTAGTGTCACTCATTTCCCTGCTCCACTGCTGCATACGGCCCTTCCAATTGGTCCACATCAGAAAGATCCGGAAGCCCCACTTATGGTTCTACGAGCAGAACACCCTGACAGAAACAGAGAGAAAAGGGCAAGCGAGAGACAGGTTACAGGCATTACTCATCCAGCTCACTTAGTAACAAGGGTTTTTTGATCACAACACTGAGAAATTCAAGTGACATTTCACACAGAACCACTGTGGCTGGCCAATACAAGCCGCCATACGTTATTTTGCAGCTTTTTAATGAGGCATTGTGCAAGTCAGCCTTAATTCTCCACTCCTCTTATGACAAGTGTATATGAATAAAAATAAAGGAGGCTCTTATCTTTAAAAGCACAAATGCAGAGTGAGTGGAGAACATAACAGAGCCCCTCGCTAACTGCAATCCGGTTAGTTGAGTTGGAGCCCTTTTCAACTGATTTCTATGGTTACCCGTTCTGCATTTTGAAAACGGTCATAAATCAAACCAGAGGCTGTATCTCCAGTGTATCTACAGCTTTGCAGGTCCCTCCTACAAGTATGGCACAAACATGCAAAGACATGCAAAGCTGTGGGGACGACGACTCTAGACTCACTCGTCAGAGTCCTTTTTGCTTTCCTCGATGTAGGCGATGGATTCTGAACGCAGTCGGTTGGTGACCTCATAGGTACGCAGCGTGACACCGAAGATGTCCTCGTGATAACGGTTCTCGTCCTGCGAGGAGAGATGATAAGATTTGTGAGATAAGATGGGCACAGAATGATACAATAGGCACAGAATGATACAATAGGCACAGAATGATACAATAGAGAAAGTGAGGTTAGTTAGGCACAGGAAGATACCATTGATTCAGTGTGGTGAGCTGTGGACAGATAGAAAAGACAGATACAGTGATGTGTCACTACACTGTACAGTACAGCATTGCCTTCAAAAAATGGTTCAATCGCCAAGGCTTGGATAAAAGCTTTCATTAGTTGATCAATAAATTGGACATGTTGCAGGCAGCGCTTTCAAAATGTGTTTGATTATATACCCCCTCTGCTTAGTTAAAAGTGACCTAGCCATTTTGCTCATGTGACCCTTCGATTTCAATATTTTACGTACAGTACGCAGTCTGTAGTTGGTTGTCTGGTGGTTTAAAATTGCTTATTAAAATCTTTGAAAGTTGTGTTTTTGGTTTCCCTTTCTTTGAGTTTTAAATGTAAGAGCCCTCCTTTCAGTTCTCTTTTGAATCCCACTGAACAAAATTCTGAATGCGTCGGTCACATTCTGAAAATCATCCACAAGTAGGTAGGCGTGCAGTCATCTCAAAAAGTGAACCTTCCAAGGTCTAAATCTAAATTGCTTGACTTAGTTACTTTGTATGTTTTGTCTGTCAGGTTGGTTCGTTTGTTAACAGTGTACAATATAGTGAAGCATATTGTCCCTACTCGGAGTTTGCTGATGTAGAACCCAGCGTCCTCCAGTGTCATGTTTCCCTGCAATTTGATGATCTGCTGGACGGTCTTGAGGACATCCCCGGCCATACCCACGTCCCCACACACATAGATGTGTCCTCCCTCCTCCCTCAGACACTGGTACACAGTCTCTGACAGCTTCTCACGAAGCACATCCTGCACATATTTCTGTGTCAGAGACATAGGGGAAGAAAGAGATCGAATGAGAGAGATTTAATAAAATCATATAGAGATTAACAGGGAGAGAAAGATACAGGCTCATAGACAGTTGAAGGCAATGAACAGATTGTAGTGATTGTGCGTTGGGGTTGAGGATAGTTGTGCATAAAATGGTCCTCCATGTGAGGAGTGAAGGGGAAACAAAAGGGATACACAATTCATATATCCACATGCACACATACATCTCCCACATGACCTCTGTCTGTGTTGCTGTGTCTTTACTGTCAGAGACACATTTTCATTGTTTAACCCTCAGGTGCATTTTTGTCCCTGATGAAATATAATTAGCATAATAAAAACATCCCCATAAAAATCTGTTTAAGCTAAAGATGTGTTTTTTTTGGATGAGCTGTGCTCAATCCGACACATCCTCCAATGGCGGCTTTCCACATCTGTGGTGGAATGTGGTCAAGCTACAGCGGTGTTTCACAAACCAGGAGACATCCTGATTTTTTTTTTAAATAAAATTTAAAAAAGAAAATTATATATATATTTTTAAATCGGTCTTCTCACCGAAAATGTATGTTGCGTCCGAACAGGTTTGCACAACAAACTAATATGACCACTGTGAAAAGATAACACTTACAAACACGTACGCGTCAGTGATTTTGTTCTACGACCCCCACAAGCGTCACGGGACTCGTCTGACGTCGGTACCGCCGATCTGCCAACTTATGTCTGTAGTGTTCGAACAGTTTGGGCTTAACACTAATATGGGAATTATTTCAGCAATTATTTGTATTTCATTTTTGAGGGGATACCTAAAATGGGTCCTAAAATTCAAAATCAAATAGCTAAATGATCCTTTGTATGACCATCTTACAACAATTCCATACGTTAGTCCATTTAAAAGTCTACTAGGCTAACTAAATCTTTAATGTTAACAGTACCTTTGGTCTACCAGGCTCTCTGGAGTAGGCTGTGTAGAGCTCTTTGAACACCTCCTTGTTCTTAGCCTGGATAGTCTCCTCCTTGTAGATGTGGTCTATCTGGGACTGCCGGCACCCAAATACCAGGATCATAGGGCAGGATTTGATCCCTACGGTAACAAACACATTACTTTGTAAGTTCAGATCCTAACTTCATCTTTCACTGAACTACAATGTTGGAGTCATCTAGACTAGTGTTTATGTATGTGTTCAAGCTCTGTAAAGTTGAATAAACACAAGTGATACTGGCAGCAGTGTGTGGGTTTTCCTTTTCTTTTAAGTCCTTATCAAATCATTTCCACACATACGTATACAAGTAAGATCAGGTGAGTAAGTGCTTTTCCTATTCTAAAATATAAACAAACCATCGCGTTCATAATCGAAAAGTTTCTGTTCCCAGAAGCTTCTGAAGGGGGCGATCCCAGTGCCTGGACCAACTAGGATACACGGAGCTCTGTGGTCCTTTGGCAATCGGAATGTAGGAGCACTACAATCAAAGTAATTTCCCCATCCAATTACAATTGAAGACATAACATTAAAAAAATACATTTACAAAATGATTGTAGAAAACACAATTTCAGCTACGAATCAGGCCATTTTTAATAGCCCTAGCATCAAAGTGTTTTTCCTCAATGATTGTATTACACACACACACAGAGTCAATGTTGTATATGAATCATATACGGTGCAATCATATATTATGAATACACCATATGACAATGTTGACATTTGTTACAGTCCAAGATATTCTCCAAACCACCACAATCATAGAATTACATGTATTCCATTCAACGAGTAAAACCCATCATGCAGCAATATCACACACACACACACACACACACGAAGCAACGTTTTATACCCTCTAACAAAGCAGGGGACCATTTCTTCTGCCTCTATTCTGTTGAGCCATGATGAACACACTCCATGGTGGATAGGGCCCTCTCCATCTGAAAGAGAGGCAATTGCCCATCATCCACTTTACTTGCGTACCTCCTCCTCTCCACTACGCACCACGCAAACGGACACTGAAGTAGAGTACACATAATGCAGTTCCCTGGGCTAAAAGGGTGTTTGTCTCCAGTGTAGGTAAATGGCTAATTAAACCATCACTCTCAGCATCACGCACATCTCGGAGAACGAGAAACAGCTAGAAAGACGCTTGTCGCCCAGCTGTTTGTGTTTAATAACTGTCGGTTGAGGTAAATTGGTGCCGATTTAAGTCACGTCAAAGCATGAGAAATAATAATCTTTGTGGTTACTTACAATGTATGTAGTGTAATAGCATGCACAAAAACAAACATATAAACAGAAACCAACTAACCCAAAACCAGTAAAGCATATGTCCAAATATAGAGATCTTAGACGTTATTGTCCAGTCAACCCACTTACAGTGCGTTCGGAAAGTATTCAGACCCCTTGACTTTCCACATTTTGTTACAGCCTTATTCAAAAATGTATTAAATCACCCCCCTTCAATCTACACACAATACCCCATAATGACAAAGCAAAGACAGTTTTAGAAATGTTTGCTAATTTATAAAAAAATCTAATTAGAATATCACATTTACATAAGTATTCAGACCCTTTACTCAGTACTTTGTTGAAGTACCTTAGGCAGCAATTACAGCCTTGAGTCATCTTGGGTATAACGCCACAAGCTTGGCACACCTGCATTTGGGGAGTTTCTCCCATTTTTCTCTGAAGATCCTCTCAAGCTTTGTCAGGTTGGATGGGGGGCGTCTCTGCACAGCTATTTTCAGGTCTCTCCAGAGATGTTCGATAAGGTTCAAGTCCGGGCTATGGCTGGGCCACTCAAGGACATTCAGAGACTTGTCCCAAAGCCACTCCTGAATTCTTGACAGTGTGCTTAAGGTCACTGTCCTGTTGGAAGGTGAACCTTTATGGCAGTCTGAGGTCCTGAGCGCTCTGCAGCAGGTTTTCATCAAGGAACTCTGTACTTTGCTCCGTTCGTCTTTCCCTCAATCCCGACTAGTCTCCCAGTCCCTGCCGCTGAAAAACATCCCCACAGCATGATGCTGCCACCACCATGCTTCATCATAGGGATGGTGCCAGGTTTCCTCCAGACATGACGCTTGGCATTCAGGCCAAAGAGTTCAATCTTAGTTTCATCAGACCAGAGAATCTTGTTTCTCATGATCTGAGAATCCTTTAGGTGCCTCTTGGCAAACTCCAAGCAGGCTGTCATGTGCCTATTACTGAGGAGTGGCTTCCGTCTGGCCACTCTACCATAAATGCCTGATTGGTGGGGTACTGCTGAGATGGTTGTTCTTCTGGAAGATTCTCCCATCTACACAGAGGAACTCTGGAGCTCTGTCAGAGTGACCATTGAGTTCTTGGTCACCTCCCTGATCAAGGCTTTTCTCCCCCGATTGCTCAATTTGGCTGGATTTCCAGCTCTAGGAAGAGTCTTGGTGGTTCTTCATCCATTTAAGAATTTTAGAGGCCACTGTGTTCCTGGGGACCTTCAATGCTGCAGAAATGTTGCTACCATTCCCCAGATCTGTGTCTAGACACAATCCCGTCTCTGAGCTCTACGGACAATTCCTTCGCCCTCATGGCTTGGTTTTTGCTCTGGTACGCACTGTCAACTGTGGGACCTTATATAGACAGGTGTGTGCCTTTCCAAATCATATCCAATGAATTGAATTTACCACAGGTGGACTCCAATCAAGTTGTAGAAACACCTCAAGGATAATCAATGGAAACAGGATGCACCTGAGCTCAATTTCAAAACTCATAGCAAAGTGTCTGAATCCCAATATAAAATCAGGCATTTCTGTTTTAATACATTTGCAAACATGTTTTCACTTTGTCATTATGGGGTATTGTGTGTAGGTTGCTGAGGATGCAAAAAAAAAGTTTCATATATATTTTTTTATAGCCTTATTCTGAAATGGATTTAAAAAAATGTTTCTTCATAAATCTACACACAATACCCCATCTACACATAATTCATTCTACACCTCTAAGCCAAGCCTAGTAGTCAGCCCTTACCCCTGGTTTTGTATGACACCACGGCCACAGTGAGGTGTATCTCCCCAGGGTGGACGTCCGGGGAGGAGCTAATGGAGTAGTATCTGGGCTGGAGCAAAGGCAGCTGGGTCAGCAGCAGGGTGGATGGCATCTGAATAGAGGGGAACTCCTCCAAAACCTCCACCATAGTTGGGTTGTTGTACCACTTCCATTCCTCATACTCCTGCAAGCCCTGGAGAGGAAAGAGGGGAGGAGGTATGTTTGTCTTGTACATTCAATATACCCTAATGTAAGGAGCCAGACAAAAAAAATATGTATTGCTTCAAAGAAAATGAGTTATTATGGCTGTTCCTCCAACTCCACGCACCTAAAGGTATTCCAGTTAGATGCGGCACTCATAACAAGCTAATCTAATGCCTCTCCTGATGTGATTAAATGATGTATTATACACTTTACATATTTTTGGGCTTTCCGGCTTTAGTCAAATAAACTTAGCCTGACTACCTTGTGTAACCCACAGACACTGGGGGCCATGCAGCTCTGGAGTTGAACAGACAAAGAAATAGCAAGGACAGCCAGTAGCTAAAGATCCCACTGTGGCTTGTTGTTGATTTTTATTCCTCCTCCCTTCAAATTCTATTCTCTTTTTTAGTTTTTTAAGAATGAGTTGAACCGTGAAGAGTGAGTCACTTACTCGCCTGGCCAATGTAACGTTTTTAACACAATGGACGTGCTTTTTCTTCTTCTGTGGGAGTCACTGTATGGGGAGAGAATAGGCCTGTGGTTTACCAGGCGTGGGACTTAAATTCCATAGTGTCTGAGCCAGCCAAAACTCACCTACTCTAAGGTTATTTTCAACAAGAGCAAAGTCTATGGCATCCCATTAATGATTTAAAACATAACCCTGGGTTAAACTTTTGGATTTTTAAAACAGAAAAATAAACATTGTAAAGTCCAATACATATAGAGAGGAAACATTATTTTAAGGAAAAACGTCACAATTGTAAACAAAAACAAATCCAGGAATTGCAAGCAAAAAATAGGAAACAGGATTTTTTATAATATATATGTGTGTGTGTATATATATGTATATATATATATATATATATATACATACAGTGCCTTGCCTTGCGAAAGTATTCGGCCCCCTTGAACTTTGCGACCTTTTGCCACATTTCAGGCTTCAAACATAAAGATATAAAACTGTATTTTTTTGTGAAGAATCAACAACAAGTGGGACACCATCATGAAGTGGAACGACATTTATTGGATATTTCAAACAAATCAAAAACTGAAAAATTGGGCGTGCAAAATTATTCAGCCCCTTTACTTTCAGTGCAGCAAACTCTCTCCAGAAGTTCAGTGAGGATCTCTGAATGATCCAATGTTGACCTAAATGACTAATGACGATAAATACAATCCACCTGTGTGTAATCAACTCTCCGTATGATGAGAGCATCATGAAGAACAAGGAACACACCAGGCAGGTCCGAGATACTGTTGTGAAGAAGTTTAAAGCCGGATTTGGATACAAAAAGATTTCCAAGCTTTAAACATCCCAAGGAGCACTGTGCAAGCGATAATATTGAAATGGAAGGAGTATCAGACCACTGCAAATCTACCAATACCTGGCCGTCCCTCTAAACTTTCAGCTCATACAAGGAGAAGACTGATCAGAGATGCAGCCAAGAGGCCCATGATCACTCTGGATGAACTGCAGAGATCTACAGCTGAGGTGGGAGACTCTGTCCATCAGTTGTATATTGCACAAATCTGGCCTTTATGGAAGAGTGGCAAGAAGAAAGCCATTTCTTAAAGATATCCATAAAAAGTGTCGTTTAAAGTTTGCCACAAGCCACCTGGGAGACACACCAAACATGTGGAAGAAGGTGCTCTGGTCAGATGAAACCAAAATTGAACTTTTTGGCAACAATGCAAAACGTTATGTTTGGCGTAAAAGCAACACAGCTCATCACCCTGAACACACCATCCCCACTGTCAAACATGGTGGTGGCAGCATCATGGTTTGGGCCTGCTTTTCTTCAGCAGGGACAGGGAAGATGGTTAAAATTGATGGGAAGATGGATGGAGCCAAATACAGGACCATTCTGGAAGAAAACCTGATGGAGTCTGCAAAAGACCTGAGACTGGGACGGAGATTTGTCTTCCAACAAGACAATGATCCAAAACATAAAGCAAAATCTACAATGGAATGGTTCAAAAATAAACATATCCAGGTGTTAGAATGGCCAAGTCAAAGTCCAGACCTGAATCCAATCGAGAATCTGTGGAAAGAACTGAAAACTGCTGTTCACAAATGCTCTCCATCCAACCTCACTGAGCTCGAGCTGTTTTGCAAGGAGGAATGGGAAAAATGTCAGTCTCTCGATGTGCAAAACTGATAGAGACATACCCCAAAGCAACTTACAGCTGTAATCGCAGCAAAAGGTGGCGCTACAAAGTATTAACTTAAGGGGGCTGAATAATTTTGCACGCCCAATTTTTCAGTTTTTGATTTGTTAAAAAAGTTTGAAATATCCAATAAATGTCGTTCCACTTCATGATTGTGTCCCACTTGTTGTTGATTCTTCACAAAAAAATACAGTTTTATATCTTTATGTTTGAAGCCTGAAATGTGGCAAAAGGTCGCAAAGTTCAAGGGGGCCGAATACTTTCGCAAGGCACTGTATATGTCATTTACAACAATCTGCTTTGCTTTCTTTGCAAGTTTTCCTCACCTACATTTGCCTTTCTCAGGTCTTTTCTTCGACTCAGATTTCTACGGTTACAATACTTTTTTCCTACGCTTTCATTTTTGAACCAATGTTCACGTGGGGGTGTGGTTTAGAAGGTGGCTGAACAGAAAACTGTTACTATTGGTCAATACATTTGGAGTGACAGTTCAAAGACCACACCCACAGTCTGAACTAAGACCAGAGATGGTAAAGAAAGCCTTAATCTCTCCATTATCTCTGCTCAGAATTCAAACAAACCTACCAAGCCCTGCTGGATAGCCAGCAGCAACAGCCTGGCACATTTCCCCCTTTCATCAGTGGCTAAAACTTGTAAAAGTTAGTTATGTTTATTTTCATGGGCGAGGGAGAAAAGTTGTAATATCGGTCACCATCACATGCCTATTATTAGCTAACGTTACATACTGCCCACGGAAGGCATGACAAGCCAGTGCGAATGACCAGTGCACCTTGTATCAAGGTGCTTCCCAACGTGAGTTGCTTCCCACTGGGCAGCTGTATCTCATATCGCCAGCGGTAGATAACGTGGCCAAGCAACACAATAAATAATTTGTAATATTGGTAGTAAACACCTGGATGTCACCGGGATTCAGTCTACTGTGCAATGGGGAGAGAAGCCAGGGTCGGTAGCATGAGTCTTCCTAATACTGAATTACTTCATATAAACTGTACTGAACTACACAGTTAAAACCCTTCATTACCTTACTGAGAGTCTCCAACTTCTTCCTCTGCTTGTCATTGGTGGCGAGGGAGGCAAACTGCTGCAGCAGGACAGGACTGGGGGGTGTGGTGATGTCCAGGAAGTACTGGAAGGCCTGGTAGATGGTGCAGGGGGGAATCCGGGGCTCCTCTAGCCAGTTACTGATCACACCTTCAGAAGGACAAAAATAAACAGGCAAAGAAAAACACCAGAAGAGATGCATCAAAACTTTGATAGTACAGTATTAGCCTTTTTTTGTGTGTATTATGTTACCCTAAGAGGATTGGAGGATTGCATCTGGTATCAAACTCAGCTTTATTCAATTAATTCAGGTCCCATTGAGGTTAGAAGACCTCTTTTCCCAAAGGTGTCCAGGCTAAGGTCATGTTTTTGTCTGCAAGGGCATTGCTGGCTAAGATTATGAAACTAGGACCCAGTAGACAGTAGACTAACCCAGGGCTGTGTTCCTCTCCTCTAGGAACTCCACCTTGACGATCTGATTGACAGGTGGAGCATCCTCTAGCTTCTCTATAAGGGCCGTAACCAGGTCCTCATGGTTGCCAGGGAAGATGCCCAGATGGTCGCCGGGCTGGTACGTCAGACTGTCCTCGTTATTTGTGTGAAGTCGAACAAATATGGTGGAGCGACTGCTAGGGGATTCAGAACAGTGGTTACAGTTTGTAACTATTGTACAGTTTGGAGTTCTACAGTAACAATTTGCGTATGAAGTACAATTTTCTACAACTGATTGAGACTAAGAAAAGTCCTATTTCAAAATGTTCTCCAGTCTAGTCTACAGTATTGTAACAAAATCCACCCACTTGGATGTAGAACTTTGTAGGTTTTCGCTCTGTAAGATCTTGGCTCCATAGACCTTCTTCTTGTGGATGCTGTAGAGTGCTGTTGGAGGACACATTCACAATATGAAGCATCCATAATATGACATTGGAAGCCTTAAGGGGTTTACGGAGGCTACATTAGACCTAAAAAGTTAGGTTTTGTTTACAAAGTCCTCATTGAAACAGTGTTTAACTTGTGTTGTATTTTGTTTACCTTGTGTTAGTGCAGGGGCCTCAGCTGTGTAGGTGAGGCGGAATTTGCTCTTCTTCCAGCTCCGATCATTACTGATCAACGAATCATGTGCCTTCTCGATGTTCACGTCTCCAATGCAGAACACATCACAGGCAGCCTTCAGACAGACAACCATAGGCGCTTGTAAGGACAAGTAATCATAGCTGTGTATAGTCCATTATGAAGACCTTTACCATTAGAGTGTGTATGTGTGTGTGTGTGTACAGTATATACACAGTACCGGTGAAAGTTTGGACACACCTACTCATTCAAGAGTTTCTTTGTTTTTACAATGTTCTTCATTGTAGAATAATAGTGAAGACATCAAAACTTCGAAATAACACATATGGAATCCTTTAGTAACCAATAAAGTGTTAACCAAATCCAAATATATCTTATATTTGAGATTCTTCAAATAGCCACCTTTGCCTTGATGACAGCTTTGCACACTGGCATTCTCTCAACCAGCATCATGAGGTAGTCACCTGGAATGCATTTCAATTAACAGGTGTGCCTTGTTAAAAGTTAATTTGTGGAGTTTATTTCCTTCTTAATGAGTTTACAGCTGCAAGTCTCTTGGGGTATGTCTCTATAAATTGGCACATCTAGCCACTGGGATTTTTGCCCATTCTTCAAGGCAAAACTGCTCCAGCTCCTTCAAGTTGGATGGGTTCCTCTGGTGTACAGCAATCTTTAAGTCACACCACAGATTCTCAATTGGATTGAGGTCTGGGCTTTGACTAGGCCATTCCAAGACATGTAAATGTTTCCCCTTAAACCACTTGAGTGTTGATTTAGCAGTATGCTTAGGGTCATTGTCCTGCTGGAAGGAGAACTTCCATCCCAGTCTCAAAAATCTGGAAGACTGAAACAGTTTCCCCTCAAGAATTTCCCTGTATTTAGCGCCATCAATCATTCCTTCAATTCTGACCAGTTTCCCAGTCCCTGCAGATGAAAACATCCACACAGCATGATGCTGCCACCACCATGCTTCACTGTGTGGATGGTGTTCTCGGGGTGATGAAGTGTTGGATTTGTGCCAGACATAGCGTTTTCCTTGAAGGCCAAAAATCTAAATTTTAGTCTCATCTGAACCGTCTTCCATATGTTTGGGGAGTCTTCCACATGCCTTTTGGCGAACGCCAAACATGTTTGCTTATTTTTTTCTGGACATTCTTCCATAAAGCTAAGCACTGTGGAGTGTACGGCTTAAAGTGGACAGATACTCCAATCTCCGCTGTGGAGCTCTGCAGCTCCCTCAGGGTTATCTTTGGTCTCTTTGTTGCCTCTGATTAATGCCCTCCTTGCCTGGTCCGTGAGTTTTGGTGAGCGACCCTCTCTTGGCAGGTTTGTTGTGTTGCCATATTCTTTCCATTTTTTAATTTTTTTTTTTTTTTTTTGGGGGGGGGTTACCCCTTTTTCTCTCCAATTTAGTGGTATCCAATTGTTTTAGTAGATACTATCTTGTCTCATCGCTACAACTCCCGCACGGGCTCGGTAGAGACGAAGGTCGAAAGTCATGCGTCCTCCGATACACAACCCAACCAAGCCGCACTGCTTCTTAACACAGCGCGCATCCAACCCGGAAGCCAGCCGCACCAATGTGTCGGAGGAAACACCTGGCAACCTTGGTTAGCGCGCACTGCACCCAGCCCGCCACGGGAGTCGCTGGTGCGCAATGAGACAGGGACATCCCTACCGGCCAAGCCCTCCCTAACCCAGACGACACTAGGCCAATTGTACGTCGCCCCACGGACCTCCCAGCCGGCTACGACCGAGCCTGGGCACGAACCCAGAGTCTCAGGTGGCACAGCTGGCGCTGCAGTACAGCACCCTTAACCACTGCGCCACCCGGGAGGCCCCCCATTCATTTTTTTAGAATGGATTTAATGGTGCTCAGTGGGATGTTCAAAGCTTCTGATAATTTTTTATAACCCAACCCTGATCTGTACTTCTACACAACTTTGTCCCTGACCTGTTTGGATAGCTCCTTAGTCTTCATGGTGCCACTTGCTTAGTGGTGTTGCAGACTTTGGGGCCTTTCGGAACAGGTGTATATATACTGAGATCATGTGACACTTTATTTAAGTCCACCTGTGTGCAATCTAACTAATTATGTGACTTCTGAAGGTAATTGGTTGCACCAGATCTTATTTAGATCTTTTCAGGTTTTTATTTTTTAGAATTTTTTGAAATAAGTTCTTTTTTTCATTTCACTTCACCAATTTGGACTATTTTGTGTATGTCCATCGCATGAAATCCAAATAAAAATCCATTTAAATTACAGGCTTTAAAGCAACAAAATAGGAAAAATGAATACTTTTGCAAGGCACTGTACCCCTGCTGCAGAGGATAAGTTCAGTAGAGTTACCAGCCTCAGAAATTGCAGCCCAAATAAATGCTTCAGAGTTCAAGTAACAGACACATCTCAACATCGACTGTTCAGAGGAGAGCATGTGAATCAGGCCTTCATGGTTGAATTGCTGCAAAGAAAACACTACTAAAGGACACCAATAATAAGAAGAGTGTTTCTTGGGCCAAGAAATATGAGCAATGGACATTAGACCGGTGTAAATTTGCCCTTTGGTCTGGAGTCCAAATTTGAGATTTTTGGTTCCAACCGCCGTGTCTTTGTGAGACAGGTGTGGGTGAACGGATGATCTCCGCATTTGTATTTCACACTGTAAAGCATGGAGGAGGTGGTGTTATGGTGTGGGGGTATTTGCTGGTGACACTGTCAGTGATTTATTTACATTTCAAGACACACTTAACCAGCATGGCTACCACAGCATTCTGCAGCGATACACCATCCCATATGGTTTGGGCTTAGTGGGACTATCATTTGTTTTTCAACAGGACAATGACCCAACACACCTCCAGGTTGTGTAAGGGCTATTTTACCAAGAAGGAGAGTGACCTGGCCTCCACAATCCACTGGTTTGGGATGAGTTGGACCACAGAGTGAAGGAAAAGCAGCCAAAAAGTGCTCAGCATATGTGGGAACTCCTTCAAGACTGTTGAAAACGAATTTCAGGTTTGAAATGCAGGTTTGAAATGCATTCCAGGTGACTACCTCATGATGCTCGTTAAGAGAATGCCAAGTGTGTGCAAAGCTGTCATCAAGGCAAAATATATTTTGATTTGTTTAATACTTTTTTGGTTACTACATGATTCCATATGTGTTATTCCATAGTTTTGATGTCTTCACTATTATTCTACAATGTAGAAAATAGTAAAAATAAAGAAAAACCCTTAAATGAGTAGATGTGTCCAAACTTTTGACTGGTGTTATATATATATTCATGCATGTGCATTACATTCATGCATGTGTGTGTGTTATATGCCCCATAAGGAATCGCCCAGTCACCCCACCTTGAAAACCTTCTTGGCCCAGTTTCTGAAGGACTCTTCCTGGCCACACAGCTCATCTCCCTCCCCCATGCGTAGGATGCGCTCCCCCCCCAGCTCCTCGAGCAGCGTGTCCACAGCGTGGGCAAAAGCACAGAAGTGTGGGTAGGCTCTTGAGCCAAGGCCAAACACTGAGAACCTGGAGAGAGAGAAAGAACAGAAAGAAAGAACGAGTGAGAAAACAACAAGTACACAGGCATGCAAAGACACACTGATTTGATTCAGACAACCATACATCACCATCATCTGGCATCAACTGCATCATCAAGCTCAGTTTAGGAGCCTGATATTGCTGATCTACAGAGGGAGTCATACTCTATGGCTATGACAATGTCATCCTGTCTTATGTTTTGTTATGTGTTAAAGGTGTAACCAAAGTATGTATGCCTAGTAAGCTGGGTCTACTGTGTAGTCTAGGAATGCTATGTTTATGTTGGCAAAGTTTTTGAACCATTTCATTAAAAAGGACCACAATGGAAATGTGTTTTTTCAAACGTTTGTGTGTCATCTTTGATGATTTTAAATGCGTGGTTGTATTGTGTTTGAAATTGTCAAATCACTATCCATCTACATACAAGGGAATTGATCAAAATAGCTTTCTTCCTTCCTCAGTATTCACAGAACTCTATACAGACAGGCAGTCGGTCCCGTCTGTGTTCGGAAACACAGAGGTGGAGATGGTAAAAGGAGACATTCCCATCACCGTACACCCATCAAAAGACATCAGGTTTAAGAAGACATGTCCTGGGGGTTCTCCTCAGACAGAGGGGCAAGTCTCCCTGTCATATCAGTCCAAACACCTTGGCTATCACCTGTACTCACATGTCTGGATGTTTTGTGAACCTATTAAACTCTGCTCATGCAAAAAAATATATATTTATGCCTAGATTCAAGCAGAATTTGCTTTAAGACGCACTGGCCAACATCGCCATAGCTGATGTTTTGGCAGTGTTGGAGGTGTAATTATTGGTGAGTGGCTGCTTGTGTGTCACAAACCACTCCCTTCCCTATTATAGGATTTGATAGCTCTAACGCAGTTCCACCTAACGCAGTTCCACCTCCGATGCCAAAACAACCACTATTTAGGTGTCACCTAGTGCGGATCTGATAGAATCTAGCCCTTCCATCCAATCAGTTTGACATAATCAGTTTGACATTCCATCCAATTTTGTTTGACATAATCTTGGGCTTGCTTACTGTACCTGACGTTGGCGAGGGGTCCGGTGCTTTCAAAGTTGACCCTGGGCTCAGGTTCATCACTGGAGGATTTGCGGGTGTCTGAGTAGGAGGACACGCTGTTGAAACGCACCTTGTAACTCCTGAAAGAGAGGCAGATACAGGGACAACAAGTACACTCGCAGTATAGAATAGTACTTTATTAGTCCATTGCAGAGACAAATACTTCTGCTCTCCACCCAACCCCAGGCAAAAAACAAACACCCATTTTAGGAGGAGCACAGGGTCAGTCGCAGTGCAGCACCTCTGGAGCTATTTTAGGGGTTAATGGTCTTACTCAAGGGCACAAGGGCAAGAGATGGTACACTACCTCACAAAAAAATATCTATTGCAGTTAAGTGATTAGAAGTAAAGCTGTGAATCTGTATGAGGATGTCTGAGGATTACTGGAGCCATGATTACATCCCAATTGGCATCCTATTCCCTATATAGTGCACTACCCACTATGGGCCCTGGTCAAAAGTAGTGTACTATATAGGGAATGTGGTGCCATTTGGGACGCATACCATAAAAAACATGCTCTGTTTGAATGGGCACTCACTTTCGGTCCTCTGTGTTAGATGTTGGATGTCTCATCTCCATCAAGGCAGCTCCGAATTTCTATACACAAACACACTCAGTCAATCATTTGCAGGTTTACCTTATGTAAACGTAACCAAAATACAGATGGTATATACTGTAGTTGTGTGAATTAAACACACACACAGTACTGGTCAATCATACCTCTCCATTTTCAGGTGGATCTCCATTACCAAAGGTGCTGGTCACCGCCAACACAAGTGTTTCATGCTCCAGGTCCACCATGTCGTACTCATCCATTGACATTACCTATAGTAGTGGAGCGTGTCAATCAAGATGTCATCATTGTGATGTGAATCAGAGCCATTTTGAAATAAAACAAAATAGAAAACGCATTTAAAATTTCCCACAAACAAAAAAAGGCAGATATTCAAGACAGAAAAATACTCAGTTTTACCAAAATACCACAGACACTAAGGACAAAACCAAATTTCAAGTTACACATTTACACATTTCAAGTTACCAGGAAGTAACTTCTCTTCAACCTTTCCCTCCTCTGTCAAAGACCACATAAACATTCCACAAGGTCATGTGCCCAGGACCTGAGGCCATAGAGCACTAGTATCTAACGAACACTACTTGCATTAACAAGGTGATAATGTGCCGCAATACAATTAACACCCAGGCATCAGACTCGCCATCTGACTCTAGCAGCCTTCATGCCTACGGGCCATCACGCCGAGAGAACGAGAGGAAACAGGGGATGGACAAGACGACAGGGAGGAAGAGAGGAAATGCACAACCCAGCCCAGTCATTCATCCGCTCTGCATCTGCCTGTCTGACTCAAGTACAAGAAGATCCTTTCCTCTCGTATGATTGATTACATTAACAAATAGGAAGAAGAAACAGAAGATGTGATGTCCTGGAGGGAAACACTAGATGATTGAGAACCGCAGAGCTGTGTGTTTTTATTGTGATTTATTTTTTCCAAACACATTTACACAGCCCGCAGTGTTTTATGATCTTATCTTAAACTACAGCTCAACGCTTGGCTGGGTTGAATCCGTCGCTGTGTCCCCTGGCGCTTTGCTGCATGAGAGGGAATGGGAAAGTGACAAAAGACACATTTCCGTGTAACTTCGCCTTCTTGGTGTGAAAACTGTCTCCTCGCTTTTTTTTCAAATCTGCAGGCCTCAGCTTTGTCATTCAAGAAAGTCCAACAAAAAAAAGACATGACACAAACTCAGTCAAACTGTGTGGTTTACCTTTGCCTTAAAAAGGCATGCTTCAAAATCTCAAAGGAGTTAAGGGGGATGTTTTGAAGTAGGCTTTTTTTATGTTCTATTCAAGATCACAAATAGACATGACACATCAACTCAAATTGAACTTGTGTGGTAGCTATATAAAAAATCTAAAAGTTACCTTTGCATCAAAGGCATGCTTGAAAATCTCACATAAGGTTTTTGCATAGTCTTGAGACTTTCCGGTCTCGGTGGCGAATAGTATCGTAGCTTTGACTCTCTTAGCCATGGCCTGGCCCATTAGCTTGGCTGAAAACTTCACAGCCCTGCACACACAGAGACAATACACAATACATAATAAAATGGCTATAAATAAACACTTTAAAATGGTTCATTCATTAAAGGTTTGATATCATGTAACCAGAAATAAAAAACGGAAGTTAAATCATAGGCACCAGTGATCAAGGGCAAAACAGACCTCGTTACACCCCCTACCCCCAAAAGTCTTCTAAACTCAGATGCCTACTGTAGCTTACTAGCTTCCTTCCATGCTCGTGTGGTTCGCTCGAGCAGACAGGCAGTGCTGCATGTCATGACTAAACAGCGGATGGCAATCATAGCTCGTCGTATCCTCGGGGCAATTCCAACAATAACTCAGAACCCACCCAACGCACGAAAGAATGAAAAAAGCTAAACGCTTATATTTCACCATTGTTCTGATTACTCCCTTTGGGGTTGATTGAGTGAATTACACCATTGAGTAGATCAGCTTCCTCTCCTCCCTGTGTCTGTACCACTACCTCATCTCATCCCATCCCACGAATGGCAAAAAAAGGAGCATAAGAGCAAATGGAGGATAAACAGACAAAGGTGACAAGCTGGCAGCCCTATAATATAATTGTACCCTTCAACCGAAGAACCATAAATCTCTGTTTTGGAAAGAATTAATATTTCTAGTTGTGTAGTGAATAATCCAGAGTCTTGATATGACAAAGACTATAAATAGACAACATGTACAATACATTTCCATGACTGTCTAGAACTCTGAACATTACAGTAGAGCTAATAAGATACAAAATCACTAACATACTACATTTAGTCATAGTTCTTAGTCCCAAATGGAGGACTAGGAATCAAGTGGGCACTTCAGTCTAAAAAGCAAGCAGGACTGCACAGGCAACCTCTGACCCCAATCTAGGTGAAGCATAATGTTGTCCTAAGGCGTAATGAAAAGACTCTCTCTCTACTCACTTGGCCAGTTTCTTGAAGCCAATGGCTCTTTTCTTGGTGGGTGTCCCATTGTTTACTTTCCACACATGGTTATTCCATGGGTCAGCCTGTAGCAGAGAAACATAGTTACAATAGTCTTAGCATACAGGTCAGTGGATGGCATTACTGTACATTTGAAGGACATATTCTGATCCTGACCTGGGGTCAAATACATACTGTATGTCAAATACACTGCTAAAGTATTAGAAAATATTTTACTTTAACCTGGCCACACAAACTCTCCTTCCTCCTCACCTGATACTCGAAGGATGGCGTGAGGCGATAGTTGAGCATCTCCTGGTGAAAAACTGGGGTGATGCTTCCAGACATTGGGGGTACAATCCAGACCCAGTCCCCCGGGCAGCCCCCCCGCACCCTGATCTCATTCTCCATGTGCTTCATGAAGGACTCTGTGGCAGAGTGGTGGTCCACTATGGTTACCTTAGAAGACTGGGAACATATAATGGCGATCAGTTCCTGTCTGAGGAATTCAATCATTGCAATTGTTTCAGGTTGACATTTAGTAGTACATACTATTTCACCTTTATTTCTCGTCCCTCGTGACAGCCTTAACATTGGTTCTGGGTGCCGAGATTCCACAATTTCTAACATAATGTAAAGACTTCTAAAGAATAATGCTTCAGGCTTTAATTTATTTATATACAGTCTAGAAATGTGCAGATAATACAATAGAAGAACACTTGGCAATCACCTGAAAACTGTAGAGGACTGCTATGTTGATCTCCACCAGTGCCTGGTCCTTCCACAGAGAAGAGGTCTTTCTGGTATCCAGAGCCATCAGACTGGCCACTTCCTATTGGACAGGGCAAGACAATACTGTAATAACAATAACTGTTGTTGATAACTTAAGGTTATTTGCGTAACCCCAGTTCTCCGATATTACGAGTGAGACATCGCACTATGCCGATTCACAAGAAGTAGCTTGAAGGAACAATTATACACGTCTGTTGGAGACTAACAGATCGAGTGGGGAAATGGAGCCTCTCCCCTCATACTAAAAGCCCCTCGCCTGCCCTCTGATCATTCTTGAGTGTGTCAAACTTCCTTACACTCTTGCGAGTAGGGGAATGTGGTGAGATGTAGAGCTGGGACGATAAACCCAAAATGATCGACACCGACCATAATACCGATCACTTATCGCAGGCATTTAGCTGATATCGTTCATTACGATAAGTAGCCTATACTAGAGAAATGTGAAGTTTGAAATGAATTAAGTTTGCTAATATGGGTAATTGTTAATGGGACAACTGATAGCTACAACCACCGTAGTAGTAGTACAAAAAAACCAACACATTAATGTTATAAACGTATATTTAGGTATTGTTAACGCATCAATTCAGGCAATTTATCGCGACATGGATTTTGACAATGACGCCCAGCTCAAGTGAGATGTCTCACTCATAATAATCAACATACTTTTTCAATTATTTGCTTTAACATCTCACTGTGGGATATGACCAATTCCTGTAATAACACATGCTCTACGAAGAAGGACAGTCTCAATATTAACCCTCAGAGGCAATGAGGACAGTAAATCAAATCAAAAGTACGCGCCAATGAAGGCACAGTGATGTCGGTAGAACTTCAGAAAAGTAGGAGGGGATGCCCAACAAGCCGCATCGCAAATCTCCTGCAAGAAGATGCCCTTGAACAGTGCCCAGGAGGTCTCTAGTAGATTGAGTCTAAAAGGTTTTGCGGCACTGCTGGACTTCAGGCTAGAAGGTTGAGGGTTTGAGAACTGCTCCCTGCCTGTTTCATTACAGTATTCTGTATTGGCATTGCCAGAGAATTTAAAACCTTTTTTGTAATAACATAGTATATGGGATTTGATTTTAAGAAATTTGGCTTAATTCATTTAATTAATATTATGGTGTTTCCATTCAGAGAAAAATTGCCCGTTTGTAAACTCAGACCGTTTCGCTCTCGGAGCGCACACTGGACGTTCAGGCCGAAGAGTAAGGTTGATTTGAGCGTTGACGGCAGTCAAGCACCCAAGCTAATGTTGGCTAGCTTCTTCCAGACACAAATGAGACCACTAACCATTTTACTCACCCTAGCAGAGCTGGTAAAGCAGTCGTTTTGAAGTAATCGCAAAAAAACAGGCTTTATTTTAGTGCATTTTTCACCCTGCCAGCTCCTATTAGTTCAATTGAGCACCGTGGCACCAACCCGCCTTCCGAACGTTCTATTCCCAGCTTATTGTTCAACGTGACAATGCCTGCTTCGCTATTTTTGGCAATGAGACCTGCTCACGTTGTTTTATAGTTAAAATGTAAACAAAAATAATATTGGAACTCTGCGGTCTTCCCATTGTTTTCTATGGGGGAAATATAGGCATGTCTGTCTATTTCGCCAAATATCTTGCAATGTGTATATTTAGATTTTTTTCAAGTCAGGTGTAACCGGTGTGAAATTGCAGGTATGTATGCATGCCTTATGATTAACGAGACGTGGTGTGTTCATAACATACAGGAACTCAAGTCCTTTTGTTCACCTGACTCAGAATTCCTTACAATCAAATGCCGACCGCATTATTATAGAGAATTCTCTTCGATCATAATCACAGTCGTATATAATCACCCCCAAAGAAGACACATCGACGGCCCTGAAAGAACTTCATTTGACTCTATGTAAACCACATATCCTGAGGCTGCTTTTATTGTAGCTGGGGATTTTAACAAGGCTAATCTGAAAACAAGGATCCATAAATTTTACCAGCATATTCATTGCGCGACCCGGGCTGGCAAAACCCTGGATCATTGTTATTCTAACTTCCGCGACGCATATAAAGCCCTCTCCTGCCCGCCTTTCGGAAAAGCTGACCATGACTCCATGTTGTTACGCCCAGCCTATAGATAGAAACTGAAGCACCCGTGCTCAGGTCTGTTCAACGCTGGTCCGACAAATCGGATTCCACGCTTCAAGATTCCGTTGATCACGTGGACTGGGATATGTTCCGCATAGCGTCAAACATTGATGAATTAGCTGATTCGGAAGGCAAGTTTATTAGCAAGTGCATCGGTGACGATGTACCCACAGAGTCTATTGAAACATTCCCCAACCAGAAACCGTGGATTGATGGCAGCATTCGCGAACCACTGCTTTTAATCAGGGCAAAGTGACCGGAAATATGACCGAATACAAACAGTGTAGCTATTCCCTCCACAAGGCAATCAAACAAGCTAAGAATCAGTATAGAGACAAAGAGTCGCAATTCAACGGCTCAGACACGAGAGGTATCTGGCAGGGTCTACAGTCAATCACGGACTACAAAAGAAAAACCAGCCCCGTCATGGACCACGATGTCTTGCTCCCAGACAAACTAAACAACTTCTTTGCTCTATTTGGAGGACAATACAGTGCCACTGACACGGCCAACTACCAAAACCTGCGGGCTCTCCTTCACTGCAGCTAACATAAGTAAAACATTTAAACGTGTTAACCCTCGCAAGGCTGCAGGCCCAGACGGCATCCCTGGCCGTGTCCTCAGAGCATGCGCAGACCAGCTGGCTGGTGTGTTTACGGACATATTCAATCAATCCTTATCCCAGTGCTGGTCCCACATGCTTCAAGAGGGCCACCATTGTTCCTGTTCCCAAGAGAGCTACGGTAACTGAGCTAAATGACTACAGCCCCGTAGCACTCACTTCCGTCATCATGAAGTGCTTTGAGAGACTAGTCAAGGACCATATCACCTCCACCCTACCTGACACCCTAGACCCACTCAATAGGTCCACAGACAACGCACTCACAATGCACACTTACCTAACCCATCTGGACAAGAGGAATACCTATGTAATAATGTTGTTCATCGACTACAGCTCAGCATTTAACACCATAGTACCCTCCAAACTTGTCATTAAGCTTGAGTCCCTGGGTCTCGACCCCGCCCTGTGCAACTGGGTCCTGGACTTCCTGACGGACCGCCCCCAGGTGGTGAGGATAGGTAATATCTCCACCCCGCTGATCCTCTACACAGGGGCCCCACAAGGGTGCGTTCTCTGCCCTCTCCTGTACTCCCTGTTCACACATGACTGCGTGGCCATGCATGCCTCCAACTCAGTCATCAAGTTTGCAGACGACACTAAGTGGTAGGCTTGATTACCAACAACGACGAGACGGCTTACAGGGAGGAGGTGAGGGCCCTCGGAGTGTGGTGTCAGGAAAATAACCTCACACTCAATGTCAACAAAACAAAAGGATATGATCGTGGACTTCAGGAAACAGCAGAGGGAGCAGCCCCCTATCCACATCGACGAGACAGTAGTGGAGAAGGTGGAAAGTTAAGTTCAACGGCGTACACATCACAGACAAACTGAAATGGTCCACCCACACAGACAGCGTGGCGAAGAAGGCAAAGCAGCACCTCTTCAACCTCAAAGGGCTTAAGAAATTCGGCTTATCACCGAAAACAAACTTTTACAGATGCAATCGAGAGCATCCTGTTGGGCTGTATCGCCACCTGGTACAGCAACTGCTCCGCCCACAACCTTAAGGCTCTCCAGAGGGTAGTGAAGTCTGCACAACGCATCACCGGGGGCAAACTACCTGCCCTCAAGGACACCTACAACACCAGATGTCACAGGAAGGCCATAAAGATCATCAAGGACAACAACCACCCGAGCCACTGCCTGTTCGCCCTGCTATCATCCAGAAGGTGAGGTCAGTACAGGTGCATCGAAGCGGGGAACCGAGAGACTGAAAAGCAGCTTCTATCTCAAGGCCATCAGACTGTTAAACAGCCATCACTAACTGAGTGGCTGCTGCCAACATACTGACTCAACTCTAGCCACTAATAATGAAAAAATTGATGTAATAAATCTATCACCAGCCACTTTAAACAATGTTTACATACCCTACATTACTCATATCATATGTATATACTGTACTCTATACCATCTACTGCATCTTGCCTATGCCGTTAGGCCATCATTCATTCATACATTTGTATGTACATATTATTCATTCCTTTACACTTGTGTGTATAAGGTAGTTGTTGTGAAATTGTTAGGTTAGATTACTTGTTAGATATTACTGCATGGTCGGAACTAGAAGCACAAGCATTACGCTATACTAGCATTAACATCTGCTAACCATTTGCATGTGACAAATAAAATTTGATTTGAGCTAGTTAGCGGGGTGCACGTTCAATTGGTGACGTCACTCACGCTGAGACCTGGAAGTAGTTGTTCTCCCGCGGCTTTTGTGGAGCGATGGTTATCGATGCTTCAAGGGTAGCTGTTGTCTATGTGTGTAGAGGGTCCCTGGTGTGAGCCCAGGTAGGGACAAGGAGAGGAACGAAAGCTAAAACTGTTACACGGGCGCCATTTTAAAAATCAGGAGAATCTCCTCTTTGTAATTATGTAAGTCTGGGCAGTGAGCTTATTTGTCATAAGCACAGTTAACACCTTTCGAGGTGCGGACGTTTACTTTCTACACAAGTAGATTTTTCCAGTTTCGTCCGACGAACAGATTGTAGTGGTAAAATAAAAAGGGATACATTTAATGGAATTCTAAGCATCACTCCAGTCAAAACAGGCTCTGCGAATGTTCGATTTCATTCATTTTCTATGGACTCGCGCTAGTGTTCCAGTTTAGCCAACTTTCTTAAGCCGTTTTTCAGCCTTGGGTGAATTTTGACTTGTTCTATTGTCCAGCCTATAGATAGCCAGAGCGAATTTACAAAAGCACCCGAATATCCATTGAGCAAGCACAAAGACTATACCATTTAGCTGAGATGGATGAGAATAATCAAGTCAAGTTAGATAGCCTATAGTTAATCTTTATTTTACCAGGTAGGCTAGTTGAGAACAAGTTCTCATTTACAACTGCGACCTGGCCAAGATAAAGCAAAGCAGTGTGACAAACAAACAGTTACACATGGAATAAACAAACGTACAGTCAATAATACAATAGAAAAAGTGTATATATACACACAGTGTGTGCAAATGAGGTAGGATAAGGGAGGTAAGGCAATAAATAGGCCATAGTGGCGAAATAATTACAATATAGCAATTAAACACTGGAGTGATCGATGTGTAGAAGAGGAGTGTGCAAGTAGATACTGGGGTGCACAGGAGCAAAACAAATAACAGTATGAGGTAGTTGGATGGGCTATTTACAGATGGGCTATGTACATGTGCAGTGATGTGTGAGCTGCTCTGACAGCTGGTGCTTAAAGCTAGTGAGGGAGATAGGAGTCTCCAGCTTCAGTGATTTTTGCAGTTCGTTCCAGTCATTGGCAGCAGAGAACTGGAAGGAAAAGAGGTCAAAGGAGGAATTGGCTTTGGGGGTGACCAGTGAAATGTACCTGCTGGAGCGCGTGCTACTGGTGGGTGCTGCTATGGTGACCAGTGAGCTGAGATAAGGTGGAGCTTTACTTTGCAAAGACTTATAGATGACATGGAGCCAGTGGGTTTGGCGACGGATATGAAGCGAGGGTCAGCCAACGAGAGCATACAGGTCGCAGTGGTGGGTAGTATATGGGGCTTTGGTGACGACACGGATGGCACTGTGATAGACTACATCCAATTTGCTGAGTAGTGTTGGAGGCTATTTTGTAAATGACATCGCCGAAGTCAAGGATCGGTAGGATAGTCAGTTTTACGAGGGTATGTTTGGCAGCATGAGTGAAGGATGCTTTGTTGCGAAATAGGAAGCTGATTCTAGATTTAATTTTGGATTAGATGCTTAATGTGAGTCTGGAAGGAGAGTTCACAATCTAACCACACACCTAGGTATGTGTTGTTGTCCAAATATTCCACATAAGTCAGAACTGTCTAGAGTAGTGATGCTGGACAGGCGGGCAGCGATTGGTTGAAGAGCATGCATTTAGTTTTGCTTGCATTTAAGAGCAGTTGGAGGCCACGGAAGGAGAGTTGTATGGCATTGAAGCTCGTCTGGAGGTTAGTTAACACAGTATCCAATGAAGGGCCAGAAGTATACAGAATGGTGTCGTCTGTGTAGAGGTGGATCAGAGAATCACCAGCAGCAAGAGCGACATCATTGATGTATACAGAGAAAATAATTGGCCCGAGGATTGAACCCTGTGGCACCCCCATAGAGAAGGCCAGAGGTCCGGACAACAGGCCATCCGATTTGACACACTGAACTCTGTCAGAGAAGTAGTTGGTGAACAAGGCGAGGCAGTCATTTGAGAAACCAAGGCTGTTGAGTCTGCCTATAAGAATGTGGTGATTGACAGAGTCGAAAGCCCTGGCCAGGTCGATGAATACAGCTGCACAGTATGGTCTCTTATCGATGGCGGTTATGATATCGTTTAGGACCTTGAGCGTGGCTGAGGTGCACCCATGACCAGCTCGGAAACCAGATTGCATAGAGGCGAAGGTACGGTGGGATTAGAAATGGTCGGTGATCTGTTTGTTAACTTGGCTTTCAAGGACCTTAGAAAGGCAGGATAGGATAGATATAGGTCTGTAACAGTTTGGGACTAAAGTGTCTCCCCCTTTGAAGAGGGGGATGACAGCGGAAGCTTTCCAATCTTTGGGGATCTCAGATAATACGAAAGAGAGGTTGAACAGGCTAGTAATAACAATTTCAGCAGATCATTTTAGAAAGAGGGGGTCCAGATTGTTTAGCCCAGCTGATTTGTAGGGGTCCAGATTTTTCCGCTCTTTCAGAACATCAGCTATCTGGATTTGGGTGAAGGAGAAATGGGGGAGTCTTGGGCAAGTTGCTGTGGGGGGTGCAGGGATGTTGACCAGGGTAGGGGTAGCCAGGTGGAAAGCATGGCCAGCTGTGGGAAAATGCTTATTGAAATTCTCAATTATTGTGGATTTATCAGTGGGGACAGTGTTTCTTTGCCGCAGTGTAGTGGGCAGCTGGGAGGAGGTGTTCTTATTCTCCATGGACTTTACAGTGTCCCAGAACTTTTTGGAGTTTGTGCTACAGGATGCAAATTTCTGTTTGAAAAAGCTAACCTTTGCATTCCTAGCTGCCTGTGTATATTGGTTCCTAAGTTCCCTGAAAAGTTGCATACCATGGGGGCTATTCGTTGCTAATGCAGTACGCCACAGGATGTTTTTGTGCTGGTCAAGGGCAGTCAGGTGTGTTTCTATATTTTTTTGAATGGGGCATGCTTTAAGATTGTGAGGAAAGCATTTTTAAAGAATAACCAGGCATCCTCTACTGATGGAATGAGGTCAATATCCTTCCAGGATACCCGGGCCAGGTCGATTAGAAAGGCCTGGTCGCTGAAGTGTTTTAGGGAGCGTTTGACAGTGATGAGGGGTGGTCATTTGACCGCAGACCCATTACGGACGCAGGCAATGAGGCAGTGATCGCTGAGATCCTGGTTGAAGACAGCAGGGTGTATTTGGAGGGCAGGTTGGTTAGGACCTATGAGGGTGTCCATATTTACGGATTTGGGGTTGTTCCTGGTAGGTTCATTGATAATTTGTGTGAGATTGAGGGCATCAAGCTTAGATTGTAGGATATCCAGGGTGTTAAGCATGTCCCAGTTTAGGTCACCTAACAGCACAAGCTCTGAAGATCGATGGGGGCAATCAATTCACATATGGTGTCCAGGGCACAGCTGGGGGCAAAAGGTGGTCTATAGCAAGCGGCAACGGTGAGAGACTTGTTTCTAGCAAGGTGGATTTTTAAAAATAGAAGCTTAAATTGTTTGGGCACAGACCTGGATAGTAAAGACAGAACTCTGCAGGCTAACTCCGCCCCCTTTGGCAGTTCTATCTTGTCGGAAAATGGAAATATATAATATAATAAATATACTGGCAAGTTTGATTTAGAACTACTAACGTTAGGTAGCTAGCTAACATATTATTGAGATCGCCAGGCTGGGCAACCTGAGCTTTTGCTGAGATACAATCTTCGGCAAAATAATTCACAAGGAGATTCGTGCAAAAATATTATTTGAAGATGTACTGTTGTAATGATATGCTATGTGGTTCGTAAAGACAACGTAGCTAACAAATTGTCAGCCAACATAACGTGCAAGGTAACTTATTTGAAAAGTCATTACTTTATGACATTGAGTAGAAAGTTACCCCTTTGTCGTTAGGGGGGGTTCACACTTAGCTCGGCTATTAGACTATTCTTTAGTAAAGCTTGAATAGTCTATTGTTCAGCTTTTAGCCCTGCTCCCCAACTTGCAACAAATTGCTGTTCCTATCGCATTCCTTTCCCTCTTCCACACGTCATTATTCTGCTCCTGAGTGGCTCGCTTGTGGGCGTGCTGGTTGTGCGTCTCGAATCCTCCATACTGTGGCAGGTTTGTATGAAGGTACATTTGTGTCTTTTTGTCGAGAGCAAAACCTTTTTTATTATCAATCAAAAATAATTGTTCTGAAAGCAACTTTCTTCCGACACAAAGGAAGTCAAAGCGGACACCTACGAAGATGGCATCTCAGGTAAGCAGCACTGGGCTGTATTGACGTATCCTAAAAATGACATCTGCTCCTTTAGATTGAACGGTCATATCTCAGTTATTGTTTTCATATCTCTGTTTTCTTTACTTTCAGAGAGTGAGCTGACCAAGGGGTCGAAAATGTAGATATTGCCAGATGTTCACTCTCTGAGAAACAGGCCGTGGAAGCTTTATTGCTGGCAAAAGTGTCCACAACCAGAGGTAATTAAACTGTCCTGTGTTCTTTTTCTCTTGTTGTACATGTTCATCCCTCTCCCCTTCTCCCTAAATCCTCTAGGTTATATCAGCTGTTTTGGTGAACCCCTCCCACATCTGAACTGGCTGACACAGAGGGCACAGCATGATCATAGGTGAGCTGTCACTTGGTTGGGTCAAAAGGAAGTATTATTAAAGAGATGCTTTACATTGAAATAGACAGATGTAGTAGTCCCAGAGTTAATGATCCAAGGTCAGTTTTGCATTTCACCTCCTGATTTAAGATGACTGACCGTGTTAGAATAAATAAAAAAAGGCTTAATCATGCTCTCTCGCCTGCAGGTATGTTTTGATGTGAGAGAGGAAGCCAGTCCCGTCATCGCCACCTCACCCGCACTTAAGGTAACCTTCGGGCCAACTGGGGGTACAAGGCTGGTTAGGAAACACCGCAATTGTGATGAACTGAGAGAATATTTGAGAAGCACTGTAATTCATGAATCATATGCTGTCTGCTGCTGTTCTTACCGCTCTACCCACCTCGTCTTTCTTCCTCGTTTTAAAATGCACACCATATGTGCATTGAAGTACAGAATGAACTTGTATTTATAATATTACAATTATAATGCATTTATAACACCTGGATAATGAACTTCGTTCAATAAAGCGTTTCACATCCTCCACTGGTTGAAATTAAGTATCTCATTGAAATACTATCCTGTGTCCTCAGATTAATGCAGATGAAGGGAGTTAGATATGCATAGTTTGTTTCTGTATATATGAATTACAAATCAATCATGTTTCTAGTCTATTGCATAGTTACCATGTGTAATCATTGATGTCCCAGGAGCGGTAAACACTGTTGAAGTGTATAATTGTAATACATACAAGCAGACACAGCATCATTCAAATAATGGTGTTTGATATGACTGAAAAATAATGTCTCAGAGATTCATACCTGAATCGCACCTTTATTTGCCAAGGAAGAGTACATGATCAGTGAATAAATTCAATGTACAGGCTACAATGTGGGAATCTCATGCATGGTAATAACTACAGTACATGTTTATATAGGACTTGCATCCTTGGCACAATAAAGTTATTATATTCTACTCTATCCATAGGCTTCATGAATGCAATTCAGACTTGAAGTGATACAACAACTATGATAACTGAGGTTCATAGATTGGTATGAATATTAGTTCAGAACCTAACGTTTTAGGGTCCATACACAGAACGGTTCCATACTGTAGCTAGCTACACATCCATAGGCATACAGTTATTTTTATCCTCCACTACACAATAATCAAGTAAATAGTTAGCTACAGTGCCTTGCGAAAGTATTCAGCCTCCTTGAACTTTGCGACCTTTTGCCACATTTCAGGCTTCAAACAAAGATATAAAACTGTATTTTTTTGTGAAGAATCAACAACAAGTGGGACACAATCATGAAGTGGAACGACATTTATTGGATATTTCAAACTTTTTTTTAAACTGAAAAATTGGGTGTGCAAAATTATTCAGCCCCCTTAAGTTAATACTTTGTAGCGCCACCTTTTGCTGCGATTACAGCTGTAAGTCGCTTGGGGTATGTCTATCAGTTTTGCACATCGAGAGACTGAAATCTTTTCCCATTCCTCCTTGCAAAACAGCTCGAGCTCAGTGAGGTTGGATGGAGAGCATTTGTGAACAGCAGTTTTCAGTTCTTTCCACAGATTCTCGATTGGATTCAGGTCTGGACTTTGACTTGGCCATTCTAACACCTGGATATGTTTATTTTTGAACCATTCCATTGTAGATTTTGCTTTATGTTTTGGATCATTGTCTTGTTGGAAGACAAATCTCCGTCCCAGTCTCAGGTCTTTTGCAGACTCCATCAGGTTTTCTTCCAGAATGGTCCTGTATTTGGCTCCATCCATCTTCCCATCAATTTTAACCATCTTCCCTGTCCCTGATGAAGAAAAGCAGGCCCAAACCATGATGCTGCCACCACCATGTTTGACAGTGGGGATGGTGTGTTCAGGGTGATGAGCTGTGTTGCTTTTACGCCAAACATAACGTTTTGCATTGTTGCCAAAAAGTTCAATTTTGGTTTCATCTGACCAGAGCACCTTCTTCCACATGTTTGGTGTGTCTCCCAGGTGGCTTGTGGCAAACTTTAAACAACACTTTTTATGGATATCTTTAAGAAATGGCTTTCTTGCCACTCTTCCATAAAGGCCAGATTTGTGCAATATATGACTGATTGTTGTCCTATGGACAGAGTCTCCCACCTCAGCTGTAGATCTCTGCAGTTCTTCCAGAGTGATCATGGGCCTCTTGGCTGCATCTCTGATCAGTCTTCTCCTTGTATGAGCTGAAAGTTTAGAGGGACGGCCAGGTCTTGGTAGATTTGCAGTGGTCTGATACTCCTTCCATTTCAATATTATCGCTTGCACAGTGCTCCTTGGGATGTTTAAAGCTTGGGAAATCTTTTTGTATCCAAATCCGGCTTTAAAAACTTCTTCACAACAGTATCCCGGACCTGCCTGGTGTGTTCCTTGTTCTTCATCATGCTCTCTGCGCTTTTAACGGACCTCTGAGACTATCACAGTGCAGGTGCATTTATACGGAGACTTGATTACACACAGGTGGATTGTATTTATCATCATTAGTCATTTAGGTCAACATTGGATCATTCAGAGATCCTCACTGAACTTCTGGAGAGAGTTTGCTGCACTGAAAGTAAAGTGGCTGAATAATTTTGCACACCCAATTTTTCAGTTTTTGATTTGTTAAAAAAGTTTGAAATATCCAATAAATGTCGTTCCACTTCATGATTGTGTCCCACTTGTTGTTGATTCTTCACAAAAAAATACAGTTTTATATCTTTATGTTTGAAGCCTGAAATGTGGCAAATGGTCGCAAAGTTCAAGGGGGCCGAATACTTTCGCAAGGCACTGTATGTTACTTCAACTGCATTGCAAGGCAAGCTTACACAATTGTACATTCAATTTGCAGTAAATGCTTTAGCTAGCTAGATTCTTTACATCCACCTTTTCACAAGATAACAGCCTGGTTTGCTGGTTCTCAGGAGTCCCAAAAACATTAATCACAAATTACAAATTCATTCTCCTAACACTAGCTAGCTGGCTAATGTTAGCTAGTCAGATAACTTACTAAATAGCAATTAACTAACATATTCCTCTCAATTGTAAATGTTTTGCTTGACTCATTATGATGTTATAACAACTTACAATCTTAACAATCTGGTTCCACCGTAATGTTTTGTCAGCCACCTTTGTTGAAGAAGCGCCACAAGGAAGGCTCGCATCAAAATTCGTCATTGGAACCACTCAATATGATTGGTCATATAAAAACCTTGGGACCCAAATGCATGAGTGCTCTAACTACCCCTTGTGGTGGTCTGGAGCAACGAAGCCGTGACGCTGGGTACCTCTAAGTCCCGCGGTGCAAGCTCGCAACTTTTAAAGGAGGAACCACTGTAGGTCCTGGATGGCAGGAAGCTAATCCCCAATGATGTACTGGGCGGTACGCACTACCCTCTGTAGCATCATACAGTCAGATACCGAGCAGTTGCCATACCAGGTGGTGATGCAACCGGTCAGGATGCTCTCGATGCTGCAGCTGTAGAACTTTGAGGATCTGGGGACCCATGCCAAATTGTTTCATTCTCCTGAGGGGGAAAAAGGGGTTGTCGTGCCCTTTTCACAACTGTCTTGGTATGTTTGGACCATGATAGTTTGTTGGTGATGTGGACACCAAGGAAGTTGAAACTCTGGACCCGCTCCACTTCAGCCCTGTCGGTGTAAATGGGGGCCTTTTCGGCCCTCCTTTTCTGTAGTCTACGATCATATTCTTTGTCTTGCTCACATTGAGGGAGACATTGTTGGCCTGGCACAACACTGACAGGTCTTTTACCTCCTCCATATAGGCGGCGTCATTGTTGTCGGTGATCAGGCCTACCACTGTTGTGTCATCAGCAAACTGACGGTGTTGGAGTCATGCTTGGCCAAGCAGTCAAGGGTGAACAGGGAGTACAGGAGGGGACTAAGCACACACCCCTGAGGGGAACCAGTGTTGAAGATCAGCGTGGCAGATATGTTGTTGCCTACCCTTACCAAATCCAGGATCCTGTTGCAGAGGGAGGTGTTTAGTCCCAGGGTCCTTAGCTTAGTGATGAGTTTGTGGGCACTATGGTGTTGAACGCTGAGCTGTAGTCAATGAACAGCATTCTCACATACATGTTCCTTTTGTCCAGGTGGGAAAGGGCAGTATGGAGTGTGATTGAGATTGCGTCATCTGTGGATCTGTTGGGGCGGTATGTGAATTGGAATGGCCCTAGGATTTCTGGGATGATGGTGCTGTGAGCCATAACCAGTCTTTCAAAGCACTTCATGGCTACTGACGTGAGTGCTATGGGTTGGTAGTCATTTGGGCAGGTTACCTTAGTGTTCTTGGGTACAGGGACTGGTGGTCTGCTTGAAACATGTTGGTATTACAGACTCAGTCAGGGAGAGGTTGAAAATGTCAGTGAAGACACTTGCCAGTTGGTCCGCGCATGCTCAGAGTACACGCCCTGGCAATCCGTCTGGCCCCTCTGTCTTGTGAATGTTGACCCGTTTAAAAGATCTTGCTCACACCGGCTATGGAGAGTGTGATCACAGTCATCCGGAACAGCTCTCATGCATGCTTCAGTGTTTCTTGCCTCGAAGCGAACATAAAAGGCATTTAGCTCCGCTGGTAGGCTCGCGTCACTGGGCAAATCACGTCTGGGTTTCCCTTTGTAGTCCGTAATAGTTTGCAAGCCCACATCTGACGAACTGCAGAGCCGGTGTAGTAGGATTCAATCTTAGTCCAATATTGACACTTTGCCTGTTTGATGGTTCATCTGAGGGCATAGCAGGATTTGTTATAAGTGTCCAGATTAGTGTCCTGCTCCTTGTAAGAGGCAGCTCTAGCTTTTTAGCTTGGTGAGGATGTTGCCTGTAATCAATGACTTCTGGTTGGGATATGTACGTATGGTCACTGTGGGGACAACGTCCTCAATGCACTTATTGATGAAGCCGGTGACTGAGGTGGTATACTCCTCAATGCTATTGGATGAACGGAACATATTCCAGTCTGTGCTAGAAAAACAGTAGTGTAGCATCTGCATCGTCGGACTACTTCCGTATTGAGCGAGTCACTGGTACTTCCTGCTTTAGTTTTTGCTTGTAAGCAGGAGGATAGTTATGGTCAGATTTGCCAAATGTAGGGCTTGGGAGAGCAGTGTATGCGTCTCTGTGTGTGGAGTAAAGGTGGCCTAAAAACACACAAGTCTGGATTGGACAGGTGCCTGTTAAAGGTTTATACCAATTGCATTTGGCTTCCCAAGGCAAGCTGGGGATAGCTGTGAGGAGTTTGCCATATGCCATTGATGCTCCGCTATAGGCGGAAGAGCGGCTTGCACCTCGTCCTTCGCTGCTGTCTGGAGGAGGACGCTATTATCCTAGTCGATGAAGAGCCCCCCCTGGAAAAGTCGGTGAAGTTCCTTGGGGTAGCCATCATGATGCCAGCCCATGAGGGATGGATCTGCGAGGCAGTCTCGTCGCTTGAGTTAAGAGTGGGACGAACCACATTGGGCTGCTCTGTGCACTCTACAGCAGAGGGTGTTCACAGCAAAAAATACACACAATGGATGCATGACACTGAACACTGCTTCCGCTTGTTAGACGCCCAGGCAGACTACACACAGGGAGTGTGTCCTTACCCAAAATGGTCACCCTGCATTGACAAGATTGTGCTGGTACAGGGGCCTTGCTTGGTACCCACTGGGCCGAGCTAGCAGGTTCCATGATTCCAAGAAACAGCTAATCCGAGAACAAAGGGAAAAGAGACTAGCGTTCGCCACTTGGACTAGAAGCCTAGCTAGTTAGCACAGTGCTATCAGGATAAGCTAATCCTATAAACAATGTGAACATAGCTGGCGATCACCACATGGGCTGGTAGCATAGCTAGTTAGCACAAAGTTATCCAAAGGAAGCTAGCGCTATTGCTCTTACAAACAAGAGTGGCTCTCGACCAATAAGTGATGCTAGGATGGACAGTCTACTCAACGCCGGTGGAGGGTTTAACAAAACGTATGAGCAAACTAGTAATTCTACCCTTCCAGGTAGATAAGCTAGTCGGTAGGATAGCTAGCCTTGCCGAGAGCTAGCCAGGTTAGCTAAGCCTTGCAGCTAAGCTATCCAAGTCTCAGCAGCTAGCAGTGTGATGCTAGCTACAACAGGAGATGAAGGAATAAAAGCAGTGAAGCAAATTCTTACCTGAAGCAAAACTGTTCCTTTTGGTGTAGTCACCCAACAATAAAGATAACCCTGCACTCTGCGGTGTAACCTTAACGGCACTGAAAAGTTACAGGAAAACCCATCGAGCTGTGCTGAAAAGAGCTAAGTATAACTGTTCTGTGAGGAAGAGAGGTGAAAATGACCAGAGGGCAGGCGAGTGGCTCATTAGTATGAGGTTAGGGGCTCCCTCATTCGCAAATCGACCAGTCCGTCTCGAACAGACGTGTATGATTGGTTATTCGAGGTACTTTGAAAAATTCTGGTTTATCCCCACGGTGACAGATAATTGAAAGAACTCAAGCTAAATTGGGGCCATACTGCCAAACAGGCTTTAGACCATCAGAAGCGGAGAGATCATGTCTCTGCCTTATCTGCCAGAAGGCACAAACAGGATAAGTGAAATTTCAATTAGGGTGACATTTTACTCTTCTTATCGCTGTTCACAAAATGCTATCGTATTCACTGTTACACTGAAGATAAGCATTCAACATTATCCTTCAAGTAAACTGGTGTGAAAAACCTGTGACAGGTAAGTCCTGTTGTTTGTAAAGCTACATAGAAAATGGACAATCAAATACAGTACATAGAAGACAAGCAACTAATGTTATCCCTCAATTAAGCAGGTTGTGATTAGGCTATCCTGAGTGACGGGTAAGTGGTTGCAGTCAGTATCAAATCACATTTCACAATTAGCCCGAATACCCTAAAGACATAATTTTACATTCTAGAAATGGAGAAATGTTCTAAAAATGGAGACATTAAAATAAAAAAAACAACCCTTTTAGAAGTACCTCATGTTCTGCATCAAAATAAGAACATTTACCATAGTAGCTCACAATATCATAATTCTGTATATGGGTAAACCTGCATTTAGCAGAAGGAGGTGCATGGGGCTTGAGATGGGAACATGAGATGAGGGGAAATGACTGAGAACAGCTCAAGTTACTCTACGCCTGGGAACTGAAAACAAAATATAACCGCCATTATAATGGTTATGCTAATACGTTGGCTGAATACCAACAGCACAACCAGATCCGTACATATTTTATCCACGTATTATATCTACAGCCTCTAAGCTTGACATGCTCTAGTCACTGTGCTGCAGCATACTGTTTGTGAAAAAACAAGATATCGTCGGACCAACAGTAGAGTGAAGACTTGCTGCTTCCAAGAAAACTATCCATTTTGATATAAAACAAATAAAATAATTAAACACGGAGTATACCAAATATTACACCCCCCCCCCCTTTTGCCCTCAGAACAGACTCAATTATTCAGTTCATAGACTCTACAAGGTGTCTAAAGTGTTCCACAGGGATGCTGGCCCATGTTGACGCCAATGCTTCCCACAGTTGTGTCAAGTTGGCTGCATGTTCTTTGGGTGGTGGACTATTCTTGATACAGACGGGAAACTCTGGACCATGAAAAACCCAGCAGCATTGCAGTTCTTGACATAAACTGGTGCGCCTGGCACCTACCACCATACCCCATTCAAAGGCACTCAAATATTTTGTCTCGACCATTCACCCTCTGAATGGCACACATACACAATCCATGTCTCACGGTTTAAAAAAAGATCCTTCTTTAACCAGTCTCCTCCCCTTCATCTACACTGATTGAAGAAGATTTAACAAGTGACATCCATAAGGGATCATAGCTTTCAGCTGATCAGTTTGTCATGGAAAGAGCAGGTGTTCTTAATGCTTGGTATATTGTGATGTGTTATGGAAACCTATTGCATGAATATTGAGAGTATAAGTGATAAATGTTAGCTCTGCATGTATGCTGTCATGGTATCAGATTAATCCGCCACACTGGTAAGTATTGAAGACGTATCAAAACATTTATTTAAAAGCCCTAACAGATTACAGTAAAACATATTATAGATTCTAGATTTACTTCTATCATAGTAAAAAGTCCACTCACAACTCTTGTGAATTCCCTTCCAAACCCCAAGCATAACATATGCAACACTGTAATACCTCATGGTCTCATTAGAATGTCAAAATAGTGGCATTTAACCATTGTAACGAGAGCTGTTAAAGTCCCTGACACCAATCTTGGTGCCAATGTACCAGCCACCAAAGGGATGCTTATAAATGTTTATAAATGCTTTAGAAAATGATCATAATACCTCCAAGATGTTGTAACGAGAGCTGTCACAGAAGTCCCTGACTCCGATCTCTGTACCCATGTACCAGCCACTGAATGGACAGGCAGTGAATTCCAGCCCCCCCACCTCTAGCAGCATGCTAGATACAGCAGGTAGGCTGTACCACTTCAGATTCAAGTCCTTGAACCAATCATACCTGTATGCACAAGCATAGAAAGACAAAGAGATACGTTCAAATGAACTGTCAAGCTTTGGGGGAGTGATGGTGAATGTGACATATCTTGACTAATTGATTCAAATAAATAGGTTCGTTTTCAAGGTATGTAGAGGATGTTTAAGGGTACATATTATATACAGCTTTAATTGAAGCTGACTTGGCTCCTGTTGTTCAACTCAAGGTGCTTCCATCTCAACAATTCTATACTGCTAAGAGTTGAACATTTTACATTCTGAATCGATGTAAAAGTGCACATTCTTATCTTGGTGAAAAGCCGACATATTAGCATGGATCTTGTTCTGGAGGCAGCTCTGCAAAGCGGCCAGTAGTTGGCACAGCCAGTCATAAAATCTGACTTTAAACCACACTGCTACGTTTTTACAATATAGCCCATTTTGACTTTGCAGTTGGCCAATCTAAGCAGAAAGCACTCAGTTCTGCCTCCAGGACAAGATTCATGACAACAAACTGCAAAAAGCTGTGGGAAGAGATTAGTGACAAAGCATACATTCTGATATTGAAAGTTTGTATAGCACGTCAAGGGAAAGCAAATACTGTATGCATGTACAAAGAAATGAAGGATTTCTCCAAGAGATGCTAGATATCTGCCTACTGTGATGTGGAGTGTATTGTTCTACAAGGCAATTTGCTCCTACACTGTAGTTAATAGATACACAGCCAAGAAGTACAGGAGCGCAGCCAAAACTAACATTATCACATGCTCACAGCAAAAATACCTGCAATCACTTCTGAAATTACTGGCCCTACATCCATCTACCTGGTGCTACACAGGCTCGGAGTTGCCCATGGGGGACAGTCTATGCAGTAGCAGAGAGCCATCACAGTTTCATGGCAACAGAGTTGAGGCCAACTAAACTGATGCAGGGGGAGATGGGGAGTGGCGAAGGACAGTTCTGGGAGCTTGTTTGATAGAGGATGCCATGTGCAGGGGATGAAACTCCCCCTGTGCCTGAAGACTGGTGACATTGCGAGTGTGTGTCTGTGTGGTATGTTAGTGGTATGTTAGCGTGACAATTGGAACACACCCCAACCCAGCCTCTGTTCCTGTATCACTCTGTTATGACACTTGGACGTGTATGTGTGTGTGTGTGTGGTCTAACTCACTTGGGATGAGTGATCTGCACCTCCAGAATAAGGTCTTGAGGGATCTCAAACAGCTCTGGGTCGTTCCCATTGGATTGCAGCAGGAGGGGCAGCACGTCAAATCGACCCTTGGGAGCCTTCCAGCCCTGCTGGATGCAGATCTAGTAACCAAAACATTTAATAAACATTTTACGTGGACTCACTCAAGTAGATGTGTAACTCCTGTTTGGTGGTTCCCACTCCAGTTTTAGTCAGAGCTTTGGCCTTGCTCGGAGGCATGCTATATAAAGACATTGAACACTTTCAGGTTTTGTGATCTACTGTAAGTGGTTCAGTGGGTTGAACCTGACAAGGCAAAGTTTGAGGATTCAAATCCCATGAGGGACACATATTCCATGCTGTTACGAACAATAATTAACATTGAATAACAGTGACCAGTGTATTTTTACTCTACCTCAGTGAATTCCACGTTGGCTGGGTCTCCCAGAATCTGACCATCGGGCTGCTTGTAACCGGCATAGCGAATCAGCTGTGTGTTCCATACCCGAAAGTCGCGCTTGCCATCTGTCCTCTGAGGAAATATGGTAATGGCAGATCTGGATAGAAATAACCCACCAGCCCCCAGAGAGAGAGAAAGTTTAAATGACGAGAGTTGACGAGACGACAGTATCTATAGATTAGCAATGCAACAAATGAATGTCTACCCAACCACATTGCATCTAACGGTTTAGGGCAGTTTAATTTAGGAGGTCGTGGGTAAGGCAGGCTAGGAAGTCTGACAGGGCCAAAGCTCAGTTACCTTTAGTCCCCCACTACTGAACCTATCCTGTTGGGTTAAGCTAATGCCATGACTGGGCAAAATAGTTGATTCTACTAATCTGGCTGTAAGTCTTCGTCCCAAAGGACCCAAATATATCTGGGCACCAATCTCTATGCTTGCCTTACAGAGGAGAAACTAGTGTCCTCTATAGTCAATACAAGCCCAAAGAATGAGAGGAGAATTGACTATATAAAACTCAAATTGTTTTGGGGTCTGAATCTAGGCAGAAGCAGCCTGGCTGCAGATCAGTTTGTGCTTCAGCCAACTCCTTCATTTGTTGTTATGCCGTACACAAACCCGACAGAGGCTTAAGAGCAAACTGATATGCCATCAGGCTTCTGTTACATGCTTACAGTGGCTAAGTATTATTTGATGTACAGCATCAGCAGTCTTTGGGAATGTGATGTGACTAACTCAGTGCAGTGATGAGTCAGACACATACAGTAGGGGAGAGTGGGGTATGTTGAGCCATTTGTTACATTCAGCACCACTACGTCAAGGGAAATCATCATTCTTTCTAAGAAAGATAACTACATATTTCAGGATGTCTTGTATCCCTGAAAATGATCAGAATTAATGTAAAACGTGTTTTGAAAACATAGCTTGTCCATAAAAAAGTGGTATCTTGGCACAACTTACCCCGCATAGGCAAGTATGGGCTAAGTTGAGCATAGGGACAGGGTAAGTTGAACCGCCTTGGGGTAAGTGAGTGATATTGTCCTGTGATAGTGGGTGATGGTAGGTCAAAGTTTAATTCATGGAATTGGGCTGTGGTATATCATAAATGTATGCCTACATTCTGATATAGATATCCCTGTTCAATATCACTTAGCCTTCCATTTATTCACCAGTTGTCTGGGACAGGGATGTTTCCACGTGCCAATACATAGGCAAGTTCTCTGCATTTGAGGCTACTAAACCCATGAAACTGGTCTGAGATTATTGATATGCTTAGCAAGCTCAGACTCCATGTCAATAGACATGTGCCTCTGGCTCTGCTACTCTATCATAGCCTCTCTTTCGAACAGGTGTTCATTTTCTTTTTTGTCAATGTAGCTCTTCAGTGTCATTCAGTCTTTTTAATATCCCTTGCTGCAGCTAGATTGGACTTCTTCCCCTTCTCTCACTTCCTTGGCTGCTCTCTTAAGAACCTTAAGGGGTGCCACACCCCTATTTGTTTTACATTTGTATACACAGGGCACTACTACTCTGCTCTGTAACAATAAAAATGCAATCTAGAGTTCATATGCATGGCACAAAAATACTATGCATAAAACTGACAAATATAACAGGATTAACAGCTCACGTCTCCAAAGGAAAGGAATAGTTGGGATTAACTCTTGGAACCACCCATCCCGGATCCGGGATAATTGTCATCAACCACGCTAAATAGCATAGCGCAACGATCAAATAATCTCACTAGAAAATATTCATATTCATGAAATCACAAGTGGAATATAGCGAAACACAGCTTAGCCTTTTGTTAACCTCTTGGAACTAGGGGGCGCTTTTTTTATTTTTGGAAAAATAACGTTCCCAAAGTAAATGGCCTATTTTTCAGGACCAGAAAATAGAATATGCATATAATATAATATGCATATAATTAGGATAGACATTAGGATAGACAGACAGTTTAGGATAGGAAACTCTAAAGTTTCCAAAACTGTAAAAATATTGTCTGTAAGTATAACAGAACTGATATTGCAGGCAAAAGCCAAGGTTAAGTGTCTCTGTCCCGCTCTTTTTAACGTATTAAGTGTGTATGTTTATTCTGTTTTACCATTTAATTAGCTAGTAAATAAAAAAATTCTACCAATTTGTGTAGTACTGAATCATAAGGTTAAGGTTTTTGCAGATGCAAGGAGGTTACAACTGTTCAGAATGATGATATGATACAAGGTTATGATTAATAAGTTGACTGTTAGATGTGATCGGTAAAAGAGTTTAAAAGTTTAATTTGGGAGATGGTAACTCTTTATAGAACTGCTCTCATGGTGCCCCAGATCCTAATGAGTTAATTGTTACATGATTCATTTAAAATCTGGTAACAATTAAACATATTTAGGTAATTAGATAAGTCTTCAGATTAATGTTAATGTCAAATCACGACAGTGGCCATTGGCTCAGCTAACCCCAAGACAAACAATTTTACTATATTAGTCCACAGAGCTACAAGGATGCACTTTGATGCTCGGTTTAGGACCTCATATTATAGCTTCAGGAAACCTACAGTGGTTACTCAATTAAAAGTTTTGAGATTATGCCACGGCACTTAAGAAGTCATTTGTGGTTTAGTACGTTATTATGCGTCACTGCTTCATTGCGGTGGCCTGGAGCAAGGGGGAGTTAGAGCACTGATTATGCTTTTGGGTCCCAAGGCGCTAAATGACAATGAATGGGCGATAAACCAAATAGAAACTGATAATTGTGCACGACTTCAAAATTTAATTTCAATGAACCTGTTGCGACTCTATGGGCAGTATTTTCAGTTTTGGGAAAAAAAGTTCCTGTTTTAAACGGGATATTTTGTCAGGACAAATGCTAGAATATGCATATAATTGACAGCTTTGGATAGAAAACACTCTAACGTTTCCAAAACTGTAAAGATATTGTCTGTGAGTATAACAGAACTGATGTTGCAGGCGAAAGCCTGAGAAAAATCCAATCCGGAAGTGCCCCAGGGTTTTAAAGCGCTGCGTTCCAATGAGTCCCTATTGAGCTGTGAATGTGCCATCAACGAGTTTACACTTTCTACGCATTCCCCAAGGTGTCTACAGCATTGTGACGTAGTTTCACGCATTTATGTTGAAGAATAGCCGTAGGCGGCCACATTGCGTAAGTGGTCACATGGTGGCTCCGAGAGAGATTCTCACGTAAAATACAGAGGTAGCCATTACTCCAATCGGTCCTACTGAAAAACAAATTGTCCCGAGGGATATATTATCGAATAGATATCAGAAAAACACCTTGAGGATTGATTATAAACAACGTTTGCCATGTTTCTTTCGATATTATGGAGCTAATTTGGAATATTTTTCGCCGTTTTCGTGACTGCAATTTCCGGGTGATTTCTCAGCCAAACGTGAAGAACAAACGGAGGTATTTCGCCTACAAAAATAATATTTTGGGAGAAAAATGAACTTTGGCTATCTGGGAGTCTCGTGAGTGAAAACATCCGAAGTTCAAAGGTAAACGATTTAATTTGATTGCTTTTCTGATTTGTGACAAGGTTGCCTGCTGCTAGCAAGGCATAATGCTATGCTAGGCTATCGATAAACTTACACAAATGCTTGTCTAGCTTTGGCTGTAAAGCATATTTTGAAAATCTGAGATGACAGGGTGATTAACAAAAGGCTAAGCTGTGTCTCAATATATTTCATTTGTGATTTTCATGAATAGGAATATTTTCTAGGGATATTTATGTCCATTGCGTTATGCTAATTATTGTCAGGCGATGATTATGCTCCCGGATGGGGAGTATCAAGAGGTTTTAAGTGAATGATGGATGAAGGTGATTGAATTTAGAACAATAGTGTAAGAATTGCTATTCCTCTGTCCTGCACGCACACCAGAAATAAATACACTTTGTTTCTACTTGGTCAGAAGAAGCTGTAAGCTAATGTTTTTATTCTAAGAGAAACTAACATGTTCAATTATATTCCATGATATTCTTAAAATATATGTGTTGACAGAATATAAGCAGCAAGTGGTGTTTGCTAAATAATCAAGTTGATGGTGCAGTCGTATAGCCTTGGCACCTAAATAAAGCTGAGTGACTCACTCATTCATGGCTTTGGATCAAAACAAATAAGTACCAACATTCTTTCTGATCGTGAAATTTAAAATACGGTATAAGTGATTATAAAAAGTCACGACTCTACAATTGATCGCTAGTTTTGGTCTCAAATAAGCACGGTCTTTAACTAAAATAAGAGGAGAGTCAGGTTGAGAACAACCTATTTAAATTATATAAAAAATATTCAATTTTATTTGGAAAGGCATGCCAGACAAAATCAAAAAAGGGCTGTAGGCTTGGGGGAGTTACAGATGAATGTTTTCAGTTGATGCTAAACAAGTTCGATCGAGTTTAAAATCAGGAGACCTACATGGCGAAAATATATTTTTTAGATATACTGTAGGCCTACCGTTGGGGTTGTAGGTCTTTCATTTATTTAACCTTTATTTTACTACATAAAGGTTTACTTACTCTGCTTGCATCTTGACCCAGTTTATGCCCTCCTTTGTAATGCAAATCTGGGCGGCAGTGTGTTTTGGTTCTCGAGAACACCCTTTTCCGGCTTACAGACAGTTATCGAGCCAGACTCTTTTTATGGTGCTACCTGTTCCAGGTTTAGGACTGTAACCACCAGAAGACTTGGAAATGAGCCTGAGCTGAGAGGATCACCAAAACGTAAAGGTATTTTGTTTTCAGTGCATTTAAAAATAAAAGTGCCTTTGACCACTGCGCCACTCGGGAGGCCTCAGTGGATTTTCTTTAAAAAAATTTTTTTTTATATAGCCTATCAATGTGTAGGCATACTGTGTAATAAAATGGATCCATAACTAATTACTATGGGAATAAATATCACTGAATGACTGGAAATGTTGGAACAAAGTAGGCTAATGAAGGTAAACAAATTGTTGCTTACTGGAAAATACTCTTTCAAAATGAATGGAAGAGGCAAGTGGAAGGGGGAATTTTTTTTTTCAAACATTTGTTTTTCACAACGGCTATTAGCAGGACAATAGACACGATGTGGTCCCAAAAACAACTCTGACATTAGGGTCCAGCATATCTCTTGATACACACAGTAACGTGCTAATTGAGCTCAGAGAGCCGATCTGTTAAGATGACTTAATAAACATATACATTTTAAAACAGTTTAATTACCCCTGCATTATTCTGTAAAAACCCCTTAGATATTAATTTAGAATTCTCTAAATTGAATTAGATCTACTACTGTGCAAGGACCTTTTATGTATCTGCCAGTATTTTAATTTAGAGATTGAGGTAAAGAAAGGTGTATGTAGATGGGTAACTGCCTTCCCAAGATCTCTTACCATGTTGTGCAATTGTGTGATTAGCCTACCAGTTGGTGTAACTGTAATGTTTTTTTATTTTTATTTAAATTTTACCTTTATTTAACTAGGCAATTTTCAATGACAGCCTAGGAACGGTGGGTTAACTGCCTGTTCAGGGGCAGAATGACAGATTTGTACCTTGTGGGTTTGAACTTGCAACCTTCCGGTTACTAGTCCAACGCTCTAACCACTAGGCTACGCTGCCACCCCAAGCTTTTGATACTCTTGAGGAATTTTGCTCTTCACAATATTATACACAATATTAAAAACATTCAAATGCATTCATGAATTCAATCGCTTTAGCCATCATGTTGCGATTCATCTGATAAAGGATTGATTCGATTTATAAGCCCAGGACGAGAGTAAAACGGGCAATAAGACACACTACAAGAAAAGGAACACATAACCATAGAATTGCAAGTTGGAGGGCCATCTAACAAGTGCAGATTGGAAGGCCATCAAGCGAAACAGACCAATGAAGCACGGGTAAATGGCGGGAGTATCTATGACTCTAAGGACTGGGTAGGGGAGGGGGCCCATGCCCTCCGCTTCTCCCTTCCCTCTGCGCGGGGTTCTGGGTCGGGAGGGTGGCTTCGGCTCTCGCCCGAGCTCGGATCCCCGCATTTCCTTGTCGCCTGGGTTGTGCACGACCGGCTCAATCCCCCCTTTCCCCGTTAGGCACGGCCACATGGCACACCCCCAATATCAAGGTGCACATGGGCCTATTTATATAATGAATATGAATTTGGAGGGCAGAAATGATTCAATATTAAAACATTAGACCTCTCACGAAAGGCGTCAGTCATACAAAAGTTATACTTAAATGCAAACAGGTTGGAGATAAGAGTACATGGCCATAAAGGCTAGATAAGTTTTCAAGCTGTTCAAACATTCATAGATGACCAGCAGGGTCAAATAATACAAACAGTGGTTATAGAAGGTGCAACCGGACAGCACCTTAGGAGTACATGTCAGTTGGCTTTTCAAAGCCGAGCATTCAAAGGTCAAGACAGCAAGTGCATGTGCGAGAGAGAGAGAGAGGATCGAAACACAGTAACGTGTGGAATATATCAATAAGAATGTCAGTTTAATATGCAGTGCAGATCACCTCCTATTACCCTTCTCAGAGTATACAAATGATGTGTGTTCAATTATTTGCGTCATTGTGGCATTTAAAGCATATTGAAGATAAACAATATGATTTGAAGCAATAGCCTACCCGTGTGGTCAACTATTTCAGCACCATTTTGCACTGCTCTGAGACAAGCATGGGGAATGGTCTTGCTTCATCAATGATGTTTTTTCTCTGTTTGGGTATTGGTTAGACTACAATTTGGGTGTGGAAACGTTAGGATTATTTTGCTCTTAGTACTGTAGCCTACTCCCAACCGGTCACGTTGTACAACCCCGAGGGTTTCTTTTTTAATTAAGCAACATTTCTTAAAAAATCAATCCCATATACTATGTTCTTACAAAAAAAGGATTTAAATTCTCTAGTACAGCCAATATTAAAGACTGTCAAATGCTTCTCAAAGATGTCCTCTGGTGGTCAAACTAGCATTAATGGCAACAATGGCTGACAAGTAACGTGCTATAGAATTCTGCGGCAGCCTGCAAGGTGTGCTGCAGTACAACAACTTTTATAGGAAGAACCACTGTATAACAAATGAATTTGACTTAGTGAAAATCTGTTTCTGCCCTTTTGTGTATGCTTTCCTAAAACCAAAGTGGGGCTCAACTAACCCCCTCTCTCCTATGATGTTTATTCATTGGGGAGTAAAGACGTGGTTTCATGATGTGTGGTTAGGCTTGGCAGAGCTGTATTGGACTGATGAAGGACTGATCCTGGCTGGGAGTAGTCTACCAGACTAGAGAGACGCCGTTGACATTGACAGGGAACATAGAGGAACAGACAGACAGAGGGAGGTTCAAGGTGACAGAAAGGGAGGGGGGAAAGGTAAAACAGAAAGAAACTGGACAAAGAGAAGAGGGTGACAGACCAGACGAGCAGAGGAAATGACACAGAAAGACAACATTGAGTAAAAGGCACGGGGATAGACAGAGCAGTGCCGACTCACCTCAGGTTGCCTTTGTTAGTGGCATACTTGATGTGGTTGCAGATGTAATTGTACATTCCATGAGCCGTTGTGCAGTCTCTGGCATCAAATACCTGTTAGAAAAACATGTAATGAAATAAAGATCCCGCTGGGCAAAAACTGGTTGAATCACAGCTGTTTCCACGTCATTTTAATGTGAGGACGTTAAATCAACGTGGAAAACTGACTATATTTGCTCAACTAAATGTAAATCAAAACTAAATGTTGAACTGACGTCTGTGCCCAGTGGGATACTAAATGCTACCACAGTTTGAGTGCAATGCTTCGACCTGAAGGTCTTCGTCACTCATAAAACAACTCAACACAAAGAATCCAATGACAACATGAAAGCATGTTGTCATTTACACTATATCGTTAGGGGGAAAAAAATTGAATAGCGGCATACTCCACAACAGCGTGATTTGATTCCCCTGAGATATCACTTTCATCATCAGTGTTTATTTGATTGTTTCACTACTAACGCTTGACCTGCGATGCCTGGCCTGCCTCCATCAACGTGTGTAGCGACATCACAGACAATATGTTGTTGAAATGGTGAAACATCACTCTGCAAAGCATTTATTTGAACTTTTATAATTCAGTGCACATTCGTCACAGATATTGATATATTACACAGATCATGAATATTACACGGATCATGACGAGAGGTGGGGAATGTGTTGTGATCCTCCAGCCAAGTTGATTTGCGAAGTTTATCATACTTGATATCATATTGGCTTAGGAAGATTGGATTTTAAATCGACTGCCCAGTGAAAATCAAATCAAATTTAACCTTTGATGTGTACATTTACATTTAAAAGTTTATATTCTGTTAACTCATACCCAAATAATGTTGTTGACTTATGTGGCCAAAGCATAAATTTGAAACAATAAAAACACATCAAAAACCACACCTCAAACAGCCATTTTCTCATAGAACATGTCATCTCCCTGAGCTGGCCAATCAGCGGTCTCCTTGCATGGATATTTTTTATGACTGGTATACATCCACACCATTCTGTTGTAGGGGTACACCCACACCATTCCAACACAGAAAAGCAGATTTTTAAAGCTGCAATGTGTTGCTTTTTTGGGTAACCCAACCAAATTCACATAGAAATGAGATCTGTCATCTCATTGAAAGCAAGTATAAGAAACGGTAGATCTATTCTAGGTGTGCCATTTCTAACGCTTCCTGTGCTTTGGTTTTTGCGTCTTATTTCCGGTTATGGAAAATATATTTCACAGCGGTTTAGATGGTACAATGATTCTATACACTATACTGGTTTTATTTTTCACATAAACTGAAATTAGCCTAACTATTAGAATTTGAGCAACCAGGATATGGAGGAGTGCTTTTTGAATAGTGCATCTAACATACTTAATTTTAAAAAAATTGGAAGGGAAATTTCACTTCACCTCACTTATATTGTATGTAATTATAGGTCATATTTAATAAAAATCAGTAAACAATGGGCAGTTACTTTAACATTGAGCATCGAGTTTCTGACCTATAGCTTGGACCACTGAATTCTGCCTACACAGCGCATTTAATCTGAGCTTCCTACTTGTAGTTTGGACCACTGGATGCGTCCTACACAGCGGGCAGCGTTCCTCCAGGCGTGCTTGGCTCCATAGATCAACTCAGTGTCCTTCAGCTGGTACGTCCCTGAGGCCTCAATCTCCTTAGTCACCTCCTCCAGCCGGTCTACGTGGGCCTTCGAGCCAAACCTGATGCACACAGCCACGAAGACAGAGAGAAGTAACACAAGGACCTGTAAAAAAGGACTGGATTTAGAGTATTTCTTGCATCACTACAGTGGTAGGCTTGATTACCAACAACGAAGTGGACCTACAGGGAGGAGGTGAGGGCACTCGGAGTGTGGTGTCAGGAAAATAACCTCAGACTCAATGTCAACAATACAAAGGAGATGATCGTGGACTTCAGGAAACAGCAGAGGGAGCAGCCCCCTATCCACATCGACGGGACAGTAGTGGAGAAGTTCCTTGGCGTACACATGACGGATAAACTGAAATGTTCAACCCATACAGACAGCGTGGTGAAGAAGGTGCAGCAGCGCCTCTTCAACCTCAGGAGGCTGAAGAAATTCGGCTTGTCACCAAAAACACAAACTTTTACAGATGCACAATCGAGAGCATCCTGTCGGGCTGTATCACCGCCTGGTACGGCAACTGCTCCGCCCACAACCGTAAGGCTCTCCGGAGGGTAGTGAGGTCTGCACAACGCATCACCGGGGGCAAACTACCTGCCCTCCATGACACCTACACCATCCGATGTCACAGGAAGGCCAAAAAGATCATCAAGGACAACAACCACCCGAGCTACTGCCTGTTCACCCCGTTATCATCCAGAAGGTGAAGTCAGTACAGGTGCATCGAAGCGGGGGCCGAGAGACTGAAAAACAGCTTCTGTCTCAGACTGTTAAACAGCCATCACTAACATTGAGTGGCTGCTGCCAACATACTGACTCAACTCTAGCCACTTTAATAATGGAAAATTGATGTAATAAATGTATCACTAGCCACTTTAAACAATGCCACTTTATATAATGTTTACATACCATACATTACTCATCTCATATGTATATACTGTAGTCTATACCATCTACTGCATCTTGCCTATGCCGTTAGGCTATCACTCATTCATATATTTTTAAGTACATACTCTTATTCATTCCTTTACACTTGTGTGTATAGAAGGTAGTTGTTGTGAAATTGTTAGGTTCGATTATTTGTTAGATATTACTGCATGGTCAGAACTAGAAGCACAAGCATTTCGCTACACTCGCATTAACATCTGCTAACCGTGTGTATGTGACAACTAAAATTATCAAAACATTGTGCACAGATGCATGAGAACCACAGAAAGAAATACTCTAAAATAACACATTTAGAGTACTATTTGAATCAAATGTATGTGAGGAAAAACAAAATGGCATTTGTACTACTGAAGGGAATGTTTGCAACGAGGGATGCAGGCAAGTACATCCAAAGGTTATTAAAGTAGCTAAAGTATATGGTAAGTGTAACTTCATTACCTTTTGATGCTGGTGTAGTACTGGTCTATGAAGTCAGTAGCCAGCGGCAGCAGCTCCTCTTTGGTTCGAGATTCGTCCGGCTTGCGGCTCCCCTGGCTAGGTGTCATGATGGACCCGAAACACACACACTCAGTGCAGAGCGGCAACTGAAAGGTAATGTGGATGACATCACGTCAAGGCTCTGATGACATAAAGCACTGAATTTCCTTGTGGTTTCCTGACGCAGGTCCTGTTCAGTTCACATGGATTCCATAACACCTGGAAAATACTTCTCCCTCCCATCTCTTGTTCTCCCTCTATCACGCTCTCTCTCCTACAGACGTATTAATGTAAGACTAAAGTAGAGTAATGCTTCCCACCCCCCCTAGTCCTGTCAGAACAACCAGTCTAGTGTGCTTTACTTAAATGTCATGAAGCCCACTCATTTACCATTCCATTAAATATGCAAAATTGGTACATCCATTTTGAAAGACAAATTATTCAAGAATCAATGGTTATATAACTTATGCCCAATGAGCTTAGTTCAACTGTTGTACCCCATCATAACCCAAAATATAAGCTTGCTTTGCGTCAAGGTCAATCAACATCGCCTCAAACCATGGTTAAGACTTGAATTTTGATATCATCGATGGTCATTCCTTGCATCTATAGCTCTGTCTACAAATCTGAGAGCAGTTACATTTGTCTAACCTCATCCCTCAGCTTTTTACCAAAAGAGTGGCCGGGTGCCTGCTAGTGACTGAATTAGTCATGGAGTCATAGTGGCAGCCTTCAATTGAGCAGAGAACACACAGACTGGAGAAGAAATGGAAAGAAGCCAGAAGAAAGAGGAACAGAGACAGAGAAAAAAGGAGACTGATCACCACCCTTGTATGGTCAGAGGAATACAATTATAATTGAAGTGCGCCGTCAATTTGGGTAGCCGTTAATGCATTTGCCAGATTAGAGGCAGAGGAGGAAATAGGGAGAAAACGGTCACCTGAGCACAAACCCAGAGTGGAAATTTAACAGTAACTCAACAGCGCTGCTGCTAAAATGGGCAGTCTAGTCACGCTGGCTGAACCAGCCACCCACTCGCACTGTCCAGCCAGTCAGGTTGTCCCAAACCCCCCCTTGCTCTGCTCAAACAACCCAGCCATCCAATTCAACATGACGCTCGCTAAAGTTGCGAGTCCCAGAAGTAAACAACATGCACAATTACATGGCCGGTGAGCATGACTAGGTGATGGAAGGGAGAGAGCGAGAAAGACATATTAAGAGAGAAAGACGGAAAGGAAAAGAGGGTGATGAGCAGAGTCAGAGTGTTAAAAATAAAACAAAAAACAAATCCCTCGCCTCACTACATCCGCTCGCCATAAGGCTCTGAGCATTCATGCCACACAGCTGTCCTTTATGGCTTAGACAGAACATTCTGTGATACATTATACTTCTGAAGATGCACCATTAGAATCCTATTCATTGGGATATATAGTAGGCTGTCGTCCGATAAGTTGCTGAAGCAATTAGCTAGGCTGGTGTTAAAACACCAAGCCGACGCTGTTCAGATAAATGACTAAATGCTTAGGTCTTGCTCTAGGGGGTTGCAGTTAAGCACCTTGTGACAAACGTATTTGTAAGAAAATTGCTAGATAATTACAAACTGGTTGGTTGATTGGCTAATTGACTAATCGATTGATTGATGAGGAAGCCACTGTTCTGTAGACAAGAAGAAAAGTCAGTTCTGTACCTTACTAGAGCTGTGGTGTAGAGTGTCATTGTAAGTGACTCCAGTCTCCACATTCTTGATCTTCATGAAGCGTGGGCATTTGGAGGGGCTGCCATTCATAAGAGCCTTGTTAGGGGAGATCCTCCCCTGTGTTGGAGGCTAGAGGGATGAGACGGATGTTTAAGAGAATTAATACATTTTAGTCTGTAGAGTAGCGCATAATGCTTCTACTGAGATGGCCTTTGAACCCACCTGAGTGGAGGTTTGAGATGATAACGACTTTAGGTAGAGAGGGAAAAGGAGAGGCTGTGTTGACAATTCTGATCTTTTGGCCAATCAGAGCAGATCTTTGGCAATAAAAATCGTCCACAAAAATGTTTTTGTATTGGGCTGTGTGTAAACGCAGCCAGAGACCGATAGAGAAAGTCCATACCATAGACTGCAAATGTGAGCTCCAACATAAGTCCACCAGCAGCATTCTTTTCTCAGCCGTCTGAATCCCAATTCTGACCTTCTTGCCATCAATTGGTCTTTTGACCAATCAGATCAGATCTTTTGACAATTGTTTTATTTAACTAGGCAAGTTCATTAAGAACAAAATCTTACTTACAATGACGGCCTACCCCGGCCAAAACCTAACCCAGACAAAGCTGGGCAAATTGTGCGCCACCCTATGGGACTCCCAATTACAGCCAGTTGTGATACAGCCTGGAATCGAACCAGGGTCTTTAGTGATGCCGCTGGCACCGAGATGCAGTGCCTTAGACCGCTGAGCCACTCGGGAGTCAAACACGTCATAATTGGGCACCTGTGTAAACGCAGCCAGTGAGAGACAGGAGACACCCCCCCATCAGGTAGAAAGGTAAATCGGCATCCTTAACACTAGCATGATTGACTGCTAATTGCCAGCTCTCTCAGCTTGTCTACTCTGATGTGGTTATTAAGTGATGATCGCTTGAATGAATGTAATTTACCACAAGTTTGATTGTTGTATTGAATTGATTCTAAAGTGCTCAGGTCTCTCCATGCGGCTGAACCTCAAATCAAAAGGAAATCAATCCCACACCTTGTAATACCGCTCATCATCATCTCTCAAGACATTATTGCAAAACCACGTGGTGAAGGCACCTCAAACAACGGGCGTAAATTGTAGTGCTCGCTGAGGGGATGAAAGCAAAACGTCAATCGAGGCCCATTGAATTTTCAGAGAATAGGAGGAGAGACCCATCTGAATTCATTTGATTCCTCAGAGAGAGAAGTGATTCTGTGCCCATTACGAAATGCTCACCCACCCAGACAGCGATAGGATGCATACAAACGTGTGCCATTGTCATCTCCAAGTTCCTCTATACAGAAAGCCTATTGTGCAGCTAGGCCGCAGAAAGAGAGCTTATTACCCCTGTAGTCAAACAGCCAGAGGAAGGCAGACGAGTACAATTACACTTTACATGTTAAGTAGGAGAGAGAACGAGAGAGAGAACATGTTCTTAACTTAACATTAAGAACATGAATCATGAATTGGGGGAATGAACAAAAAAAAATGGATCAGTTGACAGAGTTTGGCTGGTTGAACTCTTTTCAGTGACATTATGCAGAAGAGCACAGGATAAGAGAACTTCTGCCACGGTGCTACTTATGCTTATCCTGAGGTGCATCAAAGGAGAGCCAAGCGACATCTCCAGAACCCAGTGGCGGTATCGTGACAGAACATTCTGCCACTTCTACTTATTAACCAGTCAATTATACAGTAGAAGCTTTAGCAGTGAGCTCAGCACAAGACACAGCCAGAGTCCAGGACAGTCCTCCCCATAAAGTAAGAAATAATCATTCCAAGCCTATCATCATGTCATCAAGCCCTTTCAGTCTAAATGAAATACGAATTTCAACTCTACAACCGTGTCATTTGGTAGTTCTGTAGCCTCCAGTCTCTCGTAGGATGGAGAATGACATATTGCACAACAAGTGGATGTCCTGCTTCACCATATTATCAAGGAAATATGGAAAATGGCTGAGAGAATCAAAAGGTAATTTATAACAATCATACATTTATCTCAGACTTTTTACATGTTAGTCATACACCTCTACACTCTCCTATGAGTCAGAAGTCATGGCAGACACACACACCTACTGTAGGCCATCTGGAAACACAGCTCTACATGTACCTACGATGGCGCCAGTACGCCTGGCTGAGACACACACTTCCTCCATCCCCACTAGGCACACACACGCACACACACACACACACACACACACACGTATCCCTCCAGACCTCAAAGACCTAAATGGAGGGGACCTCAAAATACCTAATTTGGAGAGGGCCAAATCAGAGGGGAAAGATGAATCAGCTCCCTCTGCAACCACAGCTGCACACATTCATTAGTTCCTTCGATCATGTCTCTCCATCCGGCCTCATTCACTACGAGAGCAGGGGGCTCAAGCAGCCCAGCCTACGTCACAAGTGGGTGGATCATCATGGGACCATGTGCGGATTATGACGCAAACGTGCATGTGTAGACGCACACACACACAACCCAGACCCCTGGCTCTCTCTCTCCACTTACAACCAGACTCTCCATATGAGATGTGTAAACTGGCTTTCATGCTCTGACAGCTTTCAGCCGGAAGGATCGAATGCCCAGGTGATGAGATCGTGAGCCAAGAGGGGCTTTGCCTTGTTGTTATGATACACATTGACCCGCATTCACAGTCACACTCGTAGAAAGCTCTAAGAGGTCCAAGAACAAGGAACACGCAATATATAGATTAGGGGGTTATAGAAGCATATGTCATGTGTCGACTCTAGAGGAATCTCCATGGGCTAGCATGCGCTTACACACACATATGGGAGGATAGGCTTTCACAAGCGGGTTCACTCGAAAGGCATGTAAGTACACATTCATTAACATATGCACACACTTATAAAAAATGGTTCCAAAAGGGTTCTTCGGCTGTCCCCATAGGAGAACCCTTTGCGGTTCCATGAAGAATAGTCTGTGTAAAGAGTTCTACCTGGAAGCAAAAAAAGGGTTTTCCAAAGGGTTCTCCTATGTGGACAGCCAAAGAACCCTTTGGGAAAAAAAGGTGCTAACTAGAACCGAAGAGTGCACACGCACACAAACAGAGTGTTTTTACCTCGTCCTTCTCAGAGTAAGGGTTGGTGAGCACGTTGTTGTCCTTCCTCCACAGGTCTTCACACACACTGTTCTTATCAGACGCCAGCTGGGGTGACATACCATTTCCCATACCAAGGTCCCTGCAAGGCACATACAGTTCCGTGAAAGGTAGGTGTCTTAACATCTGGTATTAAAACCCAATATTTACGTCTTCACTTTGAGAGACGAGATCAAAACATAGATGAAATGCTCCCTTGAACTAAATCAAAAACACTGAGAACTTGCCAAACAATTGCTTAACATACAATAACTCATTTACTACGAATACAATGACAGTTGCTGTGGTGACAAACATATAGAAACAAGAACACTAACCAAAAAGCACTAAGAGAAACAATTCCACTAAAACAACATACAGAAGAAGTATATCTATCTAACTAAGATCTATGGGCAAGCAGAACTACATCGAACATCTGGGTCTTTCCATGAAATGAGTCTCTTTCGATATGTTAAGTAGAAATTATGCACCAATATTGAATTGTAATAGCCTGCTAAATTAAGTGCCATTTAATATGGAAAATGTATACTTTTTATATGAATAAAGACTCGCTAAAGTGCAAAAATTATACATTTTGTTATGTACCTCTTAACCTGGAGAAATGTTTGGGTTTTCACCATCATTGTAAGGCCCTACTTATTTTGGTTGCTTTGACATTCATTTCTGAAGAATATTTTTTTCATTACGGATTCATTTCAGGCTAAAAACAAAATAAACCTGTCCCTCATTTTAAGGTCAACCCTGTTACGTGGACTGAACTTTAAATGTTTTACATTGAGCATCGAATAGTTAAATCAGTGTAAAAGTAGGCGAGCCGGTTCTCGTCTTTTTGGCCATTTCCTGGTGTTTTGTGGTGGAATATTTAGTGGATTACCCATAGATACAGGCTGGAAATGTTAACAATTAATTCGGATTTTTTTTTGTGAAGCTTGCATTACACATAAGATTCCATTCCCCCTGTCGAAAGATAATTTATGGCTGATTTAAGAAGAAAAAAGTCAAACCTGTTACTTTATTTGGCACTTAATATAGTAAAAAAAAAAATTCAAGGTAACTCAAGATGGGAAAACATGTTTATTAAGTTGAACATGTGCTATTCATGACAGTGTTAAAATTAACAAATTACACAACCCAAATGGGACTCATTTCGTGGAACGACCCATCTATGTCCAAGCAGAGATTAGATAGACAATGGGTTTTTTCATAGCCTTTGTGTGCAGTGGAAACCCCATGAGACGTGAATAATCACAGCAGCAAACTCATCAGCGTGTGATTTGAGGTTTGCATTGCTTCACAACACCCACACATCTCCTCTCTCATGAGCGCATGTCCACGCTAATTGTAAATCTTCAGTCGCACGTCAGATCATTTCTCTCGCCCTAAAACACACACCACAGGGCGCCAAACAGTCTCTCCCTCACACTGCGTACAATTAATTCCTTCAAATTTGCTAAACAACCATATTCATCGCCTCCACAATTCTGTAGACCTACTCAGAAACTAAAAAAAAACACAAGAGTAGTTATTATACATTGCATTCCGAAAGTATTCAAACCCCTTTTGTTACGTTACAGCCTTATTCAAAAATATATTACGTTATTTGTTTTTGACAATCTACACACGATACCTCATAATGACAGAGTGAAAACCAGGTTGACATTTTGCACATTTACTCAAAACAAAAATACCTTATTTACATAAGTATTCAGACCCTTTGCTATGAAACTTGAAATTGAGCTCAAGTAAATCCTGTTTTCATTGATCATCCTTGAGATGTTTCTACAACTTGATTGGAGTCCACCTGTGGTAAATTCAATTGAATGGACATGATTTGGAAAGACACTCACATGTCTATATAAGGTCCCAGTTGACAGTGCATGTCAGAGCAAAAACCAGGCCATTAGGTCGAAGGAATTGCCCGTAGAGCTCAGACAGGACTGTGTTGAGGCACAGATCTGGGGAAGGGTAGCAAAACATTTTTGCAGCATTGAAGGCCCCCCAAGAACACAGTGGCCTCAATCACTCTTAAATGGAAGAAGTTTGGAACCACCAACACTCTTCCTAGAGGTGACCGCCCGGCCAGAATGAGCAATCGAGGGAGAAACGCCTTGGTCAGGGAGGTGATCAAGACCCTGATGGTCACTCTGACAGAGCTCTAGAGTTCCTCTTTGGCGATGGGAGAACCTTCCAGAAGGACAACTATCTCCGCAGCACTCCACCAATCAGGCCTTTTGATAGTGGCTAGACGGAAGCCACTCCTCAGTAAAATTCACGTGACAGCCAGCTTGGAGTTTGGGGATGTATTTCCGCAGCAGGGACTGGGAGACTAGTGAGGATCGAGGGAAAGATGAATGGAGCAAAGTACAGAGAGATCCTTGATGAAAACCTGTCAGAGAGCGCTCAGAACCTCAGACTGTGGTGACGGTTCACCTTCCAACAGGACAACAACCCTAAGCACACAGCAAAGACAACGCAGGAGTGGCTTTGGGACAAGTCTCTCAATATCCTTGAGTGGCCCAGCCAGAGCCCGGACTTGAACCCAATTGAACATCTCTGGAGAGACCTGAAAATTGCTGTGCAGCGACGCTCCCTATCCAACCTGAGAGCTTGAGAGGATCTGCAGAGGGGTAATTAGATAAACTCCCCAAATACAGGTGTACCAAGCTTGTAGTGTCATACCCATGCAGATTCAAGGCTGTAGTCACTGCCAAAGGTGCTTTAACAAAGTACTGAGTAAAAGGTCTGGGGGGGGGACAGTTTTTGCTGGTGTACTGTGTGTAAATTATTGAGGGATTTAAAACATTCTAATCAATTTTAGAATAAGGCTGTAATGTAACAAAATGTGGAAAAAGGGGTCTGAATACTTTCCGAATGCACTATGCATAGTTTGTCATTGACTCTGACTCCATTATATTGTAGTGGGTTTCAGGGTGTTATTTTAACGAACCTAACGCAATGGTAAATCTTAGCGCTATACTGTAGGTCAAGGGTGTGTTAGAAATATTTTGGCAATTTTTATTGTGGGAATTATGAGCGCATTAGAGCAAAAGTGCTGGATTTTGATGAATAAATAAGTTTGAAGCTTGACCTCTCACTGGCCAATCAGAACATGCTCCATGGCACACACAAAATTAAAATTGTGTATTTACTTTTATGTATTGATTTTGTAATCAACTACAATTTCGAACGTTAGTCCGCTATAGCCTAGGTTGTTAAATAGGCTACAGAAACAAAATAGGCCTATCCCATCTTTGCTAAATACATTGAACATGTTTTCAGTCCACATTTTTCTAAGTAACTGAATGGCTTCAGTGTGGAAATATATAGTTAAACAGAGCATTCACATTGATATAGGGCCTAGGCCTACTGTAAATGGTGTTATAGCGGAGCCATGGATATGCCAAACGTTGTTAATAAGCAAGAGTGAATAATTTAAATCAAAATGAAACAAACTTGTTTTAAATAGGCAGTCTAAATACTGTTAGGCCTACAGGCACCATAATTGCTCCCTGTGGGTATATAATATTAAGGCAATGCTGACAATGGAAGGTTTTACCCACGTTAAAACTTTTCACAGAAGCTGGACAAAGATCCAATATAAAAAGAAAATATCCACTCACCGTTATACTGCTCCCAAATATAAATGTTTTATAAACATACTGGAACCATGTCACAGACCACATTCACACTTCTCCAGAAATAGCAGACGGCCCTAAATTCCATTGCACGCAAAGCTGGAAGTTCTCATCATAAAACCAGGAGGGTGAATAACTTTGGTTTTTAATCAAATGTAATTAACCAGCCTTCGTTATAGCCTTTAGGCATACGTAAAGGGTAGCCTACGGAGGGTTTTAGTTTTGTAAATCATATGAAACGGAAAACAAGCAATTGTTACATGAAAATACATTCTAAATATAAGGTCAACCAGTATCATCTTATCGCATGATGGGCATATGGACACATGAAGCCTTCATGGATTTTTATTTTTTTAAATGTACCAACCACGTTACCTCTATGACCTGCTTTACGCTGGTCTTAAATCTCCCAACATGCGCTGCATGAAATTCTCACTTTTGCGCTTGTTTTCAAGGACACTTCAGATATTGCCACCCCTCCCACCTCAACGCAAGCAAGCTGATATTAGACAGGTAAATTGCTGAACCTGGTGCGGAAAACGCCAGAGCGTGCCGAAATTGCAAACTAATGTGTTTGGCACTTGCGCCGCCGTAACACCAGCCGAAAATAGAGCACTCAGCTTGAAAACAGCTTTTGGTAAATAGCTCTAGTTAATATGCTGTTCTATTTCAATTCAACAGCTATCAACTTATTAGCGAGATGATACTGCGCAAATAGTCAGAGATAACAGTGAAAGCCTGCCCTGAGTCAATACCGCCATTTCATTTTCTATAATCCTTCACCTCTATTGGGTGCTCTTTGGAGAGCCTCTTTAGTGATTGAGCTTTGCAGTATCTGAACGTCATCATAACCCTAACAAGGAAATCAGGTTAGCTAGCCAAATCTTTCCCGTCTCAAATGCCAACACGTTTTCAGTCTGCCCTTCTAAAATACAGGAGGCATTTAAAGCTAATTTGTTGTTAAGTACCATAGCTTATTTATCAACCACAATAGAATTTCCACAATGCTTTGTTTTGAGGTAGACTTAAAGTACATTTTTACATCCGTTTTCCAAAGAAGCTATGATTAATTTGAGGATGGGAACCAGCAGAGCACACATAGGGGGTTGACGCAGTGCTATTGATTGAGGTACTATATGTACCATGCTCTCTCAGATTTTGATTGGATACATGTACACAGGAGGTGTAAGATGTCAGTGTCTACAGTATAATCACTACTGCAGGCCTTTGAGTGGGTTACAGTCAACAATAGGAGCTCTCCAAAGAAAATAACCACAAGAATCAGATAGATGGATTAAAAGGTTTCAGTCACGGACCAATTGCTCCCTGATGTGAATAGAAACAAACACACTAGAAATGTAGAGATCTATAATTAGCCTGCAGTAATATTCTCATTCTACCATCTAACCAACTAACTGGTGTTGTGGTGTGTATGTATGTACGGTCGGGTTCAATAGGTCAGCTCACCGGTCCACCTGCACCTCAGCGTCCCTGCGCTCTGTGATCCTCTGTTCCTCTCCGTTGATCTCCCTCTTACTGTTCTTGATCAGCTGCAGCACCGGCTCGATCTCCTTCAGCATGTCGTTTTTCTCCTCCACACCGTTTAGAAGCAGCGCCCCGCAGCCCCCGTCTCTGAGCATGGGATCTTGGGCTGCGATCAGTGCCTGCACCCCTCCCCTCTGGAGCATGGCCTCTCTGTGGAACGGGGTCACCGAGGGGGAGGACAGGTTCTCGATGGCCCTCAGCTGCTGTGGGTCCTTGCCTCCCAGCCCCGGGCTAAGGGGGCTTAACGGACAGCAGCGCTCGTAGGACTTGGAAGCGGGGAAGACTGGCCTGGTGACCCTGATGGTCCTCTGATGTCCATCCCCAGTCAGGGTGGTCTCCAGGTGGGTGGTGAAGCCCTCTGGGCCCCGGAGGATGAGGACAGCGTGGCTCTCAGGGGACACATTCTTCAGGGTCTCCAGGGCCCGCTCATAGCTGAGGTCCACCAGGGGCTTGTTGTTGACTGCCAGTACTATGTCCCCCACCTGGACCAGGCCACACTCTTCGGCAGACCCGCCCCGGATCAGGTCGGACACTATGACGGGCGGCTTGCAGACGCGCTGCTTGACAAGGAAGCCCAGCCCACCCACCTTTCTCTTGAAGAGACGCACAGAGATGATGTTGGGCTGCAGCTGGCACACTGTGGGCTCAGACTCCTGCATGGTGTCTGGCGCTGTATTTCCACTCAGGGATCTGTAGCATACAGAAGAAGAATTCATGGGAGTGAAGTCAAGTTGTGTTAGTAAAAGAGGACATGGACTTCACTTTGTGATCTGTTTGATAGTGTGTTTACAGATGCAAATGTGAGTCATCATAGAAACATGATTTACACTGAACATTACTGTCTTTGAGTCATTTTAGTTGTGGAGATAATCCAGTATGTTACTGTCTGGGCCTGCTGGCACATATTGACTTCTTGTCAATCCCTTTAAAGTGCGGTCTGTCTAATTGAATGAAAACTGTAGCTATCAATGACTTGTATGGGGTATTATTGAACTAATGATCTGATCCTGGATCAGTAGTGAACTTCTACCTATTCAATTTCTCTCCCTGCTCTTCTGGATGTTTTGTAACATACAGTATTTCAGTTTCTGATTGACTGTTAAGTTCTTAGCTGTAAGGTTGTTGTGTTTGAGCAGTGGAAAGTGCTTTAGACAGTTTGTCACAAAAAAATATCAAACCTTGGCAACGTTGGCTATAGTCGTGATCTGTTTGATATAATAACATAGATGTATTTTCTTATCTATTTAGAAATAGTGAGTAAGATAAAGGCTTCAATGCAAGATGACTCATCTTGTTTATAGCGATACCCTTGTCAGACAGAAAAATCATACGTTTGTATGGCTATGCAACTCTGAGCTGAGTGAAAGACAGCTTACAACGTTGCACGGCAGATGGTCTGGGTTGCAAACAACTTTCAAAACATAGTATACATAGTTAGCAGTGTTCACCACACTTCTCTTTTATTTTTCAAATGCTTTTCAAAATGTTCCAATTGGCTACGTTTGTATGACTTCAATAACCCACACAATATGACCAGGTCTATAGTTTCTTAAAATCATTTCAATGTTAGCAATCCAGCAGAATTCATAACATGGGCAACGCTTGATTGTGAGGTGACATGTCCTTGTGGGTGTTAAAGTATCAATAAAAGAAAAATACAAAAATGAGAGCACCAAGGACAGCTCCCTATGACATATAACCAATCCAGCACCACGGACGTCGCTCATTATCCCTTAGTGTATTACAATTTCGTTCAGGGTTCTCTAGCTTCACGTAACCATTTTTTAAACGTTTAAATATTTTGAACGAGTATGTATTGTTTGTAACCAACGGTATCATAAATTTAGTGTTAAATGTTTCTTGAAAATTACAATCACTTTCCCAAAAATGTCAGTTCTGTTCACATGCAGAAATGCCAGACATTGTCTATCGCTTAGACAAAGTGAAAGAACCAGAAAGATCAGTGTTAGTCCACTGGAATTATTTGAAGTTTGGTTCTTTTCATTATTTTTTTATATCCTGCCCATTGGGGAAACCAAAGAGCACTTGTTCGACTGCTCAGTTCATATTCCCCCAGACACAATGGAAACTCTTCATGGCAATCCCTGATCTTCCTACTTCTCCTCGATCACATTCCCAAATACAGGTGTGCCAAGCTTGTAGCGTCATACCCAAGAAGACTATGCTATAATCACTGCCAAAGGTGCTTCAACAAAGTACTGAGTAAAGGGTCTGAATGCTTATGTAAATGTGATTTCAATTTATTTTTAATAAATAAGCAAGAATTTCAAAAAGACTGTTTTTGCCCTGTCATTATGGGGCATTGTGTGTAGATTTAGGGGGGGAAAAAACTATTTTATACATTTTATAAGGCTGCAACTTAACAAAATGTGGAAAAAGTCCAGGGGTCTGAATACTTCCCAAAGGCACTGTACATACCCTAGGCAGAGGTACTCAACCCTTCGAGGTCCAGAGCCTGCTGGTTTTCAATGCTCCCTGATAATTTACTGAACACACCTGGTGTCTCTGATTAGAGGGGAACAATGAATAAAAATGCACTGCAACTGGCTTTGAGTTCCAGAGTTGAGTTTGAGAGCACAAGGCTATGGTGTATATAGTCAGCACCAGTGGCCATGCAACCTAATGTTTGTTACTTTTATGCAGCAAGTGCATCTTCCTATTGCGCTAATTGCGAAACACACATCCGTTTTCTGATTTTTAAAAACAAAGCTTTGCATGTGTAGCAAAGCGGACCCTGGGTATCCAAGGGAGGTGACTGGTGGGAATGAGGAAGACCCGTGGTTGTAGAAAAATAGTACTTGATTGATTGTAGATGAAAAGTACTCGATGTATTAGAACTTGATTTATTGTAGACTTCAGCAAACGTGACTTGACAAACAGTTGTCCATAGCAGTAACATCCAGGATACAAAAATGACGGAAGACGGCGAGTCTAACCTCAGCCCTTCAATAGGGTTTCTACTGCAGGTAAGAGTAGGACTAAATGCTAAACAGCATAACTAGCGATTGCACCTCTCAACAGAGCCCAACTCTCCCCCTCACTGGGACTAAAGAGTCTACCAGGACATCTAAAATCAACTGCAAGTACATAAAGGATTCAACAAACATTGTAAAATTGGGCTCAACCCCGAGTTGAGAGAAAAGGACAGCATGTAGTTTGAAAAAAAATGTATATATATAAAAATATCGTAGCACCTAAACCACGCAAATAATGATTCACCAATGAGAATGTACATTTAATTAGCCAATTTTTACGTTGTTAATTAAGACCAGGCAATCCTATGGAAAAACATGATTTAAGTAAAACACATCCATTACTTTAAATAACCATATTTAGTCCAGTACCCTATAGTTTAAAAGACAGCGCTGCATTAAGTAGAACATGATTAGAGATAGTACTCAGAAACAAACCTTGGGTGAGCTGCGCGCTAATTACCTACTCACCATGCCTGGCTTCAACCTAAGCAATCAACTTGGCAGGCACACCTAAAATGGAGGATAACTATGCATGGCAAGGGACTAGTGCACTTTACCCAAACCACATGTATATAAACTCAGCAAAAAAAGAAAAGTCCCTTTTCAGGACCCTGTCTTTCAAAGATAATTTGTAAAAATCCAAATAACTTCACATATCGTCATTGTTCAATGAACCATAAACAATTCATGAACATGCACCTGTGGAACTGTCGTTAAGACACTAACAGCTTACAGACGGTAGGAAATTAAGGTCACAGTTATGAAAACTTAGGACACTAAAGAGGCCTTTCTACAGACTCTGAAAAACACCAAAAGAATGAATGCCCAAGGTCCCTGCTCATCTGCTTGAACGTGCCATAGGCATGCAGCAAGGAGGCATGAGGACTGCAGATGTGGCCAGGGCAATAAATTGCTATGTCTGTACTGTGAGATGCCTAAGACAGCGCTACAGGACGGACAGCTGATCGTCCTCACAGTGGCAGACCACGTGTAACAACACCTGCACAGGATCGGTACATCCGAACATCACACCTGCGGGACAGGAACGCACAATCCCTCCATCAGTGGTCAGACTGTCAGCAATAGGCTGAGAGAGGCTGGACTGAGGGCTTGTAGGCCTGTTGTAAGGCAGGTCCTCACCAGACATCACCGGCAACAACGTCACCTATGGGCACCATACTGCTCGTTCTGTGCGGGATTTCCTGCAACACAGGAATGTCAGTCTTCTGCCATGGCCAGCGAAGAGCCCGGATCGCATGTCTGGGACCTGTTGGATCAGAGGGTGAGGGCTAGGGCCATTCCCCCAGAAATGTCTGGGAACTTGCAGGTACCTTGGTGGAAGAGTGGGGTAACATCTCACAGCAAGAACTGGAAAAATCTGGTGCAGTCCACGAGGAGGAGATGCACTGCAGTACTTAATGCAGCTGGTGGCAACGTCAGATACTGGCTGTTACTTTTGATTTTGACCCCCCCTTTGTTCAGGGACACATTATTCCATTTCTGTTAGTCACATGTCTGTGGAACTTGTTCAGTTGTTGAACCTTGTTATGTTCATACAAATATTTACACATGTTAAGTTTGCTGAAAATAAACGCAGTTGACAGTGAGAGGACGCTTCTTTTTTTGCTGAGTTTATAACTTTTTACAGATCAGTGACTGAAATAAGACTTTACTTTAGCTATATTTATTAGATTATACAGAAGCAGGACTGGACAACCTTCTTTACATGCAGCTTGAGGTTTAGGTCATGGTCAAGGTTTCTGGCCATAGGCTTTACATTAGTGGACAAATGAACAAGGTTATTTACAATCTGTGTTCTAGCAAGACGGGGGGGTCAATAAAACAACCTTTGATTTCTTATCATTGAGCTGGAGAAAATTGTCAGTCATCCAACATTTGATGTCAGCAAGACACTTGTGAAGGGTATGGTCTCTGGGTCTGATTGGTTAATAAAGCCGTGTGTCATCCGCATTGCAGTGAACTGAATGTTATGATTGCGGATGATGTCACCAAGGGAAGCATGACAGATAAAAAAGGATGAGGCCCAGTCTGACCCCTGAGAGACACCATAGTGAAGGTGCTGGGGACCCTACTGAACCACCCATGCTCACTGAGAAACGTCTGCCACAGATATGACCTGAGCCAGTCGAGGGCAATGCTGGAGATTCCCACTCGCCCCTCCAGCCGGTCAACAAAGATGTTAAGATCAAGAGTATCAATTGCGGCACTGAGATCAAAATAACTAAAATAGAGCATTCACCGACAGACAACAGAAGATCATTACTGACTTTCAATAAAGCAGCGTTCTTGCTTTGAAGTGAGCAGAAGCCAGACTGGAAGTTGTTCATACTCAAATAAGCCAACTATTGCTAGAAAAAAAAAACTTTTTGTAAAATCTTGGATTAAAAAAAAAAATCAAAAAAGACATTTGGAGATAGGTCGATAATTACTCAGTGAGGGGTCTAGATTGGGCTTTTTAAGGAGGTTGAATCACAGCAGTGAGGGAGCTATTTACAATAGAATGTTGGGGATAACTGTAGGCATAACGGGGTGGCAGGGTAGCCTAGAGTGTTGGACTAGTAACCGGAAGGTTGCAAGTTCAAACCCCCGAGCTGACAAGGTACAAATCTGTCGTTCTGCCCCTGAATAGGCAGTTAACCCACTGTTCCTAGGCCGTCATTGAAAATAAGAATTTGTTCTTAACTGACTTGCCTAATTAAAATAAATAAACTCTGGTAGTCATCTCAAAAGGATCACTTCCAAGAGGCAGGAGGTCTTTATGGGAGCTACAGTATCAAGGAAAAACTCAGCAGTAGTTGCCTCAAGTGCCCCCTGACCAGAAATGATGGTATGGTGCCGGCTACTGTCAATCTGGGATCTAATATTTTTGTACTTTTCTGTAAAGAATTGTAAAAACTGTTTGCAGAGGTCAGGGCTGTACCACAACCGGCCATGATTGGGAGTCCCATAGGGCGGGCCCAGCGTCATCCGGGTTTGGCCAGTGTAGGCCGTAATTGTAAATAAGAATTTGTTCTTAACTGACTTGACTAGTTTAAAAAAACATTCAATTAAAATAAAACAACAGGTCACGCTCAATTGTTGTAAACAGAATTTTAGAATTGTGGGAGTTTAGAGAACAGGGTGAGAAGTAGTCAGCTCTTGCATCTTTAAAGCAGCAATCTGTAGTTCTAACAATTAAAAAGAATCACCCCACCACTAGTTTGGTAAAAAAGCTGAGAGATGGGGCTGGAGAAATGTAACCACTCAAACTCATGGACAGACAAGGACTGAACATTCATGATATCAAAATGATAGTGTTACCATGCTTTGAGGCTATACAGCTCTCAAACTCAACTCTGGAACTGAAAGCCAGACCCACTGCGTTTTTTTCATTGTTGCCCTCTAAAATCAGGGACTACATTAAACCAGGGACTGATTTAGACCTGGAACACCAGGTGGGTGCAGGTAGAACAGAAGACCAGCATGCTCCAGACCTTGTAGGGTAAGAGTTGAATACCCCTGCTATACAGTGTTGTTGTTTTTACATGTACATTGTTTACAAACAAAGGAGAAAAACAAGCTTATATTTTTGGTGCTGATGTGGTACAACAGTTCAACTAAGCTCACAAGGCACATAAGTTATATTCGTCAAGAATCAATGGCTATACAGTATCATTTAAGTCTAAAAATGTATGTAGCTACTGCAGATTGCCCCTTTAACCGTAATTTCTCATCCTTCCATGCATGTTCAGATGTTCTAAATTCACTTTTTGAAAAGGCACAAGTGTGATCATTTAATCAAGGTGAGACTTTGGCAGACAGTTTATTATTGGATTTAACTGGTGCCACAGTTCAAAGTAAATATTGTCAAAGTAATGCGCTATCCACTATTTTTGGAAAGCCATTAACCGACAAAAAATCAAAAGTAAGACTGAGCAGTTGGTACATTCGATTTGACAGTATATAATGTGTGAAACAGCAACGATAGTGATGCATAATCAACAGCACTAAAAAGCCATAAAATGCGTAATTTTCTGTATGGTGCGTTGTTTGAATAATTCAAGAAACTCACCTCTGAGAACAACAAGTTCACTTGCACAACGAACTGTTGCAAATACAAGTGACAGATGAACTCCTCTCGTGCGTATTCGTTGTCCTCGGAATCTGCACACACAGGTTGTTCGCTTCGCTCGAGCTCCTCAAGTCCCACTTGTGTGCGTTGTCTCATTAGAGTCGCGGCATGCCTGTGCTTCTCTGCGCGCCAGGGTGCCGTATAAATATGGAGCACGAGAGACACTGTGACGAGCGCAGATTGGGTCGTGCGCGGGCATTTATACCCTGGTCGGTGTAGTTTCCACTTCTTTAATCACCAAACTACACTAGTCCCTTCTGAGTACACACGTCCCACCCATTGCAAATGTTATTGCCAATATTTGTATTTACCCACATGTTGTTTACTCCATTTTAAACTTCAAAACATGACTTGTGTGTAGGCAATATAAGGAGATTGCCTAATGGCACCAAAATAGCAATTCTGCCAATTGTGTGGCCCATGCCCTTGATATCAATTCGTGAAATTATTTTAGACTACATTTGATTGCATGTGTCATATTCATTTAAATGATTGATCAGGACTATAGGTTTATGGCATTTAATAACTACTTTTAGCCAGTGGGACACTTGTATGTACTATTGGTGCCTTCATGACAACTGGGCACTCAGATAAAAACGAGGTCAAATCATGACGTCATGACTTCTGAGTTGGATGACATTTTCAAAAACGATTTTTCCCAGTCAGAGTTCTCAGTTGTCTTGAATGCACTGAAGTTGGAATTCAGAGATATCCGAGTTCCCAGTTGTTTTGAATGTGGCAAATGTTCAAAATTCCTTGCACAGATAAGTGATGTCATTGCCAATGTCAAACACACACACACCACAACCCTGTTTTTTCCTTATGTGACACAAACTTAACCTTTATTTCCAACAATAGCCCACTGAAGGATCTCCTTGGAATAGGCAAAACAATGCCCTTAGCCATCATTTCACATTGGAGTAGAGTAACTAAAGATAAAGGCTATACTTACAAAAGTTGCTCTGGATAAGAGTATCTGATAAATTAATAAATGTAATCTGTTTGTATATAAACTGCCTCAGTTGGCTCTCCAATGATTTTTCCCTGTCCAATGTTGTTATCTGCCCAGGTAGAGGAGAGGCCATTTTGACTTCACAGAAAAAGCAACCAATTAAAGAGGAAATCCTGTGTTTGAAAAGGTGACGTGAAGGTGGGTAAGCGTCACCTTCACGTTAGATAATGATACAGATATCACCAGTCATGGAGTTCCTTGACATTGAACTCCAATCATATTATATGACTGAGGTATAGTTTTTTAAATTCTCAGGCAGTTACTCTCCAGGAATACCCAGCTGTCACAGTGTTCAAGGATGTCAACCCTGGTATTTAATGGTAAGAGACCAGGATTACATTTCAGTTCCTTTCCCTTCACCCAGAAGTGTCCACTCATTCACTCCCCCTCACAGTTAAAAGCATTGAGTTGGTGCAACCACAGCTAAAGGGTGTCCTGTGTGGATCACTTGGTAAAGCATGGTGCTTGCAAAGCCAGGGCTGTGGGTTCAATTCCAGGTCTAGTATGAAAATGTTTGTACTCACCATGTAAGTCACTTTGAATAAGAGCTTCTTCCACATTACTCAGATGTTAAGGTCACTGCTGTCCACACTGACTAGCAAAGCATATGGGACAAAGGATGCTGTATGCATTACTGCCTGCCAATCAGCATTGGCCTTTTGACCCAACTTGCTCCCTAGCTGTCAGATAAAAAAAACGTCACGACAGGCCTGATGGAAACAGCAAATTTGTCGTTAAACTTTCCGAATGTCAACAAAAGAAAATATACTAGACAAGGTGGGATCTTTTTGCGTCTGTAAAATTAATTATGCAGGCCTCCTGTATGGCGCAGCAGTCTACGGCACTACATCGCAGTGCTTGAGGCGTCACTACAGTCCCGGGTTTGAGCTCAGGCTGTGTCAAAACCGTCAGTGACCAGAATCCCATAGGGCGGTGCACAATTGGCCTAGCATCGTCCTGGTTAGGGGAGGGTTTGGCCGGGGGGGCTATATTGGGCTCATTGCGCTCTCGACTCTTTTTGGCAGGTCGTGCGCCTGCAGGCTGACTTCGGTCATCAGTTGAACAGTGTTTCCTCTGACACATTGCGGTGCGACTGGCTTCTGGGTTAATATTATGTTGTGATATGTTGTGTGGTCCTTCCACTATGACTCGGGAAAGAATGCAGTTTATTAGGCTACAGATTAAATAAGTTATGATGAACTTCACAGGGTGGTGAACATCCACGCCACAGGAGGACAGGCTCATAGTAATGGCTGGAGCAGAATTAGTGGAATGGTGTCAAATACTTCAGACAAATACGTGTTTGATGCCATTTCATTTGCGTTGTTCCAACCATTATTATGAGCCGTCCTCCCCTCAGCAACCTCCCGTGGTGCACGCAGTGATTGATGCTCCTTTCCAATAAATATCGAGGGATTTATTCTGGAGACATGATGACCGATGCTTGGCTGCCTTTTGACAAATAACAATTATCTTTCTCTTTTGTCCATAAAAATTTCATGCCAGGGTTTCCCAAACTCGGTCCTCGGGACACCAGGGGGTGCACGTTTTGTTTTTAGCCCTAGCACTACACAGCTGATTCAAATAATCAACTAATCAACAAGCTTTGATCGTTTGATTCAGGTGTGTAGTGTTAGGGCAAAAACCAAAACATGCACCCCTTGGGATCCCGAGGACCGAGTTAGGGAAACACTGATGTAGACTATCCGATCTGCGAGCTGTTGGCTAGAAGGCATGTGCCAAGACCAGAGTGGACACATTCACAATGTACTGTAACCGTTTTATGTTTGCTGACAAAACCATCAGTAGAGTTCAAAAAGTGATGGAAACCCATTTAACTTCTATTCTTTATTTGGTACCTGGGAATTGAACTGTAAAGGGTATGTGCACTACATCATCACGCACAGCCTTTAATCCGAAACAGGTCAATTTGATGGAACTACATCTCTGGTGGAAAGATTTGCGTCATTGTTTTTATGCAGATTTTATAATACTTGCATGAAAATCTGTCACCAGTTGGATGGAAACCTAGCTTATAAGTCTGGTACATTTCTGTGCTGCAGTGAAAAACATAACACTCACACACAAACACACAAACACACTGACACTCAAACACACAACTTGACACCACAGGTGGTTGGTGGCACCTTAATTGGGGAGGACAGCTCATAGTAATGGCTGGAACAGAATAAATGGAATGGTATCGAATTCCTTCCGTCTCCATCCCAGTCATTATTATGAGTCGTCCTCCCCTCAGCAGCCTCCTGTGCCTGACACACTCAGCCTACTTCCCCGGCCGTGTCATTATGTCAATCACTTCTTGCTTGAGTGGTACCATCTGCCCTCTAATAAAGCCACGCGCCGCGGATCACTGTGCAAAGCCCCTGCTTAGCCCCACCAGCCGCCCGGCTGCTGGGCCTCATATCACATCACTAGAGTTAAGACTCACCAGCCAAACTAAAATGATATCTGTTACTTTTTATACTCACCCTATTCACCCCTGCCACCCTCCTTTTTGGAAACCAAGCCATGGATGTCTTTGGAATATTGACAGAGAGAGAGAGAGAATGTGAGAGAGAGAGAGATTGAGAGTGTGTGTGTGTGTGTGTACGTTCATAGGTGTGTGCAGAAAGTGTGTACTGATGACAAGGGGGTCATTTTTGGAGGAAGGGTTGAGTCACATGATCCTCTCATGATGAAACAGGATGACTTCATCCAGATTTACGGATTCCATGCATGGGTTATTGACATATATGATACCTAAACATACACTGAGTGTACAAAGCAATAGGAACACCTGCTCTTTCCATGACCTAGACTGACCAGGTGAATCCAGGTGAAAGTTATGATCCCTTATTGATGTCACTTGTTAAATCCACTACAATCAGTGAAGATGGAGGGGACGAGACAGGTTAAAGAAGGATTTTTATGCCTTGAGACATGGATTGTGTATATGTGGCATTCTGAGGGTGAATGAACAAGACAAAAGATTTAAGTGCCTTTGAATGGGGTATGATAGTAGGTGCCAGGAGCACCTGTTTGAGTGTGTCAATAACTTTCTTTCCTCCGCTCAACAGTTTCCCGTGTGTATCAAGAATGGAACATCACCCAAAGGACATCTAGCCAACTTGTTAGAACTGTCAGAAGCATTGGAGTCAACATGGGCCAGCATCCCTGTGGAATGCTTTTGGCACCTTGTAGAGTCCACGCTCAACAAATTGAGGCTGTTCTGAGGGCAAAAGGGGGTGCAACTCAATATTAGGAAGGCATGACACATACTTAGTTCCTTTCTCACTTCCTTGTTCTCAACATTTGACTCAATGTCAAACTATGGATAGAGCTCACTTAATTGGTCAGGTGTGATATCCATGACATCGCTTGAAGTGTTTTCAATTTTTTGGTTACTATGGCAACATTTTCATAATGTTTTTTTGGTGTAGGTATCTCTGTTGGATCCTTCTCGTTATTGCCAGTTACACCACAAGACATTTCTTTCTCACTGTGTTTTGATTGTGTATGTCTTTTGATGGATGAATGCTATTATTGGCCGTGTCAGGTAATTGGAATCCATTGGATTGTGTTTACATCGGTTTGAGGTAGCTTTTGATTACTTGATCATCATCTTGCTTAAGAGAAGAAAGAATAACAACCCTGCAGAGGTTTAGTATGTTAGAACTATAAACACAGAGTGCCTTGATGGGAAAAGTAAGCCCCACAATTAATCTTTATACATCTTTGGTTTTCTATCCACCTTGTTTTCTCTGCCAGTCATAGACTACCCTTTTCAAAGAGCACCTTATACCAAGTCTCCATGGCCTTACAGGGTTCCAAAGAAACCGTCTCCACGCGTGTGTCTGCGAGCGCCATGTTGATTTTGTCTATCCCCACCAGATGCGTTCATGAAACGGTAGGTTGAAATACCAAAAACATACTGTGAACCAACTATATTCATTTGGGGACAGGTCGAAACACACAATAAAGATTCATGGACATTTAGATAGCTTGCTGTTGCTAGTTAATTTGTCCTGGGAGATAAACATTGGGTTGTTATTCTACCTGGAATGCTTATGGTCCATTTTTTAGCTGGATCTTATGTAGAATTTTGGCCCATTTTGAATCATACAAAATTGTGTGTTCTCTACTCCGACAATTAATCCACAGATAAAAGGGGAAAATCTAGTCAGTTTTTGGTTTTCTTTGATTAATCTCTTCTCCTTCATCCCATCTTCTTCTGTGAATTTTATATGGCATTTAGCAACCAACTTTAAGGTGCATTAACGCCACCAACTAGACTGGAGTGTGGACCTTGTTCATCTTTAAATCACCCACGTTGGTATAGGTATATGCATGTAACAACCAATGAGTAGATGGGAGAGGCGGGATTTCTATTTGAGCGCCTGGCTACACAGACACCCTCGAGCAGTTTGGATGAAATTATTGAATAACATGTACTTTTAAAAAAAACAACAATAAAAAAATAAAAAAGTTATCTTTTTTTTTTAAATGGCAATGCTCGCACACGCTACGCAGCCGGTTTGGTCAATATGTTATAGCTTTGACCATTTGAACGAACCAGCATATTATTTTTTCTTCTCAGAGCTCTAACTTCATTGGAACTATTGTTATTCATAGTTCCAACTATGGCCCCCTTAGGACTCCCTTACAGCCCCCTAAAGGATTTTTGTTGATGTGTGGGCTGCAAAGTAATAAGGGATTTTACACCCTGGATGTATCAACATTTTCAACACTCTCCAACAGTCAACTACAGGGCAATGAGGAAAAGCATTGAAAAGCACACTATCGCTTCTTCAGTAGGGTTAAGGGCCTCAAAAGTTGCCATTTAAAGTGTGATGAAATGCAGAATAATTCCAAAGGGTAGGCAGAGTGGTGATAACACATAGAAGGGTCTTTATGTATGCAAGCCGATATCATTATCTTCCCACTGGTTAGTGTAGGAAATCATTTTTATTTGAAATACGAAACATGAGGGTTGCATTCCATCCGTTTAGCCTGTGGGTAATGCACTGTGGGACTGTGGCGGTTGCCTGACGACTCAAACTGAATTCTTTCGCTGCTCTATGTTCACTCCATACTTCAGTCTGAGACGGCCATCGTTGATGTTGTTTGTGGTGACATCAAAATGTGGGGTGTTGTACAAAACAATGTCATCAGCTTTTGGATCATCTCTAACCAGAGTATCAAAGCCAACCCATGTGTGTTTTGGCTCTGGCCCAACTGATCGGTTTCTGGGACAAATCAGGAAGTTTAGAATGTGTTTACGTTCTAGAAATCGTCTGGGAGGGATTCCTATCCAGACTCATTGGATAGGAGTAAGTACTTTGGGTAGCCAGGCAACCAAAGGACACCACAGAGCAAAATAAACTAGTCGCTCCATACAGCTCCTCACACTTTCAAGAAAGACATCCTCCCACCCTTCTCTTCTGCATAGCCTTGAGGTTTCCTGAAACAAATTGGCTGTTCTCACTGAACAGAGTGTCAAATCATTTGAAGAACTAGAGACTAGAGAGAGACAGAGACAGAGACAAAGAGAGAGAGAGAGAGAGAGAGAGAGAGAGAGAGAGAGAGAGAGAGAGAGAGAGAATGAGAGAGAGAGAGAGAGAGAGAGGTCAAAGGCATCTCTACAACTCTTACTTCGAATGTCTGTTATTTTCTTTAGTCAAGGTCTCTGGGCCTTCGGAACATTGTTGGCACTCTGTCGACTAAGCCACTGTGTTAGGTGGAGGACCCCAGTGCACCTCAGTGTAGGGCTGTGGAGGCTTGAGGGCAACGGCTGCATCAAGGGTACAAGGACTTGATCCTGTAAGAGTGAGTGTGTGTATGCGCGTGTGCGCGTGTGCATGTTCGCACGCGTGCATGTGAGGGACATGTCAATATGGAGGGGGCCTCTCAACAGGCTGTTAGGTGGATGATAATGTGCCTCCCTGAGTCGTGTGTCTCTCTCTCGTTGCCCAAAGGAGCTGGTGGGAGGCCAGAGAGCGAGGACTTTCAGGAGATATGAGACGTTTTTAACCCACCCCTGCCCTGGCACATTGTATGTTTAAACCATAACGCTTAGTCTCAGCTCTGCTGGTTTTGCTTTCCAGAAGCTCAATCAGAATGGTGCCAAAAGCCAAATGGTGCCAAAAGCCGAACGCTTCATTCCAAAATCGACTGAATAGTGAGGACCTGAATAAATAGTTCTCTCATAGTTTATTTTCCATCATTATTTTTACAGGTACAGTAAGTTGATTGACAATACATGCTCATTTACAACAGTATCCTGAAGAGGAGCATCGTTGAATGTGTGGATTGGAAGCTGGGGAGGATCAGAGTGTGTAGGATCTTCGGGATGAAACTGTGGTAAACTAAGGACGTAGTACAAGTAGACTAATGCATTATTTCACAATGCCCCCCCCAATAATAAGTACCCTCAGGTCTTTTATCATTTATGATTAAACTGGCACAGAGAGTTTAAATAGGAAGCACATTTACACATCTACACATTCTTATGAAACTAAATAACAGATTCTAGCATAGTCAAATCATTCCTAACATATCAGAGTCCGAAAGGAAAAACATAGATTTATGGAATTTTAAATTAGTTGAGCCAACCTTCTTATGATGCAGTAACGCAGAGTTGTGTAATGTAAGGGATTTTCGAAAACCTCTCTCGGTGGTTGGGTTTGGGTATGCGTTTCCGCTCTTTATTCCTGGAAGATAACAAAAAGTTGTACAAATATTCTGCATCTTGTGTGGCCCTTTATGTTCTATTGTACTGAATGTCTTCTCCGGCTGTTTGAAACACTGCTACAGAGGACCTTTCCCCATTCAAAAAGGTCAGGCTTGTCATTTATAGTGAGGCTCTTTGCATCCACCGTCTTCTTGCGCAAATGAGAAGAGGACGTCGGGGGGACAAATAAACTGCAGTTGGAAATCTCTCCAGGCTCAGAGAGATGTGTGGCTCAAATGGTACCCTGATGTAACTGCATTGTGCTTGACAAATTCACGAGACTCGCTGGGACTGTGTGTGTGTGTCGGTGTCAAAGTATGATTCGTAATGTAATGGCGGTCACTTTTAAACCAATTTACTCCCAAGCCTCATCAGCTCTTGAAATATTATTAAGCAGCTTGTATCGTAAGCAAGAGAGATTATTGCCGATATTATGATGGTCACAGAATGAGCAATGGTCACAGAAATATAGTGTATGTGTGACTGTGAACTTCATCCCCAGACATTAGTGCTTAGTTACATTTCAGGGGACTAAGTTACATTTTCATAATATGAATGCCATGAATCTTCACAGTATTATCTTCACTGTATTCCACTAGTCATCTCTTCCTATTGCCTCCAATGCTGAAGATAATATAAAGTACTTGAGAATAAAGTTAGAGCTGTACAATATTGTGCCAGTGTAACATCCATCTCAGTAGTTGTAGGCCATGACTTACACAGGGAGCACTGTGTCGGAGGAGGGTCTCACAGAAATCCTGGTCCTTGTGTCAGACAATGTCATTCAGTAGCAGGGTACTGGGTTCAAGCCTTTGAAAACACTTTCAGTAAGAAATAGATTGATAATGTGTTTAAGTCTGGAGCTAATTATGTTGTTGTTTGACTTGATTATCAGTTGTCTGTCTCTCTTGTTAGTAAAACTAATGTCCTACATCCACGGATTTGACATCTGTGATGCTTCAAGGAAAGAAACATCCCTATTAGATACAGAGGACAGGTGACACGATAGATAAGAAGAACTTACAGAACTGTATGTTAAATTCAATTTAAAGTTACTAATTTGTACACATTTAGCAAGATTGCAACATTGTATTTCTATATTGTCTGATTCATTCATTTCCTTTTTTATCTTAGTATTGCTTATTGGATACTACAGATGTAGGATCTTAATTTTGAGGCAGTTTGTTACAGCAGGAAAATAATCCTGCAGAAACAGGAAATGTGAATTATTATGTGGATTATAATTAATGGACATTTTTGTGGGGATTGATAAATTTTTCGTAAGGGAAAATCAAGTCTGAAATTTCAAAGTGAAAATTACAAACTTCAGAAGCCTTTTTAAACCTCATTTACACAAGACTTGAAGTTTTCCTGCAACAGGGTGATCAAATGAAGATCCTACATCTGTACCCTTCTATAAAAGACAGTGTACTCCATTTAACGTTTTGACTTCTAATAACACTGTCTGGCTATGAGCCTAGCTGTCCACGGCCTCACTGCCACGCCTCACTTTAGTAATGACCGTCTCTAATACAGGGGGACCCTGAACTTCAAAGAGGAGTGAATGTGTCTCAAACTGTGTCTCCTCATCATAAAATGACTAAACCGTGGTGGCAACAGGTTAAATAATGGCTAAATAACTCTTGACATACGAAATAGAAAAGAATGGATTCTACAGAGCTGATAGCAGCAAAAGAGGTCCTCTTCTGTATGTTGACTTCATTGAGCTTAAACTACTGTTGTGTAATTGTAGCCTTCATTCATATCCAGCAGTGAGTTTCATGAGCTAAAACACAGTTCCAAGAGATACAATTAAATACGGTCTCAGTGCTATGTGTTGTATTTTATAGAGGGGGACGGTGCTACACAGAGTCCCTCATATTGGACAATGTATCAGTTATAATTAGGGCCTGAGTTTTTCATCAATAGACCTGACAGAAAAAACAGAACCATAGTTATAGTCTATAACTAGACTGTAGTGCTTCGCTGACTCCCTGTCCACAGAGTCTAGGATATGGGTGCTTGGTCTCTGAGTGTGTGATTGACAGAGAAAGTGGGTAACACGTGTGTAGGGCCTTGTTATACAGTAGCCCATAATTAAAGTCCATAACAAAGGTCACTACTTAAGTTTCAGATTAAGTGATTGGAATGTATTGTTTTATAGTAATTGCAGTTGTTTATTGTCTAGAGTTTTACGTGGACAGGTCACATGTTCAGAATGTCACATGTTCCTGACTAGAAAGCACCAATAGCAAATAACCAGTCTGACAGACTCAGAGTGACAATGATCCCCTTGTGTAACATCCCGTACACTTCCTCTGACACTCAGAGATCTAGCAAACATAACCTAACCTCCGGGGACAGAGAGTCAAGGGAGTGCAACATCAGTCTTGAGGGCCAGAATCAATTTAAACTACTGTCTGTACACCACACACGACTACTTCCGAAAATTGGAGGCATTAACCTAGGAGGAGAGCCTACTGGTTACAGCTCCCAAAACCATTATGTGGTTTTACTCAACTCTAAGAAAATTGGATGCTTATGTGTAACTGGGAAAATACTGTAAAGTGGGCTGGACTGACGTGAGATCAATCGGTAGAATGCATTTCAGCCGGAACACCACAATCTGTATTATCCATCAGAATTGAATAATAATGCTTAATTCTACCTTGGGATTCTCAAAAGGCAGTTGAATAAGCAAAGACAAGGGGCATGGTTCGGGAGACGCAAGAAGATTCAAGAAAATCACAGTGACTGCCACAAGCTACTAAGATTCTGTACGGTGACATATAATGAATTTTAAATATGCCGAAGAACTTGCCCTTGGTCAATATCAAGGGAATAATAAATTAACTTTCTAATTTCAATATCAGGACAAGATAGGAAATTAGCAACATTAATGGCAGCATTAATGATATCTTGGGGCAAAATATGACTCATAGCCAGTTTGTTTTTCTCTTTTTTCCCTCCTAACCTACAGTCTCATCCCTTCGACAGATATCACTGGCGGACAGAAATACATGACGAAACTCTGTGTGAAACATAAACAACATATTGGCAACCATGTCGATTGAAAGAATAGTATTGAGTGTTTAAAGATTTTTAAAAAAAATAGACAATGTAATCACAGCAAATTATTCTTCGAAGAACAACGCCCAGTTTACTATAAGTGTATGTTACATTAGGTTACAGTGCAAACAAAGATCAATACAAAACTCAATAAAACAGTCATTCCAACATGTAGAGGAATATGTTTTTATTGGCTGGACAGTAGAACAAATTCAATAGTTGCACAAAATAACATAAACAAAGGAACAAGAAGGCCTGCAGATTTAATTTATTCATAGACATTCAGTTGAACAGAAGAAACTATAAATACTTTCTGGAAGGGTAAAAAACATTATAAATATCACTGTACAAATGTACAACTGTAGATCCATTATCTTTGTTTGAACAAGAACGAGTTGCTCCTTCAAAAACAATAACATCAGAAAGAGCAAGGACAGCATCAAGTATGACATAATGGTGATGATGGTGGTGATGATGATGATGATGAGGGTGAGGATGATGATGATAATGATGATGATTGTACTGCAGCAAAAAATAGTAGGCCTATCAGATACAGTGCCTTGGAAAAGTATTCATCCCCTTTGGCTTTTTTCCTATTTTGTTGCATTACAACCTGTAATTTAAATGTATTTTTTATTTGGATGGCATATAATGGACATACACAAAAAAGTCCAAATTGGTTAAGTGAAATTAAATAAATTACTTGTTTCAAAAGATTCTAAAAAAAAAAAAATGGAAAAGTGGTGCATGCATATGTACTCACCCCTTTTGCTATGAAGCCCCTAAATAAGATCTAGTGCAACCAATTACCTTCAAAGTCACATAATTATTTAAATAAAGTCCACCTGTGTGCAATCTAAGTGTCACACGATCTGTCTAATGATCTCAGTATATATACACCTATTCTGAAAGGACCCAGAGTCTGCAACACCACTAAGCAAGGGCACCACCAAGCAAGTGGCACCATGAAGACTAAGGAGTTCTCCAAACAGGTCAGGGACAAAGTTGTGGAGAAGTAAATCAAATCAAATCAAATTTTATTTGTCACATACACATGGTTAGCAGATGTTAATGCAAGTGTAGCGAAATGCTTGACACAATACAGATCAGGGTTGGGTTATAAAAAAATATCAGAAACTTTGAACATCCCACGGAGCACCATTAAATCCATTATTAAAAAATGGAAAGAATGTGGCACCACAACAAACCTGCCAAGAGTGGGCCGCCCACCAAAATTCACCGACAAGGAAAGGAGCCCATTAATCAGAGAGGCAACAAAGAGACCAAAGATAACCCTGGAGGAGCTGCAACGCTTCACAGCGGAGATTGGAGTATCTGTCCATAGGACCACTTTAAACCGTACACTCCACAGAGCTGGTCTTTACGGAAGAGTGGCCAGAAAAAAAGCCATTGCTTAAAGAAATAAATAAGCAAACACATTTGGTGTTCACCACAAGGCATGTGGGAGACTCCCCAAACATATTTGTCTCAGATGAGACAAAAAAATTGGCCATCAAGGAAAATGACATGTCTGGCGCAAACCCAACACCTCTCATCACCCCGAGAACACCACCCCCACAGTGTTTCAGCGGCAGGGACTGAGAAACTGTTCAGAATTGAAGGAATGATGGATGGCCCTAAATACAGGGACATTCTTGAGGGAAACCTGTTTCAGTCTTCCAGAGATTTGAGACTGGGATGGAAGTTTACCTTCCAGCAGGACAATGACCCTAAGCATACTGCTAAAGCAACACTTGAGTGGTTTAAGGGGAAACATTTAAATGTCTCGGAATGGCCTAGTCCAAGGCCAGACCTAAACCCAGTTGAGAATCTGTGGTATGACTTAAAGATTGCTGTACACCAGTGGAACCCATCTGACTTGAAGGAGCTGGAGCAGTTTTGTCTTGAAGAATGGGCAAAAATCCCAGTGGCTAGATGTGCCAAGCTTATAGAGACATACCCCAAGAGACTTGCTGCTGTAATTGCTGCAAAAGGTGGCTCTACAAAGTACTTCTGGGGTGGGGGTTGAATAGTTATGCATGCTCACATTTTCTGTTTTTTTGTCTTATTTCTTGTTTGTTTCACAATAAAACATATTTTGCATCTTCAAAATGGTAGGCATGTTGTGTAAATCAAATTATACAACCCCCCAAAAAAAATGAATTTAAATTCCAGGTTGTAAGGCAATAAAATAGAAAAAATGAAAAAAAACAAGGGGGTGAATACTTTCACAAGCCACTGTAAGGAAAGCAACATACATTTCATGGAGTTCACAGAGGTATTTGCTCTGGATAAAACATTCGAAATAACAAAAGTATATAAGATGGAGAAGATTTTCAGACACTCAAACCTACAAAAGAAATTGACAAACATTTTTGTTGTTGTAAAATGTCATAGAAAAATGTATAGGCAAAGAATGCTATTCAAACAGCTCAATCATATGGTTTACATGTGCTACAATGTAGAGTACATTCTCAGGTGGACAAGGTTTTGTGAAGATACTGTACAGTAAGAGCTACCTACCTAGACCAGAAACTTTCTCCTTGACTCAACTGTACCGGACTGTAGTACTAATCCCTTCTGCATCATTGTACCTGTTGTACATTGTTGTACTTTAACAGTCAGACTAAGAAATGGGTACTGTAGAATGATGTTCTTCAGTTCACTGAGAATGAGAATAAAAGGTGCTATCTACAATCAAAAGTAGTATTTTCAAGGACAGCTGAAGAACCTTTTATAAAAATAAAAAATCCTAAGATTCTACTGCTGAAGTTGTTTCAGTTATAATCAGGTTGTTGCTGAGTGGTTTTACAGGCCTGGATGATTATATTATGGGACTAAGTAGGTGTGGAAGTGGTTCAAAGCAGGCTGCAGTCAGCATGTAGCCTATGCATCAAGTATGTTTTACTGTCAGGCCTCCATCCAACATACAAAATGAGACCTTGTGTTTTTTCCTATTTGGATTTTTTTTTTTTTTTTGGCAATTCCATTATTAGCATTATAAACATATCTCTCTCTGGCAGATTGAGTGGATTTATTTTGCATTTTTCCCACTAAAAGCTGCATTGCCAGAAGGTCGGTGGCATGTGGTGTGGTGGCGGGACTCATGTCAGCGGAGAGGTTGTCAGTTTTTAAGGTCTGTATGATGGAATGAATTGTGCTGGTGGCTATAGAGTTCTGTAGAGCTCTCTCTCTCCTCTCTCATACGATCATGAGCTGATCTCTGTCTTTAAGTCCTGCTGCTCTTGCTCTCACCAGGCCTAGGTTGCAGCAGTGCATAAGGGAGGCTCAGGGGCAAATTTAAGAGCAATAGGACCGAAAGGCATTTGGTTTGTCCACTGCCCACATTTGCCTCTCAGAACACAGTCATGAAACTTCAGAACTATAGAACAGCACATGGAATCATAACATAACCTCCATACATATCATGTGTCAGAAAACCCAGTCATATATAGGCGAAACGTGGTGGGGACTAATAGTGAAAGAAACTGGCCATAATCTATGCTGATATGTATTTAAAGATACAAGACAAACTCTTGCTGTAGAACAAATTTGATGTGGAAGTCATTCAAGGTCACAATTTCCCAATATTCACAGTCTATTCGGTATATGTCTGATACAAATAGAAAATATTAGACCTATTCAATGTTTTTATGCACTATTAAGCATTAATATGTTTAAGTTGCTATTGCCAAAAGGGCATGGGAGTGTCTGCATTAAAAACAGCAGAGCAGGCAGGGACAGACAAAGATGACTCATGAATGAATTCCTTTTTGTTGCTCCCCCATAGAATTTAATCAAATTTAAGGAGTAGGAGGAAGTGGTGGAGGAGCGGAGCATGTTGTCAAAGCTGTTTTAAGTGCAGTTGCCAATTAGAGTACAGGGAGAATTAATATTTAATTTCCAACTCAATTAGTGAATCAAAAATAAGGGTGCTCATTATCAGATCACTCTCCCTTCAACACTTGCTAGGCTATTTAGTCAAATATGCTCTAATCTGAATTATTTGTAAATCACATGAGCTGTGAATGATTTATACTTCAGTAGGAAGAACTACAGCATCACAAACACCATCCGCCTATACGCAACGCTATTTGGAGTCCAAATCCAAATACTCCACATCAATTAATTGATTATTGGGGCTATGTCCCAAATGGAATCCTATTCCCTATATTGTGCACTGGTCAAAAGTTATGCACTAGATAGGGAATAGTATGCCATTTGGAACACATACATGATGTCTTTGTATCAATATCCCACAAGGGAGAAAAAAAACGATATTTGGTAAGGTGGATGAGAAAAAAGTATGCCGTGAAGTCATAAAGCATTTGGGATATGGTATATGAAAATGAGAAAGTGGATTAAGCATTTTGTCTGCTGTAGCGGCAAATTCATTTACTGCATATCTGTATGTTTAATCAGACACGCTACACTCATAGAAAAAAAGGTGCTCTCTAGAAACCTTAAAGGGTTCTTTGGCTGTCCCCATAGGAGAACCCTTTGAATAACCCTTTTTGGTTGCGGGTAGAACCCACCTTTACACAGAGGGTTCTACATTGAACCTAAAAGGGTTCTCCTATGGCGACAGCTGAAGAACCCTTTTTCTAAGAGTGTAGATGCGTGGGGGGGGTACTGATCACAAACACACACATTACCCACACACTTACGTATTGACACACACATAAACACACAGAAACAAACACACATACAAACATGAGCGCATACACACGCGCACAGTCACACACCACACACACACGCATGCACCCACACATGTGCCCACACACACAATTGCCTACTCACAACATACACCCACATTAAACAAACAAACACATAATTCTGCCCAATTAGCTCTTTCTCACCACCTGCATTCTCTCATTAGCTCTCCAAACCCTACAGGAATGACTAACTTGAAAAAGTCCCATCAACTAGACTAGAGGTATGTTTAAAACAACAATTTCACTGGTGGGGAATATCAATAAGCTGTTTTAATACTCTTATGGGGGACACATCCAAGCCCTGTCTAGTAACAGTTTAGTTTGTGCATAATTATCTAATTCATCCAATGGAAACCTCTTAATTTTGTCAGTTCAGCCAATTGTCGTTCAGACAATTCTATCACTTTCTTAAAGAGTTTGCAGATTCCTAAGTTAGTAGACCATGTAATAGAGTTGGTTACGTGGAGTCACTTTCGTTAAAAGTTTAGTTTGTATGTCGGGTCTTTGCTTTTCAACAACAACCTGCTTAAGATCACATTCTCTCTGTGCTTCTTTGCCACAGAACAACAACAAACAAGCCAAAAAGAAAAGTGCATTAAAACTAAATTTCACACAAAGGTCCCCTTCAAAAATCTTGCTCCATTCAATAATTATTTTGACCAAACCATCCAGTAAGACATGAACAATTCCTGAAGCAGATAACTGGGGGAAAAAAGAGTGGGTGACTCTTATGGATGTACCGTATTTATGGATACGTATGTACCTCTCAATGACAGCTCAGTAGCTAACACTAAAATTGTGTTTTTGTCAGACAGCATGGGCAGCAACTTTATAGAGATGAGATGACTTGGAATTAAATAATAAAGTCATCAAATAAAACAAGTGTAATTTACACAACAAATTAATTCCAGCTGAAATATTTTATTAAAGTAAAGTAATGTGAATAAATGATTGTAGCAAGCAGTAATGGGCAGTCACTACCATCATATAACTTCTATTCATTGTTTTATTCTTTGTTGTTACAGCATACTGCATATAATGTAATTAATGTCCCCCAAAAAATCGTAATCGAAATTTTTTTCATAATCGAACCGAAACAGAATCCACCTCAAAAAGCACTAATCGCTCAGCACTACTGGTGGATGTTGGCACACTGCAGTGAAGGGGAGAAGAGAAGTTGCTCATTCTGTCAAAAACAAACAGCAGGGTTTTAGACAAGCGTGATGGGGGAAGAAGAAAACATAGTATAATGTTATTTATTCAAATTTCATGGAAAGTGTAAGGACTGAATGAACTCATCCATAAGACTATCTTCATGGTTATTATACTGGAACATAAACATCCGTTGTGGTATGAGTTATTGGCTTGTTTTCACCAAAGTACTTCCAAGCTGTTGAAGGAGTTGGACAGGGTAAATAGCTATATGCTGAAATGGAGTCAATTTTATGAACATGTCCATATTTAAATAAATAAAAACTCTGTCTTAGTGGATCTTGAATGTGATGAGGATGAGGTAAAGTATCTGGAGGTAAGTGAATGGGATGCAATATGTCACTTTTAAGAATTAGCCACAAAGCTTGAAAACTGTGAATATGGAGGTGTTGTGTTTACAGATTAATGAACACTGTTGCAAATGACAAATGTGCAAATGAGATGGATGTGAAAATTAGATGTACCTGTATGGAATGAATGAACAATGGACTCCAAAGATTATAGAAGTCGTTTTGGGAAAAAGTTTTAGGCATACGGTAGAGCGGAAAAAGGCCTCTCTGTTGATCTGTTCTGTAGACTGTATGTAGTCTGTCTGTCTTCTCTTCTCAACCCCTCTGGCAGTGTAAGGTCAAGGGTCAGGGGTCGTAACCCCCACAGGTTCCCATCAGGTGATGGCTAGAGAGAGTGTGTGTTTGGGGTGAGGGCCAAGGCAGAGGGGGTCGAAGCAGAGGCTTAGGGGTTGGGAAAGGTAGGGGCATGTAAGGCCGAAGCGGGGGGTAGAGAAGGCTGAGTGAGGAGGTGGGCAAGTGAGGCTGAAGCAAGAGGATGGGGAAAGCTGATTGAGCTGTGGGTGGAGGGGTTTGCGGGGAACGGGGAGGGTTGAGAAGAGGGGACAGGGGGGTGCGCAAGTGATGGAGCAGAAGCAAGCTGAAGGAGCTGGGGACAAGCTTCACCACGCAAAGACACAGTCCCATGGTTACTTCTGTTACAGCCTGGAGCAGAAGAAGGAAAGTAAGGAAAAACAAGAAACAACATTAAGTCAGTTAGTGGTCTTCCTTAAACCTTTAAACCTTGCAACGCCCTGAGGAACACCAAGATAGCGAGACGAAATAGAGAAAATTAGATCCAAACACCCACAGAAACACACACACTGACGTACAAACACTAATTCCCACATGGACTACATGACAGGGGGCATAATTTAAAATTTTGAAAACGAGACGTTTGATAAATTATCTAAATCTGGAAGGGATATTTTGTTTATATATTTATTTACAGTATCTATTTATGATCATCCAACTATTTATTTTGCACCTTCAACTCCCTGATACTAGCTGAGCAGATCTATACAGCAGCATGACATTGTGACTACAATAGGCCTTCGCTATTCTGAGAGGCTCACTGGTACAGTATTCATTTAGCTGGCAGATGGACCAACATGGGGACTGCTGCAGGGAAGGAAAGGGTCACATCACATCCTGCCTGCTCTTTTTTCTTTTATGTAAGGTTTATTTTGGGCTTCTACAGTATGAACTGACGTGTGTCTGCCATGTGGCTGTCAGTGAGGGAACCAGAACTACCCTTTGGGTATCTGTCCAGTCCCAGGGGATTTCTCTCTTATTTGGCCACTAGATTATTAATCCAAATAATATCCCAAAATAATCCAAAAAGGTTGTGAGTATGCACAATGTTGTATGGCTGGAAAGATTTGTGGGGTTAGGAATGTGGAAAAATGTAATGTAGTTGTCACGACTTCCGCCGAAGTTGGTCCCTCTCCTTGTTCGGGCGGTGTTCGGCGGTCGACGTCACCGATCTTCTAGCCACCACTGATCCATTTTTCATTTTCCATTCGTTTTGTCTTGTCTTCCTTCACACCTGGTTCCAATCCCATCAATTACATGTTGTGTATTTAACCCTCTGTTTCCCATCATGTCCTTGTCGGAGATTGTTTGTTTGTATGTTCGTGTATTATGTATTGGTGCGCGACGGGTTCTTGTAACCACTTTTATTTATCTTGTAAATGGAGTTTTGGAGTTTTGTTAAGTCTATTAAACGACTCCATTTATACCAAGTTTCGATTCTCCTGCGCCGGACTTCCCTGCCACCTACACACACGCTATTACAGAAGTCAATCAAGGGCGACTAAAAGTCTTGGCATGAACTTGAGTTGTTGGCTCTCTCAGAGAAGAGGGGGAGGTCGCCAGATGCTTGAGATGTAACTTTACAGGTGTTTCCTTGCTGTAGAGGAGCATGTGTGACAGCCAGAGGGCAATCTGACACCTTAGAGCATGAATTAATGCAAGCTCTGGTCCAAAACATAGCCAACTAAAGGAAGAATGTTCAGGAAATTGTTACGATTGTTTTCGTGCTGCAGGGTATACGCCTCTCTATTTCTCTCTGTTGTCTCTCTCTTTCAATCTTTCTCCCCCCCCCTCTCTCTCTAGCTCCCTGGCTTCTCAAACTAAGCTGCACGCCTAATGAACTACATTTCCAGTGAAGTGCGGCGTGTCGGTGTGTTTGGAGGAATAAAGCCCACATACTTTGGAGCCTGTGAAACTACCGCTAACTCTCAGACAGCTCATTTGTTGCACCAAATTGGCAGTTTCTAAAGCTACTGTATGTGCTTCATTGTTTTGATACACTCTTAAAGCTATAGGTTTCATTAACTTGCAGTTGCTCCAATCTGTCTTACAAGATTTTGCTTCATTGCGTTTCAGTCACTCCAGTCCGTAAAGGTATAGCTTTCATTGCTCTCTCTTAGTGAGATATGCAAGACCTTGGACCATGCTTGGGCCTTACATACTTTACCTATACCCATTGGTTTAGAAACCATACTGAAGCCATTGATACAACAGGGACAGCGTTTAGAAATAAGGTCTCTTTACCTGCAGCCTGTGTTGCTCTGTGTTCAGCTCTCTGTATGACAACTTTACAATGGAATGAAGCAAAATATACATGATGGGGGAGAGAGAAGATGGTCATGGAGCGATCCAAAGGTTCCAACGAAACATCATGTGGAACAAAAGGAAAAACTACACAAAATAAACATACATTTCATTCAAGTGGGGTTTAGGTTTTTGTCTAGTCGGCATGTTTTTAGTGTATATCATTTTTGTTATTCCCAGATTTTGGCATGAAAGAACAATATACTCCTGATGAACCTGCGAATGGAATCTTCATCACCAGGGCATGACATCGTCACTAATGACGGCATTCTATAATCTACGGGATAATTCCTCCACCAGATCTTCCTCGTTTAGAGGGGATTTACCGGGAAATGATGTACATGTGTTTGACGTACAGAACAGCAGTAAAGTAATCAAGCTAATTTGGGCTAATTGTGTGAGGATCAGGATACGATGAGTTAATTATTATTCCCGTTAGAGGTGGAGAACCCAGGATCTGGTGGTGTTACTGATATTTCCTAATTTACCATCTCTCCACCTCTCCACACACCCCACCTAACCCCATCTCCCCACACACTCAACAAGGCAGATGATCTCCTAGCAGAAACAAAAACAGCTCTTTTAAGTAGACAGCTATTTCTTTGCCTCAAAAGACTTGACAACGCCATCATTGAGAAAGATATCTCCAGAATTTATGTGAATTTTACACCTGAGTGGGGGTGGTCAGAAGTAGTGGAGTGGGAGGTAGAGATGGAAGACAGGAGGTAGAGATGGAAGACAGGAGGTAGAGATGGAAGACAGGAGGTAGAGATGGAAGAAGGGAATGTGTGGAGGACCCAGTGCTCCCACCCATCCATCCACCTCCCCCTTCCCTCTCTCCTCCCCCCACACTCTTAGAAAAAAACTAAAATGATTATTTGGCTGTCTCCATAGGAGAACCCTGTGAAGAACCCTTTTTGGTTCCAGGTAGAACCCTTTACACAAAGGGTAGAACCCTTTACACAAAGGTGTTGTGACTTTCCCTCACAGAGGCAGGGCTTTAGACAAGATAACCTGAAGTCTCAGTGGGAATGCGTTATTTGAACAATTATGCGACATCACAGCATCGTATGACTTTTCCCTGAACTATGGTCTTGAACCATTTTTTCTCTTGGGGTAGGCAGGAATGTGTGGCCAAAATAATACATCAAAATACAACGGGAAGAACCAATGAGGAGAATGATCCATTCTACGTGAATTCTGGGATATGTAAAGGAGGACCCTGTACCAGACAACCTTCCAGGTCCCTACAGACCTAAAGAGACCTAGGCAAATACACTATTGCTGCCAATTTGCTAAAAGGACAAATATATAATATATATATATATATATATATATTCATTAATCCACTGTTGATACAGTCCCAAAATGTTTTGCAATGTCAGCAATCAAGTTTTCAAGATATTGCATTTTGCAACTACTGTATATCTCACAAATCTCATTTACACACATAGCTTAGGTGTCCTGTCCATAAAAAAAACATGGATGATAGGCTTGCCATTTTGAAGCTCGTTACTGTTTAAATACTGGGAAGGACTATTGATGGGGGTTGTTGGTTGAGATTGATGCCATTGAAGTCCATTGCATTTGATGCGACTCAAACTTTTCCTGATTGATACCTTTAATCCAGATGTGTGTTTAACTGCTTCAGTTATTTTTTTAAATAGATTTTTATAGACCTTTTAATGTCAGTTGATCGGATGTTAGAAACTGATTTTTAGTCCAGTTTAAATAAAGATCTTTGGGTGTGTTAAAAGTTTTCAAAGTAAAAAGTGCAAACAAGGAAAAAAGGAGAGGGTAAGATATAAGATGAGTAAAAAACTAACAAAAAACGTCCAAAATTAAAACATTTTATTGTCATACATTTTTGTTGAGGATGAGTGCAAATAAAAAGCTTCTGATGAATCTACCCGTCACTAAGCCACGGACCGTAAAGGCATCGGTAAATACAAGCTTTTGGAGCTATACTCTACAATACAAGGACTGAATCAGAAAAGAAACACAGCATCAATGCTTATGTAATATAGGAAGGTATACAGAGAAAAATACATCTGTATTAATAAAAAAACAAGACAAAATCACAACACAATTCATAAAGTAAGCCAAAAGCCCTGTACACCAAAACTGCTGATTTCACATGGAATATTGGTACACCTTCATAATAACTCCACATAAAGCATTTATACTGGTTGGTAAATAGTTTATTTATCATGTATTAATCATTACTCCAGTCATAAAATGTTTAATATAGGTCCTTACAAACCATTCATTAATCATTAGTTAAGTATTTTGTGGGACCTTGTCTAAAGTATGGGCTATTTATACTTTATAAATACTTTACAAATGTTCTGAGTGACCAGTGTAATTTCTCAGAAAAAGATGGACATGCCATTGGAGGACATTCCAGCAGTACCTGATCCTCCATAAGGTCTCAAAATAGCCTAGAACATATCAATGGTAAAATAATAAGCACACAACAAAGGATGTTAAAGGAAATTTATTGATAATTTTATTGACAAAAACAACTGTTGCAAGGACTTAACGAAGAATTAACCTCTCTGCCGAACCCGTTAGTGGAATTCAATTCGGCAACATACGGTGATCGCTACATAAATAGTCATATTAAACATGAATGAAAATACAAGTGTCTCACGTGTTCCGAAAGCCGAGAATCTTGCTAATCCAACTGCGTTGACAGATTTAAAAAAGGATTTACTGCGAAAGAATACGATGCGATTATCTGAGGACAGAGCCCCATAAAAAAAACTATTTCAACCAGCACAGGCATAACAAAATAACAAATTGCAATAAAATACATTTTTACCTTTGACGATCTTCCTCTGTTTGCAATCCCAATGCTCATTGTTACACAATGAATGGTCTTTTGTTTGATAAAATCCATTTTTATAGCCTAACACGAAACATTTTGTGAACCGCTTGTGTCGTGAATTCCGTCTCATTCAATTTTCGACGACACATTCGATGTAAATACACACACTAAACGTGACTTCATCCAGTCATGTTTGGTTTCATTGCAATCAACTGATTGTTTGTAACACAACAAAACATGATGGGTCATTTCGCGGGACGTATTGACTGAAAGAAACCAATTTGAAGACAACAAGTAATGACATCATTGTGCACCAATGATATGACCGCTGTTTCGTTGATTGACTGTATTTTAACCCAATGACCATTGGTCGTCTTGAAATCTAGCTTGGTGGATAGCCAATGAGCTGAGGTAAATGGCAATATGTAATGGTTATGTGTTGGAAGACCAACCCATGTAGTAAACTCCGGCGTAAAGATGGTCATTCGCCATTGAAGATTCATACTGGAAGGAGCCACTCATGTTGTGTACAGCACTATTTTGGTAAAGCGCATCTTCAGCTGTTTATATATCAATCAGTATGGCGACTAAGTCCAGGGAAAGCTAAATCTAAGTCTAGATATACAGATGTACACACAATTTTAGAAGAAATTGATCGGGAAAGGGGATTGTTGGAGGACGATTCATTTAGCTAGCATAGTTTTGATTCCCAAATGGAGGAATATTTTTTTAACGGAGAGGACATCGTTTTGGACTGGTAAGTTCTTCTCATGCTAATGCCGTTGTTTGAAATTAATAATCTAAAATATTATTTGTGATTTATTTTAAATGTTAGTAGCAATATATAAAAATGTACTGAAATGTGTAAAGTACACGTTGGCTATAGATTGTGGGTGGGGGTATGTTTGTATGTATGTGTATGACCCATAGCCTATGTTTGTGTGTGTATATATACATATTGTGGATTAGAGGGAGCATGGCCGAGATGCGTGTGTCTGCTGCTCCACCCCACCCCCACATGAAATAGCCTATTTGACGCTGTTGAGGGGAGGGCAGGCCCACAACAATGGCCAAAGTGAAATGGAGACAGTAGATACAGCTGGTCTGTTGTAATATAATAAAGACAGTAGATCTAGCTGGTCTGTCATATATAATAGAGACCGTAGATCTAGCTGAAATGTCATAATATAAAATAGACAGTAGATCTAGCTGGTCTGTCATAATATAAATGAGACAGTAGATCTAGCAGGTCTATAATAATATATTCAACCTTATGTTCCCTGTACTCTATATATATCTGATTATTATACCTGTTGATACAGGGCTCATATGTGAAACTATTCTAACTGAACATTTTCTTTCACAGTGACACTGACTCTGAATGGGAGCCCCCAGTGCCAAGGTGTCCATCCCCCACTGAAGCTGGTTCATCCAGGCGGACACCTGTTGTCTCAGCGCTACTGGGGCATGGACCGCAGAAAATGTCCCCATTCCAACTGCAATAAAGGACTACAACAAGAGCATGGGAGGTGTGGACCTGTCAGATGCGCTGATAGGCTATTACAATGTTCTCCATAAGACGATGAAATGGTACAAGACCTTCTTCTATCATTTTATCGACATTACTGTGGTGAATGCATTCATCCTACACAAGGAAATGGCTAAGAGCTGTGGAAAGCCCCCCATCTCACAGCTAGCCTTCAGAGAGCTGCTCATCAAGGAGCTTGCTGGCTACAGCACCAATGCACCACGTTCTGGCCCCTCTACCTCTGTCCCTTCTGCTCCTGCCACAAGTGGTGTTCATCTGCCCAAATGTATTTCTGCATGCATGGATGTGCCTCAGGGCCAAAAGGGCACAGCATGGAGGCGTCGCTGTGTTCTTTGCAAAATGAAGTCCCCCATCACCTGCACCACATGCTTGGTGACCCTCTGCTTTACAGCAAAAAGAGACTGCTATGGCACCTGGCATCAGCAGCACAATATTGTGTAGAGGACTGAGGGTCTTCCAAATATTGAAAGTGTTATTTTGTAAATGTATATATATTTTTTCATGTTTTTCTCCACTTTTTTGGCGGGGGTGTGTTAAAATACCATTTTGGTAAATTGTATATAGTTATTCCATTCAAAATGTATAACTTCACCAATTTGGCCACTTGGGTACATTTGGGCTACTTGTGTGGGACACCTGGGTGACTTCATGATAAATGTCATGTAGCAGACTCATTTTGGAAGAAATCTTTCTGAACAAGTACTGTTGCCCTCTTATGTTTTTCACTGAACTTGTCCCCATCATCCTATCTGAATGTTTGTTTTGTCTTGTTCATTTGAAAGATGATACAACAATAAAAAGAAAAAACGTATGGTTTTTTCATTGTATTATCTAAACCAGATCTATTGTGTTATATTCTCCTACATTCAATTCACATTAACACAAACTGCAGAGTGTTTTCTTTCAAATGAAACCAATAATATGCATATCCTTGGCTCTGGGCCTGAGCTACAGGCCGTTAGATTTGGGTATGTCTTCAGGCGGAAAGGGGGGTAGCTGTAAGAGGTTATTAATGAGCTAATGTTGGCAACCTTTGTCACGTTTGTCATAAGGTGACCAAGGCGCAGCGTGATAAGAATACATTCTTCCTTTTATTATACGATGAACACAAAACAAACTAACAAAACGAAAGTGAAGCTGACAGGCAACTACACAGACAATAACCCACAAAACCAAAATGGAAAATGGCAACCGAAATAGGATCCCCAATCAGAGACAACGATCAACTGCTGTCTATGATTGGAACCAATTCAGGCCACCATAGACCTACATATACCTAGACATTCCAAAGCCCCATAGAATACAAAAAACCCTAGACAAGACCAAAACACACATACCACCCTCGTCACACCCTGACCTAACCAAAATAATAAAGAAAACAAAGATAACTAAGGTCAGGGCGTGACAGTACCCCACCAAAGGTGCGGACTCCCGGCCGCAAACCTAAACCTATTTGGGAGGGTCTGGGTGGGCATCTAACCTCGGTGGCGGCTCTGGTTCTGAACGCAGCCCCCCCTTCTTTACCCTGAGTCCGCTCTTGTAGCCCTGACCCGTGGATCTTCGTCGGGGGCTCTGGACTGCGGGTTCTCGCCGTAGGCCCCGGGCTGGGGACCCTCGCTGCGTGGATCCTCGCTGCACTGATCATCGCTGGATGTTCTGGACTGGGGACCGTCGCTGGAGACCCCGGACTGTGGCCCGTTGTTGGAGGTTCCTGACTGGGTACTGTCACCGAACGCTCTGGACTGGGTACTGTCGCCGGACGCTCTGGACTGGGTACTGTCGCCGGACGCTCTGGACTGGGTACTGTCGCCGGACGCTCTGGACTGGGTACTGTAGGCCTGGTGCGTGGTGCCAGCACTGGTGGTACCGGGCTGGGGACACACACCTCAGGGCGAGTGCGAGAAGCAGGAACAGGGCGTACTTGACACTGGAGGCGCACTGGAGGCCTGGTGCGTGGTGCCGGAACTGGTGGTACCGGGCTGGTGACACGCACCTCAGGGCGAGTGCGGGGAAGAGGGACAGGATACACTGGACCGTGGAGACGCATTGGAGATCCAGAACATAGAGCTGGCTCAATACGTCCTGGCTGGATGTCCATTCTAGCCCGGCAAATGCGAGGAGCTGGAATAGAGCGCACCAGGCTAGAATAGCGCACTGAAGACACTGTGCTCATCTCTGCATAACACGGTGCCTCACCAGTTACACGACCAGTTACACGCTCCCTGGCTCAAGTCTCCTACCTGACTCATCCAATCTCCTCGTCTGCCCCCCCAAATTGTTTTTTTTTATTGGGGCTGCCTCTCTGGCTTCCGTGCTAGCCGTGTACCCTCATATCGTCGCCGTTCCTCTATTCTCCGGTATTTCTCCTCTCTCGATACTCGCCAGGCTGCGTCCAGGGTCCTGCTCCATCTAGTATTTCCTCCCATGTCCAGGATCCTGTTCCATCCAAAATCTCTTCCCAAGTCCATAACGTCTGCTCCTCCTTTTAACGCTGCTTGGTCCTGTTATGGTGGGTTATTCTGTCATGTTCGTCATAAGGAGGCCAAGGCGCAGCGTGATAAGAATACATTCTTCCTTTTATTATACGACGAACACTAAACAAACTAACAACACGAAAGTGAAGCTGACAGGCAACTACACAGACAATAACCCACAAAACCAAAATGGAAAACAGCAACCTAAATAGGATCCCCAATCAGAGACAACGATAAACAGCTGTCTCTGATTGGGAACAAATTCAGGCCACCATAGACCTACATATACCTAGACATTCCAAAACCCCATAGAATACAAAAAACCCTAGACAAGGCAAAAAACACACATACCACCCTCGTCACACCCTGACCTAACCAAAATAATAAAGAAAACAAAGATAACTAAGGTCAGGGTGTGACACTTGCGAAGGAGTTGCTACAACGCGATGAGCCAAGTAAAGCCCCACCGGCAGTGGTGTAACGTACTTAAGAAAATTACTTGAACTTACTACTTAAGTCGTTTCTTTTTTACAACTTTGACTTTTACTTCACTATATTCTTTCTTGAACTGCACTGTTGGTAAAGGGCTTGTAAAGTAAGCATTTCTACACTTGTATTCGGCGCATGTGACAAATACAGTTTGATTTGATTTGATTCCTAAAGAAAATTATGTACTATTTACTCCAAACAATTTCCTTAACACCCAAAAGTACTTGTTACGTTTTGAATGCTTAGTAGGACAAGAAAATTGTCTAATTCACGCATTTATCAAGAGAAAATCCCTGGTCATCTCTATGGCCTCTAATCTAGCGGACTCACTAAACACATGCTTTGTTTGTAAATTATGTCTGTGTTGGAGCGTGCCCCTGGCTATATGAAAATTTAAAAAACAAGAAAATGGTGCCGTCTGGATTGCTTAATATAAGGAATTTGAAGTGATTTATACTTTTACTTTTGATACGTTTCTTTTAGCAATTACATTTACTTTTGATTGATTTTTATTTTACTGGCTGACTTTTACTTGAGTCAATTATTATTAAGGTATTTTTACATCAGGGCAGTGGCAGATTTAGGTATAGGCGACATGGGCAGCCTGTCACACCCTGACTTTATCTTTGTTTTCTTGGTTTGGTCAGGGTGTGACACGGGTGGTTTATTTAGTTTTTGTATTGTCTAGGGGTTTTTGTATGTCTAGGTTTTTCTAGTCTAGATGTTTATATGTCTATGGTTGCCTAGATTGGTTCTCAGTCAGAGGCAGCTGTTTACCGTTGTCTCTGATTGGGAACCATATTTAGATAGCCATATTCCTTGGTTATTTTGTGGGTTGTTATTCTATGTTTAGCTGCCTGTTCTGCACTAGCCATATTACGTCACGATTTGGTTTGTTGTTTTGTTTAGTTCTGTTCAGTGTTCTCTCTTTAATTAAATAGTTATGTTCGCTTACGACGCTGCACAGTCGTCTCCTCTATATGACGTCCGTGACACAGCCGCCCAGGATGGCATCTTGCCGGGGGCGGCATGGGTCGCCCACACACAAAAATTTGGATTGGTGACATTTGCGAAATCGGTTTTCTATTGCTCATTTGCACGTCACGTCAATGATATCATGTCACCGTGTGGGACTGTGGGTCAATTAACCTTGTCGGAGTGGGCACACTGATTCTAGTTTGTGAGCTAGGCAGGCTACTGCCTGGGAACATCTCCCACTCAGAAGTACGAGATGGGGAGGGGTGCGGGGTTAGGCTGACCTCAGGTCTCCCCACTGGAAACTCGAGGTGGGGGAGCGAGAGCGGGGGAATCTATCAAATAGCACATCTAACTTTGTACAGTACTAATGCAATTAGTAAAATCACACTGAAATGCTACCAAATAAGCCACAATTCATTCATAATACTGTGAATATATAGTTTCGCAGCCATATTGTTGCATTTATTTCTGGTTTGTACGAAATCGTTAAGAATAATATGAAACCAGTCTGCACACCACCAAGGTGAATTGGTTTTGTCTTGACTCTTTGTTGACAGTGTTGGGGGATGGGTAATGTATTGATGCTCGAGTGCCAAATCAACACATTTGTTTCTATTTGTCTTTGTTACTTCTTTTTGATATTTATATAGTTTCAAATGTTATGATTATTTATTTGTGTTCCAAATGTCTGAATAAAAATGTGTTAGTGCAGAATGGTGATTTTTTGTTTGTTTGTTTGTTGGCGGGGGGCGCTGAAGCCCAGTTCGCCCAGGGAACCATACAAGCTAGAACTGCCTCTGCATCAGGGTATGACAATTGGGTACTCTCGGGAATGAACCCGGGCCTATAGTAACGCCTCTGGCACTGCGATGCGTAAGTAGCCTAGACAGCTGCGACCCTCGGGAGGCAGTGCTTTGGCCTTTTAACTGCACTATTTTCACGCATGGCTTTGTTTGGCGGCACCTCTACTGGACCTTTAAAGGTAGTAAGGTAATGGGATAATTAAGACAAATAATGTATACAGATATTTGCAAACAGTCTATGGGCTAATCTTAATCTCTCGTAGACAGGTCCTGCACGTAAACCGAAGAATCTGTGACATCGGGATGGAATGTGTAGGATAACGAGCAGCAGTAGTTCCAGTGTTTGGCTGAGACTTCGCAAACTGGAGCTCCCAATTTCTGACCAAATTACATGCGATTTTAGTTCTGGGTTAACCGAGATTAGAATTCAGGAGTGACTGAAATCCACACTTTGGTTTTGGTAGAAAAGTCACGGCCAAGAAACGCTTATGTTAGCACTTAAGGACTAAACACATAATTGTACTCAGCATAGAGGCTCTGAAGTTCCACATCACACTATTACAACAGTGTGACTGTTTTGGAATAACATGTCCAATATATTTTCTTAAACATCCTCTGTATTGTGTGATTGTTTAACCATTGATATGTTATAGGAAACATTTTGGGACCTGAAGGAGCACCAGGTACTGCTGGAATGTCTCGCAATGGCATGTCCATCTTTTTGATGGAAATTACACTAGCCATGCAAAACGTTTATTAAGTATTTATAAAAAAGACTTAACTAATGATTAGTAAATGCTTATAAGGACCGATATTAAACATATTTTGAATGATCTCATGAATCATTGTGAAATACTTTAAAGGTTGTTTATAAATGTGTGAATAAATAGGTAAATAACATTTACAAATGTGGCAGTAATGATTAATACATTATGAATAAATTATGTAATAATTCCTTATAAATGCATTATTACCTGGAGTTTTTATAAAGTGCTGCCGTAATATTGATTTACAGCAACTGATGATAAAGATTGTATGTCTATAATCTGTTATGTACACTTGACACTAAATGTTGAATCGTTTTCTGGTCAGATTCTTGTCGAATTCAGCACAATGTGTTATTCCTCTTCACGATAGGCTATTATAATGTATAAATATACTATTACAATCATTCTCTTAAACATCATTTTTGAACATTTCCTTTTTTACAAAGCCAGCAGTATAAGTGTTGTATCCATATCGTTTGATGGCCCTATGCTTACAACAGGTAAATCAGGAAATACCCCAGTGATCAGTTGTACAACTGAAATATGTCTTCCACATTTAACCCAACCCCTCTGAATCAGAGAGGTGCGGGGGGGGCTGCCATAATCAACATTCAAGTCTTCGGTGCCCGGGGAACAGTGGGTTAACTGCCTTGCACAGGGGCTGAACGACAGATGTTTACCTTGTCAGCTCGGGGATTCGAGCCAGCAACCTTTCAGGTTACTGGCCCAATGTTCTAACCACTAGGCTACCTGCCTGCCACTCGATAAAGTTGAAGGAGTCAACTATTTATCGCAATAACAAGAATATATCCTTTATAGTCCATTTCATGCACTTAGAAGTTGTAAACAGTACAAATATAAACGACCACGTACAATATCGGAATCGCAGCAAATCCAAAATAGACAGATGTACTCCAAAAAAAACAGCAGCAAATTGTTTGAATGCATTTCCAACACTGTCGGAAACTGTATAATATATAGTGTAGTAGAAATGGCTTTATACAGGACTGGATTGTCTGCATCTATATATAAGACATGGCTGTACAGACCCCAAAGCAGTTGCCATACAGTTCTTACCGAGACACTTCTTTTCATCCACAATGATATCATTCAGTCTGACTGGGCTCTAGTGGGCTATATTTAAAATATCGCAGTGAAATATATTATACAAATGGCCAGGTCATGGACACAGTCATGTTACTAGAATATACTGTATCATGGTGTCTGTTCAGAAAGTGCTTTGTCAATTATAGGGCTGAAGAACTGCCGAAGTAAATCGATTGTGTCATAATTCATGGAGGTAAATAGTGAGCTTAGCTAGCTATACATCTGTGATTACCCTCGTCCACTTTAAAACAATAAAGTAACCACTATACACATATTTATCCATGGGCTCAGTAACAGCAATTCTCCAAGGTGTTTAAGCAAGTTCATAGTAGGTACTGTAATGAGATACATTTCGAGTGACAGTGTTTTCACATTAGAGACTTCTAGACTTCTAGTCAGTCAGTGTAGGCCTACTGACTGAACAGACAAAGGGCACAGTTTGAAAAAAAGGCTCTTGTTTAAACATCTCACATTCCATTCCCTATCTAGTGCACTACTTTTGACCTTAGTAGCGCACTATGTATGGAACAGGATGCCATTTTTGATGCATGCTCAACAGTGTTCACAGCCGATAATCAAAGCACAGGCCAATTGGAGAACAGTTTCCTACTAAGGTACTGTACCATCATCCAGCCCTACACTTGGCAGGAGTGATCACATTCAATAGTAAATAATGACTATAAGATAAAGCTTTGAGACAAATGTAGAAAACACAAACATGTAGACATTCACACATGAGAGACCATGAGGTAACCAGGGTCAAACACATGAGAGACCATGAGGTAACCAGGGTCAAACACATGACAGAGACAGTTGACATACAAGGGAAATTGCAAGACAATGACTTAAAAATGTACATTTCACAATTCGTAAAATAATTACTTTCACTATAAAAACAATTTCATTCTGAAAAGAAAACACAAAACACACATTTGTTCATAAAAATGCATTTTCCATAGATAATTAAGTGATTCATGACACGAAAAAAACATGACATTGAGAAAAAGACATTCCAAAATAAATAAGCTAACAAACAAACTGAACAGGTCATTCGAGTAATCAAATAAAACATATATTCCATGTGATTAAACAATAAACCAAAAATGTGATTTCAGAGGATGTTGAGAAGTCTAGATTCAGGGGTCTTGGTCAACTGCACCTATTCTCACACACACACACACACACACACACACACACACACACACACACACACACACACACACACACACACACACACACACACACACACACACACACACACACACACACACACACACACACACACACACACACACACACACACACACACACACACACTCCATGAGGATACATACTGTAGTCTAGACAGTTTTACTCATTGATTGGTATTTGGATTCAGTGCACTCTAAGGGAGTTGTGGTTTTGTGAGTGGTAGGTATTGTAGTAGTAAAAGTTGTTGTTGTTTAGCGTCTATCTCATTTGACATACTCAGCTGACTTCCAGAAGTGCCCTGGGTGGGAAAGGCGACGGTTCCGTTTTGGCAACTTTTCCAGCAGATCCACCAGCTTGGAGAAGCTGGGCCTTTCATCCTGCTCGAATGCCCAGCAAAAGAGCAGGATGTCCTGGAGAGAGAAAGAGACAGAACAGACTCCCCTTTAGAGACCCAGGTATATAAAGGAAACACTGGAGCGAAAGAGCCACAAGTGTAACTGGACAAAATTATGAATGCCACCTGATTCAGATAACTGTATTCTTCACTGTGAGAGAACTTCTTGTGTGGAGTGGTTCAGAAAACACATATAACTAAACAACAGCCAACAGAAAACTCAAAAACATCCCAGACTGCCTAGACAGGTGTACCTGATAATTTAGTCTTATTCCAAGAACATTCCAGGAATGAAGATGCTCATTCTGAACACCTGGGAAATAATAAGCAACACAAACATTGCCAGAGACACATGCACACACACACACACACACACACACACACACACACACACACTATACATACACATGGATTTAGTACTATAGCTACGTATGTAGTAGTGGTGAAGTAGGGGTCTGAGGGCACAGTGTGTTGTTAAATCTGTGAATGTATAGATTTTTAAATTTATATTGTATAAACTGCCTTAATTTTGCTGGACACCAGGAAAAGTAGCTGCTGCTTTGGCAGCAGCTAATGGGGATCCATAATAAATACAAATAAACAAGTATGCAGATCACACATAAAAACAACCAGGTGTGGAGCTTCGGTCTCTGTGAAGAAAAACAGTCAACAGTGCAGTATTACGAAGAACACCACTCAGCGATAACCCTTTGCCCATAGACATACAATATGTACACGTTACAACTAGTGAGCGACTTCTACCTAAAGTGTGGTACAACCAGTTTACCATGCATGAGGAACACTCACCGATATCTCTTTGCCCATGCCGATCTGTGTGAGGTTGGGCTTCATCCCACTGCCCACCTGCCAGATGATAACCTCTGCTGGCTGGTTCTTGTAAGGCCACTCACGTGCATGCAACTCATACCAGATAGTGCTGCAGGGACAGTACAGGGGGTGTCAGTTGGAGCGGATGTATGAAATATCCCATGGTTTACAAAATGGAAATGATGGCATTGTGCATTTAACTTTGTAACAGATAAATCCACGTGGTAGCATATCATGTGGGGTTGCCGCGTCTCTTTAAAAAAATATATATCCAGCACCCGCTCAGAGAGATTGGATGTATACATGTAACGTTTTCCTATAATGTTGACATTATTTAAATAAAAAACTACAATAGATGTTCACACCAAGTTGAATATCTAAATGTGGATTTCTATACTGTATGTCTGTCGTGGTTGTCTGAATCCATTTAAAAGCTCCAGAAGCCCCCACAATGAGTCTGACAGACAGACCACAAGTTTGCCTTTTCTTAAAGAAACAGCCCTTTAATGCTGAGGAACTAACTTTATATCAAACCTGTTAGATGTAAATGATCTGATAAACAGTCCATTAACACATAGTCATACGTCATCAACACCGTCACAGCATTATGAGCAGCCATTTTTTCCACTGCCATGTCAACGACCGGGTTTGAGTAGCATAAAAATAGCTTTCGGCCAAGACAGAAAAACACATGGAGGATTGTTGAATATGTAAAACAGCTTCAGGGGTCACCTCTAGGTAACACTAAGGCACCAACAGACCAGCTGGACAGTGGATGCATCCCAAATGGCACCCTATTCCCTTTATTCCCATAGGGCTCTGGTCTATATAGGGAATAGGGTGCCATTTGGGAATCATCCAGCGTGTGTGAATGCTGCATCCGTCCCCCTCAGACTGATTCAGTGACAGTCCCTCCATATGGGAGGGCATCTGAAAATGCAATTGTGTTAGGAGTCAACAGAGCAGGGTCCAGCCACGCAATTGCATCTGTGACGATCACAGAAGATTTAAAAAAAAAAACATAAATGGAAAGGCTGACCTGAAGCATGGAGTGTTATAACTAGGATAACAGAGTTGTTCCTGGTCAGACAGGTGGCCTGGAAAGACTCCTGGGCTTGGTTATTATAACCATTCCATACATGATTTGGGAGGGAAGATGGATTTTTATTTCACTTTAACTTTATTTAACTTTAACTTTATTTAACTTTAACTTTATTTAACTAGGCAAGTCAACATACCAAAAGGCAAAAGGCCTCCTGTGGGGACGGGGGCTGGGATTTAAAATATATACAGTATATATTAAATATAGGACAAAACACACATCACAACAAGAGAGACAACACAACACTACATAAAGAGAGACCTAAGATATCAACATAGCAAGGCAGCAACACATGACAACACAGCATGGTAGCAACACAACATGACAACAACATGTAAGAAACAAAACATGGTAGCAGCACAAAACATGGTACAAATATTATTGGGCACAGACAACAGCGCAAAGGGCAAGAAGGCAGAGACAACAATACATCACGCAAAGCAGCCACAATTGTCAGTAAGAGTGTCCATGATTGAGTCTTTGAATGAAGAGATTGAGATAAAACTGTCCAGTTTGAGTGTTTGTTGCAGCTCGTTCCAGTCGCTAACTGCAGCGAACTGAATAGAGGAGCGACCCAGGAATGTGTGTGCTTTGGGGACCTTTAACTGAATGTGACTGCCATTGTATGTGGAGGACGAGGGTGGCAGTAGATATCTCAGATAGGGGGAGGAAAGACTCCTGGGAGGGTTTTATAAAGAAGCATCAAACAGTGTGTCTTGCGACGGGTATACAGAGATGACCCGTTTACAGAGGAGTATAGAACGCAGTGATGTGTCTTATAAGGAGCATTGGTGGCAAATCTGATGGCCGGCTGAGAACATCTAGCCTCTTGAGAGCACCCTTACCTGCCGATCAATAAATTATGTCTCCGTAATCTAGCACGGGTAGGATGGTCATCTGAATCAGGGTTAGTTTGGCAGCTGGGGTGAAGAGGAGAAATTACGCTAGAGGAAACCAAGTCTAGATTTAACTTTAGCCTGCAGCTTTGATATGTGCTGAGAGAAGGACAGTGTACTGTCTTGCCATACTCCCATTCTCCAGTACTTGTATGAGGTCAAGCTCTAAACCCTCAGAGGTAGTAATCACACCTGTGGGGAGAGGGGCATTCTTCTTACCAAACCACATGATCTTTGTTTTGGAAGTGTTCAGAACAAGGTTAAGGGTAGAGAAAGCTTGTTGGACACTAAGAAAGCTTTGTTGTAGAGAATTTAATTTAACACAAAATCCAAGGAGGGGCCAGGAGATGGATTAGGACCTACAAAAAAACTAAACACAAAACATTATAATATGTGTCTTGCTGGTGTCAAATCAAATTTCCCCTTGTGGGATAACGTTGATTCAAATGAATTCAATTCAATAAAATCAGGCTTGAAAATCCAATGAAAACAAGACAGAGACTGGAAAAACCATCAGAGTAAAGAGGCCCCTAAAACACTCCTCAGAACAAAGAGAAGAGCTATGGGCCTTGGTCACGAGTAGTACACTAAATAGGGAATAGTGTGCCATTTGAGATGTAGCTGTACTCACCCGAAAGCAAAGACATCTGACTGTTTGGAGAAAGGCAGCTTGTCCTCCTCTGTTTCAGGGGAGAGCTGAGAGACTATTTCAGGGGCCAGGTGACAAAGCCATCCACTGGGGATTCTCAGTTTGTCCTCTCTACGGCTACAGAAAAGAGACAGGACACAGTCTGAATTCTGTGATGTGGTGTGTGGTGATTTTTCATATTTATCTCAACGTTTAGGACAGCCTATTTTCCTTTTCTAATTGTTCAGGATTTCCAAATTTCATCCCTCCACAGAAGTTGTAGTCAAATGTTTAAACATTTTTGTGCCATGTAATTTTGATCTAAATACAGAATAACTGCTTATAGTTCATTCAAACACTGGAAAAACTTTGAATGGAATTAAAGCAGCATTTTGTCTCAAGGTTGAATCTGTCCTTTCCTTCCTCACCCGTTAATCCAAACGAACCCTGACTCAAAAATCCTGGATGCAATCAAACCCCATTAGAAATTCTAATTCCTGATGACTCAGTCAGCCTCTCCACTCTGTCTCCACTATGTTCCAAACTGCCTATCTCCCTCTCTCGATCTCTCTCCCTCCCTCTTGCTGTCTCTCTCCCTCTATTCACAACTACTTCAAAATGCATCCTGAGTGCTTACTCAGATAGACAGGCACACTGCCAGCTCTCTAACACAGCACAGTAGAGAACTGGTGTGGGTATGTCCATCCAATGGTACTGTATCTGTCTAGTCTAGCCCATGAGTATTCATAGTAACAGTATTGTCATGATGACAGTTAACAATCCGTTGAGTCATAAAGCCGATGGTTTAATTTAACTCCCAACTGAATCTGATGATATTCTAACTCTAATGTCTATTCTATTCTAGTATAACTCTATATATTCTATTCTGTTCTCTATTCTATAATGGAGATATACACTGAGTGTACAAAACATTATGAACACCTGCTCTTCCATGACATAGGCTGACCAGGTGAAACCAGGTGAAGCTATGATCCTTTATTGATGTCACTTGTTAAATCAACTTCAATCAGTGTAGATGAATGGTAGGAGACAGGTTAAAGAAGGATTGTTAAGCCTTGAGACAATTGAGACGTGGATTGTGTACAGTGCAATCAGAAAGTATTCAGACCCTTTGACTTTTCCACATTTTGTTACGTTACATCCTTATTCTAAAATGTATTAAATTATTTCTTGCCCCTCATCAATCTACACACAATACCTCATAATGACAAAGCAAAAACAGGGTTTTAGAAATTACATAAGTATTCCGACCCTTTACTCAGTACTTTGTTGAAGCACCTTTGGCAGCGACTACAGCCTCAAGTCTTCTTTGGTATGATGCTACAAGCTTGGCACACCTGTATTTGGGGAGTTTCTTCCATTCTTCTCTGCAGATCCTCTCAAGCTCTGTCAGGTTGCATGGGTAGCGTTGCTGCACAGCTATTTTCAGGTCTCTACAGAGATGTTCGATCAGGTTCAAGTCTGGGTTCTGGCCGGGCCACTCAAGCATATTTAGAGACTTATCCCGAAGCCACTCCTGCGTTGTTTTGGCTGTGTGCTTAGGGCCCAGTCTGAGGTTCTGAGCACTCTGGGGCAGGTTTTCATCAAGGATCTCTCTGTACTTTGCTCAGTTCATCTTTCCCTTGACCCTGACTAGTCTCCCAGTCCCTGCCACTGAAAAACATCCTCACAGCATGACTCTGCCATGGCACGTGTGGAAGAACACAAAGCGTTATCCAATTGACAAAAAATATTGGCGTAAAAGCGTGATTTGCGACACAACGAAATAAAAGATACAGCATAATATGAAACAATAGATCTTTGTGTCGCTTGGCACTCAGGCCACAGAGTTAAATCTTGGTTTCATCAGACCAGAGAATCTTGTTTCTCATGGTCTGAGAATCCTTTAGGTGCCTTTTGGCACACTCCAGGTGGGCTTCCGTCTGGCCACTCTACCATAAAGGCCTGATTGGTGGAGTGTTGCAGGACGGTTCTCCCATCTCCACAGAGGAACTCCGGAGCTCTATCAGAGTGAACATCGGGTTCTTGGTCACCTCCCTAACCACCTCCCTTCTCCCTCGATTGCTAAGTTTTGCTGGGCGGCCAGATCTAGGAAGAGTCTTGGTTCTTCCAAACTTCTTCCATTTAAGAATGATGGAGGCCACTGTTCTTGGGGACTTTCAATGCTGCAGAAATGTTTTGGTACCGTTCCCCAGATCGGTGCCTCGACACAATCCCGTCTCTGAGCTCTACGGACAATTGTTTTTGCTCTGACATGCACTGTCAACTGTGGGACCTTATATAGACAGGTGTGTGCCTTTCCAAATAATGTCCAATGAATTAGGTGGACTCAAATCAAGTTGTAGAAACATCTCAAGGATGATCAATGGAAACATGATGCACCTAAGCTCAATTTTGAGTCTCATAGCAAAGGGTCTGAATACTTATGTAAATGAGGTATTTCAGTTTTTATTTTTTTTTAAATAAACCATATTCGCTTTATCATTATGGGGTATTTATTGTGTGTAGATTGATGAGTAAAAAATGTAATTTAATCAATTTGATAGAATACCAGTGTAACATAACAAAATGTAGAAAAAGTCAAGGGGTCTGAATACTTTCTGAATGCACTGTATGTATGCTATTAAGACGATGAATGGGCAAGGCAAGAGATTTAAGTGCCTTTGAACAGGGTATGGTAGTAGGTGCCAGGCGCACCGTTTTGTGTCAGGAAATGCAACGCTGCTGGTTTTACATGCTCAACAGTTTCCCATGTGTATCAAGAATGGTCCACCATCCAAAGGACATCCAGCCAACTTTACACAACTGTGGGAAGCATTGGAGTCAACATGGGCCAGCATTCCTGTGCAACGCTTTCAACACCTTGTAGGGTCCATGCCCTGACAAATCGAGGCTGTTCTGAGGGCGAAAAGGAGTGCAACTCAATATTAGGAAGGTGTTGCTAATGTTTTGTACACTCAGTGTATGCAGGATAATATTCAGGGGCATGATTGTTTGTACATCTTCTCAATGCTCTCCCCTCCTCTGCTATGGCAAACAGCCATGTCAGATGATGAAGTTCATTGAATTGAATTGAACATAACGTTCCTGCTCAGAGTGGGGTGGTCAATAAATGCTTGTCTTGTCATTCTGTCAGACCTACTAATTAGCTAGCCATTTTGCCGTCCAATTATAACATTTAGGCAGAAATAAATAAATAACAACACAAACGAGTCGCGGAACTGACTGAGGCTCGAGTGATGCTACCCACGTCACACCAAGATATCTGTTCTCAGAAATGTATTTAACTTTGAAAGGAGAGGGTTCTGGGTATTTATGACAATACAAAAGGTCCAATGAGTGTGCAGTAAAAAGCGGGTGTACCATCTTAAAACAGCAACAAAAACATGTTTTTTTGCTTTCTTATCAACTAAGAGATGCCAAGAACGTCAAACGATAACCGGAAAAACTGTAGGCCCTATTGTGGCCATTGTGAGCATTAGCAGGCAGTGTTTTCATAGAGGCTATTGAAAACATTCTACAGTCGTGGCGAAAAGTTTTGACAAAGACACAAATATTAATTTCCACAAAGTTTGCTGCTTCAGTGTCTTTAGATATTTTTGTCAGATGTTACTATGGAATACTGAAGTATAATTACAAGCATTTTATAAGTGTCAAAGAGTTTTATTGACAATTACATGAAGATGATGCAAAGAGTCAATATTTGCAGCGTTCACCCATCTTTTTCAAGACCTCTACAATCCGCCCTGGCATGCTGTCAATTAACTTCTGGGTCACATCCTGACTGATGGCAGCCCATTCTTGCATTATCAATGCTTGGAGTTTGTCAGAATTTGTGGGGTTTTGTTTGTCCACCTGCCTCTTGAGGATTGACCACAAGTTCTCAATGGGATTAAGGTCTGGGGAGTTTCCTGGCCATGGACCCAAAATATCGATGTTTTGTTCCCCGAGCCACTTAGTTATCACTTTTGCCTTATGGCAAGGTGCTCCATCATGCTGGAAAAGGCATTGTTCGTCACCAAACTGTTCCTGGATGGTTGGGAGAAGTTGCTCTTGGAGGATGTGTTGGTACCATTATTTATTCATGGATGTATTCTTAGGCAAAATTGTGAGTGAGCCCACTCCCTTGGCTGAGAAGCAACCCCATCTCAGGATGCTTTACTGTTGGCATGACACAGGCCTGATGGTAGCACTCACCTTGTCTTCTCCAGACAAGATTTTTTCCGGATGCCCCAAACAATCGGAAAGGGGATTCATCAGAGAAAATGACTTTACCCCAGTCCTCAGCAGTCCAATCCCTGTATCTTTTGCAGAATATCAGTCTGTCCCTGATGTTTTTCCTGGAGAGAAGTGGCTTCTTTGCTGCCCTTCTTGACACCAGGCCATCCTTCAAAAGTCTTTGCCTCACTGTGCATGCAGATGCACTCACACCTGCCTGCTGCCATTCCTGAGCAAGCTCTGTACTGGTGGTGTCCCAATCCCGCAGCTGAATCAACTTTAGGAGACGGTCCTGGCGCTTGCTGGACTTTCTTGGGTGCCCTGAAGCCTTCTTCACAACAATTGAACCGCTCTCCTTGAAGTTTTTGATCCGATAAATGATTGATTTAGGTGCTATCTTACTGGCAGCAATATCCTTGGCTGTGAAGCCCTTTTTGTGCAAAGCAATGATGACGGCATGTGTTTTCTTGCAGGTAACCATGGTTCACAGAGGAAGAACAATGATTCCAAGCACCACCCTCCTTTTGAAGCTTCCAGTCTGTTATTCGAACTCAATCAGCATGAAAGGGTGATCATGATGTGTTAACAGCTGTGATTCAGCTTTTCTTTTGTGGCATGGCTGAAATGCAGTGGAAATGTTTTTTGGGGATTCAGTTCATTTGCATGGCAAACAGGGACGTTGCAATTTATTGCAATTAATCTGATCACTCTTCATAACATTCTGGAGTATATGCAAATATACAAACTGAGGCAGCAGACTTTATGAAAATTAATATTTGTGTCATTCTCAAACCTTTTGGCCACGACTGTACACTGCAAGTCAACTAGCACAAGAGGAAATACTAAAACAACCATCTCCAGGTTCTCTCTTTGTTCTGCATTGCGGTACCAACAGTTCCTGAAAACCATCCTAACACAATGGGCAGAGTGATTCACAAAGTCTTTACAAATCTTAGAATCATTAAATGTTATTTTAGAATCTTTAGAATTCTTAGTCTGCCTTTGTCCATACACACAATGCTCTATGGCTCTCTGCTTGTGTCTAGTCGTGGGAGATGTTCACTATACAAAGTATTGATTTCACAGCAAACCTAAAATGGGAGCTAGCTACACTGGGAACGAACAATAGACAGGATAAGATCTAGGTGCATGTTGCACCATTTCAATGCATTGCATAACTGTCTGTCTACAGCAACTCCTCAGCATCTAGTTTGAAAGAGGCTTATGGTTTTAATGAGCTGATAAGAATGCCATTATGAAACCATCCATCTTCATTTTACATAAACAACTATTGTTCATCACCTATACTCTTCCATCCATGGTGATGCAATGCACTCCTCCGCAACCCCAGGGTTAAACTGTGTTGTGCGAACTTGTTGAAAACACACTATGCAAGTCAGTTATATAATCAACATCTTTTTTGATTATAATAATTAGTAGCACAAAGCATGTGTTATCCTCTCACATTCATTAGCTGGAAAGCATCTCACACCTACTGCTAGATATTTTTAATTGATGTCGCAATTAAATAAATACAAAAATCCATTATGACAAATCAGATCCAGTCAATTATAGCAGTTATCTCAACATACATGTCAATAAAAATCTATAGACACATAAACTTACTGCATAGAGAACAAAACACCCACACACACACACAAAAGCATGCACACACACACACACACACACACACACAACACGTTGATAACCTGTTGAGTTGCTCCATTTCTAGATCAAAGATTTATTACATTTCCTTGCTGCTTATATGGTTTTATGTCTAAGTTGGATTAGTATTCCTTGCTGTGTGAAAGTTGTGGCTGTTAGCATTCCAGGGAGAAGCCATGTCAGTGAGCAGTCATTTCAGCACAGCGGTAGCAGCCAAGATAGACTTGAATCACTCTCAGGGAGAATTTAAAAAAAAGAGATTAGCACCAATCCATATAATTTTCCACTAAAGAGTATAATCATCACTGCAATATAATAGCTGTCACAACAGTAGGGGTTACTAACGATGCGCCTCCCTGTGTGGTTTAGCGCTGATGTTTTATTTTTGTTTTCTATGTATCCTTTTTTTTAACCAGGAAGTCCCTTCAGACAAAGAATCACTTTTCTGAGGGAGACCTTAGTTGAACCCCAAAAAATAAATAAATTGAGTACAACAGTAGCTACGCACCTGCCAGCTTGCAGAACCCCAGATATGGTGAAAAGCCCGAAGTCGGTGATGACCACTTTGCCATTGTCGTAGAAGACATTCTTGGACTTCATATCCTTGTGTAGGATCCCCTTGGCATGGAGATAGCCCATCCCCTTAAAACAATACAAACACAAACAAATAAACAAACAAACACAAACAATATAACTCATAGGAGTCTAGGTTGAGTCACTGTAAAGCATTTTGTGACCAATGTCACAATAAACCTGACTGAAGATCTCATTCCAACCCCAGTCTCTATGACATGTATTGACCATGCTGTGCTACAGATAACGTTGAAACACTATTCATGATGTTACCTATAAACCATATACACTGAATATACCAATCATTAGGAACACCTTCCTAACATTTAGTTGCACCCCTCCCCCCATTTTGCCCTCAGAACAGCCTCAATTAGTCGCGGCATGGACTCTACAAGGTGTCGAAAGCGTTCCACAGGGATGCCCATGTTGGCTCCAATGCTTCCCACCGTTGTGTCAAGTTAGCAGGATGTCACACATACACAATCCATGTCTCAGCTATGGTTATTGTAAGTAATCTAATTTATGTTCCTTTAACTCTGCCTTCTAATGAGTTTATACAAACTGTCATCTCCTACCATTCTGATAGATTGGAGATGTTAATAATTGGTTGTTATTCAATTGGTTATCTCTAGGCAGATGCCCCAGACACTTTTAAATGTTAGAGCAATCCATAGCAAAATCTTTCTTGTGAATGACCTCATTACTAAGCGCAAAGTTGATTGCATGTTTCTCACGGAAACATGGCTGTCTTCAGACTGTAGTGTCGCTTTTTTCAAAGCCTCCCCCCGGACTACAGCTTTTCATACTCTATCAGAAAAGGGAAAAGGGGTGGGGGACAGCCTCTATTTTTACTAATGCTCTCAGCTGTAAGGACATTTCATTTGGCGACTTTGGGTCTTTTGAGCATCGTGCTATACTGTTTAAATGTCAGCCACCAGTACCTTGTATAGGCCACCAAAGCACTGCCCTACTTTCTTTACTGATTTCTCTGAACTATTGTCTATTGTCCTTGAGAACTATGATAAAATCATTGTGTTGGGTGATTTTAATATTCATGTTGACAAGGAGACTGACTCCAAGGCCATTGAATTTCGGAATATGTTAAGCTCTTTGAACTTTATCCAACATGTTACTGGGCCCACCAATAACCACTGCCATGCTCTGGACCTGATTATTACCAAAGGGCCTTTCTATTGACATATCCTCTATTGTTTATGTTGCTTTATCTAATCACCACTGTGTATTTTTAATACCTTGTTGCCCATAGCACAGGGTTATACTGAACACATTATTAAGAAATGCTATCTTACCTCTGAAGTTGCTGCAGATTTTTGTTGAGTGTATGAACAATACTCCATCACCTATTCTGCCTTCCTTTTGTGATGATTTAGTTGATAACTTTAATAGCAAATTAAAGACAACCATTGATGCCATAGCTCCAATAAAGATGAAAAAGGCCACATCCAAACGGAGAGCCCATTGGATGAGTGAGGAAACTAATACATTAAAGAGAAACTGCAGAAAGGCAGAGCAGAAGAGGCAAAGTAAAAGTTGCAGGTCCATTACGATATTCTGAGAGAGCAACTTGGCATATACAGTGGGGCAAAAAAGTATTTAGTCAGCCACCAATTGTGCAAGTTCTCCCACTTAAAAAGATGAGAGAGGCCTGTATTATTCATCATAGGTACACTTCAACTATGACAGACAAAATGAGGAAAGAAAATCCAGAAAATCACATTGTAGGATTTTTATTTATTTATTTGCAAATTATGGTGGAAAATAAGTATTTGGTCAATAACAAAAGTTTATCTCAATACTTTGTTATATACCCTTTGTTGGCAATGACAGAGGTCAAATGTTTTCTGTAAGTCTTCACAGGGTTTTCACACACTGTTGCTGGTATTTTGGCCCATTCCTCTATGCAGATCTCCTCTAGAGCAGTGATGTTTTGGGGCTGTTGCTGGGCAACACGGACTTTCAACTCCCTCCAAAGATGTTCTATGGGGTTGAGATCTGGAGACTGGCTAGGCCACTCCAGGACCTTGAAATGCTTCTTACGAAGCCACTCCTTCGTTGCCCGGGCGGTGTGTTTGGGATCATTGTCATGCTGAAAGACCCAGCCACGTTTCATCTTCAATGCCCTTGCTTATGGAAGGAGGTTTTCACTCAAAATCTCACGATACATGGCCCCATTCATTCTTTCCTTTACACAGATCAGTCATCCTGGTCACTTTGCAGAAAAACAGCCCCAAAGCATGATGTTTCCACCCCCATGCTTCACAGTACGTATGGTGTTCTTTGGATGCAACTCAGCATTCTTTGCCCTCCAAACACGACGTGTTGAGTTTTTACCAAAAAGTTATATTTTGGTTTCATCTGACCCTATGACATTCTCCCAATCTTCTTCTGGATCATCCAAATGCTCTCTAGCAAACGTCCGACGGGCCTGGACATGTACTAGCTTAAGCAGGGGGACACGTCTGGCACTGCAGGATTTGAGTCCCTGGCGGCGTAGTGTGTTACTGATGGTAGGCTTTGTTACTTTGGTCCAAACTCTCTGCAGGTCATTCACTAGGTCCCCCCGTGTGGTTCTGGAATTTTTGCTCACCGTTCTTGTGATCATTTTGACCCCACGGGGTGAGATCTTGCATGGAGCCCCAGATCGAGGGAGATTATCAGTGGTCTTGTATGTCTTCCATTTCCTAATAATTGCTCCCACAGTTGATTTCTTCAAACCAAGCCGCTTACCTATTGCAGATTCAGTCTTCCCAGCCTGGTGCAGGTCTACAATTTTGTTTCTGGTGTCCTATGACAGCTCTTTGGTCTTGGCTATAGTGGAGTTTGGAGTGTGACTGTTTGAGGTTGTGGACAGGTGTCTTTTATACTGATAACAAGTTCAAACAGGTGCCATTAATACAGGTAACGAGTGGAGGACAGAGGAGCCTCTTAAAAAATAAGTTACAGGTCTGTGAGAGCCAGAAATCTTGCTTGTTTGTAGGTGACCAAATACTTATTTTCCACCATAATTTGCAAATAAATTCATAAAAAATCCTACAATGTGATTTTCTGGATTTTTTTTTCTCATTTTGTCTGCCAGAGTTGAAGTGTACCTTTGATGAAAATTACAGGCCTCTCTCATCTTTTTACGTGGGAGAACTTGCACAATTGGTGGCTGACTAAATACTTTTTTGCCCCACTGTATAACAATGCAATTATAAATGTCAGACGGGCAAATTTTTCTAACTTGATCACTAATAATTAAAATAATTTGAGAGTGCTCTTCTCGACAATTGAAGGCCTGATAAATCTTACCCCCGCAAACCTATGTGAACCTTCTTCCCCATCTAAATGTGATGAGTTTGTAGCATATTTCAGAGATGAGATAACAAACATTGGGCTGGTTATCAGTCAAGCAAGACCTGATGATATGTGCCCTAGCCTACAACGCAAAGGCACTATGGATTCCTTTTCCCTGGTTGACACAGACATGCTCAGAAAAGACCAATGGCGCCGAAGAAGAAAGCAGACGTTTTACACGGCCCCAACCGATTGTATTTTTTTGTTCGTTTATTTGCGTTGATTGTAACTTATTTTTTTACTCATTTTGTATATAATGTTGCCGCTACTGTCTCTTATGACCGAAAATAACTTAGGGATAGGGACTGCGATTACTCACCATGGACTGGCAGAATCCTTTTTTTCCTTTATCGAGTCTGACAAGCCTGACGTGAATGATATACTGCTTTCTCTGGAACAGGCCCAGATCCCTGTGATTTGCATGAAGAGGAGGCAGAGAAAAAGGGGCCAGAAGGCAGGCTGCCTTCTGAGAATTCGTAGGTGATCGAATAAACCCCCACTTCCTTCCATTCTGCATGCAAACGAGCAATCTTTGGAGAATAAAATTAATGACCTTACGGACAAGATTAAACTACCAACGGGACCTTCAAAACTGTAATATCTTATGCTTCATGGAGTTGAGGCTGAACGACGACACTATCAACATACAGCTGGCTGGTTATACGCTGTACCGGCAGGATAGAACAGCGGCGTCTGGTAAGACAAGGGGCGGCGGACTATGTATTTTTGTAAATAACAGCTGGTGCACGATATCTAAGGAACTCTTGAGCTATTGCTCACCTGAGGTAGAGTATCTCATGATAAGCTGTAGACCACACTATCTACCTAGAGAGTTTTCATCTGTATTTTTCGTAGCTGTTTATACATACCACCACAGTCAGAGGCTGGCACTAAGACAGCATTGAATGAGCTGTAATTCCGCCATAAGCGAACAAGAAAACGTTCACCCAGAGGCGGCACTCCTATTAGCCGGGGAATTTCATGCAGGGAAACAAATCCATTTTAGCAAATTTCTATCACCATGTTAAATGTGCAACCAGAGGGGAAAAACTCTGGACCACCTTTACTCCACACACAGAGACGCATACAAAGCTCTCCCTTGCCCTCCATTTGGTAAATCTGACCATAAGTCTATCCTCCTGATTCCTGATTACAAGCAAAAAATTAAAGCAGGAAGCACAAGTGACTCGATCAATAAAAAAGTGGTCAGATGAAGCAGATGCTAAGCTACAGGACTGTTTTGCTAGCACAGACTGGAATATGTTCCGGGATTCCTCCGATGGCATTGAGGAGTACACCACATCAGTCATTGGCTTAATCAATAAGTCATCGTCCCCACAGTGACCATTCGTACAAACCCTAACCAGAAGCCATGGATTAAAGGCAACATCCGCACTGAGCTAAAGGCTAGAGCTGCCCCTTTTAAGGAGCAGGATTCTAACGCAGAAGCTTATAAGAAATCCTGCTATGCCCTCCGGAAGAACCATCAAACAGGCAAAGCGTCAATACAGGACTAAGATCGAATTGTACTGCACCGGCTCTGACGCTCGTCGGATGTGGCAGGGCTTGCAAACCATTACAGACTACAAAGAGAAGCACAGCCGAGAGCTGCCCAGTGATACGAGCCTACCAAACGAGGTAAACTACTTCTATGCTCGCTTTGAGGAAAATAACACGGAAACATGCATGAGAGCACCAGCTGTTCCCGGAAGACTGTGGGATCACGCTTTCCGCAGCCGATGTGATTAAGTCCTTTAAACAGTTCAACATTCACAAGGCAGCAGGGCCATACGGATTGCCAGGATGTGTACTGCGAGCATGTGCTGAACAACTGGCAAGTGTCTTCACTGACATTTTCAACCTCTCCCTGTCCGAGTCTGTAATACCAACATGTTTTAAGCAGACCACCATAGTCTCTGTGCCCAATAACACTAAGGTAACCTGCCTAAATGACTACCGACCAGTAGCGCTCACGTCTGTAGTCATGAAGTGCTTTGAAAGGCTGGTCATGGCTCACATAAACACCATCCCAGAAACCCTAGACCCAATCCAATTTGCATACCACCCTAACAGATCCTTAGTGATGACACTAAGGTAACCTGCCTAAATGACTGTGGTAGGCTTGATCACCGACAACGATGAGACAGCCTATAGGGAGCAGGTCAAAGACCTGGCCGTGTGGTGCCAGGACAACAAGACAAAGGAGATGATTGTGGACTACAGGAAAAAGAGGACCGAGCACACCCCCATTCTCATCGACAGGGCTGCAGAGGAGCAGGTTGAGAGCTTCAAGTTCCTTGGTGTCCACATCCCCAACAAACTAACATGGTTCAAGCACACCAAGACAGTCGTGAAGAGGGCACGACAAAGCCTATTTCCCCTCAGGAGACTGAAAAGATTTGGCGTGGGTCCTCAGATCCTCTAATGGTTCTACAACTGCACCATCGAGTGCATCCTGACTGGTTGCATCACTGCCTTGTATGGCAACTGCTCGGCCTCCGACCGCAGGGCACTACAGAGGGTAGTGCGAAAGGCCCAGTACATCGCTGGCGCCAAGCTTCATGCCATCCAGGACCTCTACACCAGGCGGTGTCAGAGGAAAGCCCTAAAAATTGTCAAAGACTCCAGCCACCCTAGCCATAGACTGTTCTCTCTGCTACCGCATGGCAAGAGGTACCGGAGCGCCAAGTCTAGGTCCAAGAGGCTCCTAAACAGCTTCTACCTCCAAGCCATATGACTCCTGAACAACTAATCAAATGCCTACCCAGACAATTTGCATTGCCCCCCCCCCTCTCTTTTACACCGCTGCTACTCTCTGTTGTTATCATTTATGCATAGTCACTTTAATAACTCAATCTACATGTACATATTACCTCAACTAACCAGTGCCCCTGCACATTGACTCTGTATCGGTACCCCCCTGTGTATAGCCTCGCTATTGTTATTTTACTGCTGCTCTTTAATTACTTGTTACTTTTATTTCTTATTCTTATTGGTATTTTTTAAAACTGCATTGTTGGTTAGGGGCTTGTAAGTAAGCATTTCACTGTAAGGTCTACTACACCTGTTGTATTCGGCGTATGTGATTAATAACTTGTGATTTGATTTGAAGTGCTATCACAATTTAAGCCTTCTGCCTGCCTTCTCGATCCTATCCCCATCACCTTCGTCAAAACAGTTTTTATTTGCATATCTGAAGAAGTGCAAGCTATTGCTAATCATTCCCTGTGCACAGGCACTTTCCCCACTGCACTAAAAACTGTTATGGTGAAACCCATTCTGAAGAAAAGTAATCTAGATTCTTCAGCTCTTAGCAATTTCGGCCAATCTCCATCCTACCATTCTTAAGCAAAATTCTGGAGAAATTGGTTTTCAAACAACCAAATCATTTTGTATTTGTATTTTAGAAAAATTCCAATCTGGTTTTTGGGCCCACCACAGCATAGGCAGCCTTAGTTAAAGTGGTAAATTATCTTAGAGCCAACACAGATGCCAAACAGTTCTATGCATTCGACACTGTTGACCATGATGTCCTTCTGGAGAGGTGGGTTGGTCTCTTCAGTCCAGTTCTTAATTGGTTTAGGACCTATTTAACTGGTTGACAGTTTTGTCACCATTACTGAACATAACTCAGAGAAAATAAATATCACATGCAGCGTTCCACAAGGTTCAATTTTGGGTCCTGTACTGTTCAGTTCATACTGTATATGTTACCCCTTGGCAGCATTATCAGAAAGCACAGCATTGATTTTCACTGTTACGCAGACGATACACAACTTTACATTTCTGTGTCACCCAGAGGATTTTAGCTCCTCTGATAAATTATTAGACTGTATTAATGATTTAATGGCTCCCAACTTCCTCCAGCTAAATCAAGACAATACCGAGGTACTTATTGTTGGAGCCAAAGCACAGAGAGAGAATCTCTGCACATTTGAATTCACAGGCAATAAAGTAAAAATAAAAAACCTAGGTGTTATTTTAGAATCTGAACTCGATTGCGAATTTCACATTAGGAATGTGACCAAAATAGCTTTTTACCACCTGAGGAACATTGCCAAGATGCGACCGTTTCTCTCTCAGGCTGATACAGAGAGACTCATCCATGTTTTTATTAGAAACAGGCTTGACTACCGTAATGCTCTCCTGTCTGATCTACCCAAGAAAGCCATTGGTCAACTGCAAAATATACAGAATGCTGCAGCACGTGTACTGACCAAGACCAGATGGAGAGCACACTGCCTGTGAGTTTTAGAATTCATTTTAAACTTCAATTGTTTTTTAAATCCATCCACAATTGTGACCCCAATACATGCCAGACATGCTTTTAAATTATGTACCCAGTAGGTCCCTCAGGTCCTCCTGCACTGGCCTTTTAACTATCCCAAAGCCTAGGACCAAGAGGCATGGAGAGGTAGCCTTCAGTTACTATGCCCCGAGCCTATGGAATAGCCTGCCAGAGAACCCAAGGGGGCTGAAACTGTGGACATTTTTCAAAGAGATCTCAAAACGCACCTTTTTAGCTTTGCTTTTCCTTGGGGTGCTTTTTAGTCGTTCAGTTTTATTGTTATTCTTTTGTTTTTTATCCTCTTATGTTTGTTGTGTAGTAAATATTTCAGTTTTATTTTTCCTGTGAAGCACATTGTGTTTGTGCTGTATAAATAAAGCTTGATTTGACTTGATCGTCTCAAGGCTTAAAAATCCTTCTTTAACCTGTCTCCTCCCCTTCATCTATACTGATTAAAGGGGATTGAACAAGTGAAATCAATAAGGGTTCATAGCTTTCACCTGGAATCCACTGGTCTGTCTATGTCATGGAAAGAGCAGGTGTTCTAAAAGGTTTTTACACTCAGTGTATATATTGCATGTTTCATTTTTCTGACCTTAACCATCTCCTGGGCGATCTGTCTGGTCTTGTTGACATCCAGGATGACTTTGGCATCCCTCACCACCGAATATAGAGTCCTTCCCTTACACAAGCTGAGAGAGAGATAGACATTACACCTTAACAACACATCATACTATACATTAGAATAGAGTAGAGTAGAATAACATATTCATCTTCACAGCAAGAGATGCATTGCTTCATGAAAACATATGCTATGTTTTTTAAAATTGTATTTATTTTTTACCAGGGGGGCATTGTTAATTAAATTAAATGAATGAAATATGCACAATGATGATGGTATCACTTCTAGCGTAGGGAAAACCCATCCTGTCATGCCAACCCCTACTGGTGACATATCCTCTAATCACATTACATTACATCGCCAATTGACCACAAACTGAGCATTTGGCTTTGTAGTGGAGGAATAACTGGTGTGACATCTATCCCCAAGGCCCCTTGTTTGGGCTCAGAGGGAAGGCGAAGGATGAGAGCAGAAAACAACTAAAGCCAGGGGCTGCCTGCAATCTTTCTATCCACTACTGGTGAATCATAGAATGGTTCCACGAAAGCAATGTCCTCTGATCATTTTGAGCCGCCGACTACTCAACTGCACAGTATGTCATTATCATTTAATCAAAACAAACGTAGGCCATATTTTATACCAGATCATTTTGCTGTCATTTTGAAGGCCCTTGTGAAAGTATAGAGCTTCACTGTCATTCAAATGTAGAAGGATTCCTTGATTCTTGTCAAGGTTGGGCATGAGAGGTCAGGGGGGAGGTGGAGAGGGAGGGGAAGAGGAGGTATCAAAGGAAGTTTCATCCCAGAGTGCAGAATTACATCTTCTCGCCCCAATAGCGCCTCTCCCCTCCTAACCCTCACACCCCTCCTCTCACCCCAAAGCCTTGCCCCTCACCCTCCTCACCTCATCCTCCCATCCCCCTCACCCCTTCCACTCACCTTCTTACCCCCTGCTCATACCCCGTCTTTCCCCTCACCCCGACTGTGACTGCTTGACGCAGATAGGTGACATCCAGATGACCTGAGGGCCAGCTGATACCAGAGCTTCATGCATATTCATTCATACCAAGTCTGAAGGTGACAGGAGACATTTTTAGCATCTCTCTGGGCCCTCTGTGGTTCCAGATGACGAGGCAGGGGCCTTATGTCGCCTGATGTTGCACCATCACCGTCAACAACTTCAGGTACCGTTAAAGATCTTAAAGATCCATGGATGTCATCAATTACTGCCATACCTCATTGAAGAGTGGGTGTGTCGTACGCACGTCCAGGTGTGCGTGCATGCATGTGCGTGTACTGAAGGTTTTGAAAACAGCCAGGGATGGCACTCTTTTCTAATCAAAAGCAAATAAAGTCACCAAAACAATCAGAGAGCCTAACTTTGAAAGCTGAGTAATTAATCTGTATGGACAGAAACCTACGGTGATGAGAAAAGATTGTTCCACGCTGCGGACGCTCTTGCAAATCAGTCCACACACAGCCACTCATGAAGAATCAAACACAAACAATCAATATTTATATTTTCCAAATCACTGACGAAACCTGCATCCCCACCTGGTATGAGTCAATTTCTACCTCATTCAGGTTACATTTTTGAAATGTTTTTCCTGATGCTTTCTGGGGTAATGGGCCTGAATAGAATAATTAAGACTCCTGTTCCGCAAGCTATAATAAGAGCAAGCTCGGCTAGCTATGACTAATAAATACCAGTATTCCTCTGACATTGTCACTTACTTTGATTTCATGCACTCGCTCATTTCTAGCAATCAGGACTTCAGAGAACGATAGATCGATCATTTGTATCCACATTTCTAGGCAAGCAGTCAAAACCTTATGAGCCATGTTTGGCCTACGCTCGGTCTTATACTTTAGACAACATGACATGGTATCTGTATGATATTGTATTCTAGTTCCCATTATTAGTCATTCAATGTCCGTTTTTATTCATGATGACATGTATTTAAGAAGAACAGAGCACATAAATTAATTATTCAGTTTGCACATGTAAACCACAGCAGAGATCATTTTCCTCCATAGCCACATATAATAGGGGTAGTCCATATATGAGGTGTAATCCCAAACATGTTACTCTCCTGGAATCATTTGCAAATGAACAATTGTGAAGAACATGCTATAATTTCCATTTTGGTGATGGACGTACAGTACAGAGCAACTGTCTAACCCTACATCTGCCGTGGATGACTGTGTTTTTGTACAAAGCAAAGCATACACTTTGACTTTGAGTCCTCTTAACTATTGTTTGCGAGTGTTGGTGGTTCGCTGATGAGTAAACTTCCCTGAAAGCTCCTAGAGATAATGCCTGTATGATTTAGCTAAAGAGCTAATGCGGTTTCAAATCATGCAAATCCAGTGGATCATCACAGTCAGTAGCGTGCTTGGGGCCAGTGAAAAAAATACAGTAATTATGCTTAACTTTTTTTTCTAAAAGAAAGTGTTCTTTAGTTATGTTGATTATTTAATTGCGCGCGCTGCACACATATAACCTAAATATAATCTGTTGGGCAGAGAGATCGCGTAGCTCTTAAACAGTTGGTTAATGAATGGAGCAGTTTAAAACCTGTTGGGGCTAGGGGGCAGCATTTTCACTTTTGGATAAAATGCGTGCCTAGAGTAAACTGCCTCCTACTCTTTCCCAGATGGGAATATATGCATATTATTATTACTGGTGGGTAGGAAACACTCTGAAGTTTCTAAAACTGTTTGAATTATGTCTGTGAGTATAACAGACCTCATATGGCAGACAAAAACCTGAGAAGAAATCCAAACAGGAAGTGAGACCACGATTTTTAAAACAGTGCCATTTGAAGTCCAGCTTAGATATGGATGTTTATGCACTTCCTAGGGCTTCCACAAGATGTCACCGTCTTTTGATTCTAGTTGTATGATTCTACTATAAAGGAGGGGCTCATAATAGCTCTTTGAGTGGGTGGTCTGGCAGAAAGCCTCAGTCTCATTGCGCGTGGTCAATATTAGGCGCCTTATGAATGTACTGTACTCCCCAGCTTTGGAGGACCCGGAAGTGGTGGTCTCACTTGATGCGGAAAAAGCTTTGGCTTTGGCCAAATTCATTGCGTAGATAACGATTCTTTATTTTCCCCCATGGCTTCGGTACGGACTAACAACTTGTCCTCTGACTATTTTCCCTTGCACCGCGGATCCAGACAGGGTTGTCCACTCTCTCCCTTTGGCAATCGAGCCTCTCGCCATTGCACTACGCTCTAATGATGCCATTCAAGAAATAATCAGGACGAGTTTAGAACAGAAAGTCTCGCTATATGCTGACGACCTCCTTTTGTTTATCTCTAACCCTGATACCTCATTGCCACGTGCCTTATCTGTTCTTAAAGAGTTTGGATCAATCTCAGGGTACAAGCTGAATCTAGGCAAGAGTGAGCTTTTTCCTGTAAACAAGGCTGCTTTAAAGTGCTCTTTTACAAGTTCTCAGTTTAGGATTGTCCGGGATCAATTCACCTACTTGGGAGTTAAAGTGACAAGGAAATATTCAAATTTGTTTCAGGAAAACTTTGTTGCTCTAGCAGACAGTTTGAAACAATCTTTTTGGAATTCGCTACCTCTTTCTCTTATCGGAAGGATTAATGTCATTAAAATGAGTGTGTTGCCCAAATTTTTATATTTATTTCAATGTTTACCCATTTTTATTCCAAAATCTTTTTTTTATTTCACTGGATCAAACATTCATGCATTTTATTTGAGATGGCAAGGTACCACAGATTGGTAGAAAACATTTACAGAAGCCTAAGTCATTGGGGGGTTTAGCTCTACCAAATTTTCAGACATACTATTGGGCTGCAAATTTCAGAGCCCTTCTGTAATGGCTGCAGACTGATCCTACTGGCCCTAGACCACTCTGGGTCCAGATGGAGTCTGAATCGTGTAAACCTGCTGCACTTTCTTCTGTGTTGTGCTCGTCTCTCCCAGTGTCCCTAGGCAAAATGTGTGTCAACCCAATTGTAAAGCAGTCTCTTAAAATTTGGAATCAGTTCCGTTTAGCCTTTAGCCTCCAAGGCTTTTCTTTATCAGGCTCAATCAATCAGAACATTTGATTTCCTCCATCTTTGAATGATGGGGCTTTTGGCATCTGGCACTCACTAGGCCTCTCCTCACTAGCCCAATTATTCTTTGATGATACATTTGGCTCTTTTGCTCAGCTGCAGGAAAAGTTCAACCTCCCTCAATCCCACTTTTTCCACTATCTCCAGACTAGGAACATTGTCAGAGCTAACACACCTGAATTTCCCCATAGGCCTGCGAATACAGCTATAGAGAGCATATTGGAGCTGAACAAGCTTCCTAGGGGCGCAATTTCAGATGTATATGGAATCATTTTTAACTTACAGAACCCTTCTTTGGTGCCTTTAAAGACTCGATGGGAAAAGGATTTGGGGGAAGAACTTGGGGAAGACACCTGGGAATCTGTGCTGCACAGGGTGCATTCGTCCTCTTTTAGCACTAAACACAACCTCATTCAATTCAGGGTGGTTCACCGTATCCACTGGTCTGGGGCCAAACTTGGAAGAATATTCTCTGATTTTGATCCTACCTGTGTCAGATGTAAAATGGAACCAGCCACACTGTTGCATATGTTTTGGGGCTGTCATAAACTGTCAGGTTTCTGGGAATTAATATTTAAATGTTTCTCTGATATATATGACACTGATATAGATCCGTCTCCCCTTACAGCCCTTTTTGGAGTACTGCCCATAGGTACCCCCCTGTCAAGAATCCAGTTGGACACTGTTGCTTATACAACTCTTTTAGCTAGACGGCTAATACTACAGAACTGGAAGATGGCAGCTCCCCCATCTTATAAATATTGGGTGAGAGATGTGTTGTGCTCTCTGAAACTAGACATTTTTTAATTCAATTCACGTGGGAACCCCAAACTGTTTAATGAGGCTTGGGCTCCATTCCGGTCTTACTTTAAACAGTCCATCCTCTGATGGCATTCTTATTATAACCAAAATAAGTCTGTATTTGACCCCCCTGTGATTTAAGGGTTGGATGAGCATTTTGTTGTGTTTTTTTTCTGGGGGATTAAGGTTGATGTGCTTAATGATTGTGACCTGCGGATGCCTTGTTCATCTTGCCCGGGCAGAGACTAAGGTGTGAGCTTGTTTTTCCCAGTTATTATTATTATTATTTTTTAAATCACGCCTACATAAAATTATTATTATTCATTTTTTTATTTTAAAGCATTGTAAACTTTTTATTTTTGTTCCAGTGGATGGTCGGTCTGTGGCCATGACTGTCTGTGAGTGGTTGCATTTCTCCACCCCTATCCCTTGACTGTTTACAGGAACAATGGTGAGGTGTTTGCTCTGTCCCTGTACTATAGATTGCCCTTTAACCTTTGTAGCCTTCTGCCTGGTGTGTTTAACTTGTCTAAAGTATGGTCTATTTAAAGCTATTTTTAAAAATGTATTATTTGTATTTTTTCTAGTTGAGTATATTATTTATATTGCTTTGTGTTGTCTTGTCTGTGTATGTGTGTGTGTAAAACTTAATAAACAGAGTTCAAATAAATAAATAAGTAACAACTCAATGTTTATATCCCATGACAAATTAGCTAGCAACAGCAAGCTAGCTAAATAGGACAAATTAGCTAGTAAATGCAAGCTAACTAGCTAAATTGCCATACATGTTTAATGCTTTTCGACCTGTCCCCAAATTAATGTCATTGGTTCAGAGTTTGTTTTGATACTTTAACCTGCGTGTCGTGATCGCTTTTGGTGTAGGGGGACAAAATAAATTAATGCACGATCGCGCACGATGGCGCACACGCGCAGCCGGTTTGGGTTCCGTGTAACCAGTACTGCTAGGGTGAGTAAAATGGTCAGAGTGGGGTGTTCTCTCATTATGTGTCTGGAAGTAATGTTAGCTTGGGTGCTTGACTGTAGTTGTGAGGTCAGAGCTTTCGGAACAACCCTACTTATTGGCCAGAGCGTCCAGTGTGCGCTCTGAACACGAAACCACAGATAGAGCGATAGGGCATGTAATGCTTAGTGAACTGTTCTCTCTCTCTTAGATGTCTGGAAGTAGCTGGCAAGTTAGTACAGAACGGTTGGAACAGCCCTTAAAGAGATGGGTGGGGCTAAGGCTTAAGAGGGTGTGAACAATGCAGAATGGGTGGAGACAGTGAAGGGCTCTCCAATTGTAGTACCAAAACATTGAAAGACGGTTTTCTCCAAAACTGAGTTTACAAATTGATCAATTTTCAAAGCAGAATTACTTTCCAATTGTTTCCTCAAATGCAGTGTTTGATATTCTATTTTGTAGCTTTGAGTCTCTACTTTTATCCAATGTAAGACACAGAAATTCAAATATTGCTACATAAAACCGAATCCAGGTGGTGAGTCACAAATAATGAAGACAAATTATAGATAAAACGTGTCGGTTCTCATCGGCCATTGGACATAAACATTACACAACAAGTTGGAAATCGCAAATTCAACAATGAGTGGTTTGGAAGGAATCAGTGTCTAACTGCAAGCATTGCAAAGCAATCACTAGCATGCTATTCAGTGGAGTGGTTGTGTGGTCCCAAGTCTGGGTTTAAGGGTCTCTTTTCCAAGCTTAAAATTATAAACATTCAACATTGGCCAGATACAAGTACCTTCAGTCCAGTAAAATAAAAAAGCTAATTATTTCCATTCATGTTCAGCAGTACCTCACAAGTGCTACACCAACTGATCTATTTTGTTATCAAAGCTTTGATTTTTGAAATATAATATGGTCTGAGAATAACAATATTGGCAGGCCAGGCATATGGGAAACATGCTGTGATAATATATTAGGCCTACTGCCCAAACGTCATTCATACAGAACAGTTTTTATTAAGTTAATGTTACATTTTTTAAATGTTTAAAAGAAATGTAACCGGGCGGTAGATCTCAGTTTGCTTTTTGACTGTGAAAGTGATCTTGACTCAGAAAAGATTAGTGACCACTGCTCTAAATACTCCAATTCATGTAGTTAAGTTAAAAAATAAATATATATTAAATATATATTAAAAATATATTTAAAAAATATATAAATTCCTAACAACATTCAAACCAATGATGGTTCGGAACTTTAAAGCCAATTATCCCAGAATCATATTTTTGCAGAACCGTATAGTCTAAAGGTCCAGATTAATGTATTCTTAATTTCAGTCTTGTTTGAGAATAATACCACACCAGGAAGGAATTTTCATAGTAGTGAACATTGTACTATACCACAACAGTGCCATGTCTGGACGAGGGAATGTTCAGATGTTTCTGCTATGACTTAACTAAACAGTATGATTATCAATTGAACTGCTTCACCTGAAAGTATGCAGTTCTACTTGTGAGGAATTTTGGATTGCCCCTTTACCTTAACATACATTTATTTTCTTAGCCGCAACATCGTCTGTATCTTTTCTTAGACAGCCACAAACATTTCATATTTTATTCATATAAATTCTCTGCCACATACAGTAAACACCCTGAGATGAATCATCAAGTTTCTTGGAGGACCCTGATACATGATAAATTACAAACAATACCATGTCTATTAAACCTATAATAAAACCAACATGTCCCCCTAGAAAAGTATTCAGAGGAGTTTGCAGACCATTCAGAAAGGCAACTCTTTGTGTAAGCACAGATCTCTACACAAGATGTGAGGACCATCGAGAATCACTGCACATCTAAGTTAGGTCAACCCAGTGCACTTCAAATCAACCAGCCAGACAGCACAGCCCGGACACACACAGGGAGGGAGTAGGGAGAGAGTGACTCAAACATGAGCTCATGTGTGTCCTGTTTCCATTGATCATCCTTGAGATATTTCAACAAGTTGATTGGAGTCCACCTGTGGTAAATTCAATTGAATGGAGATAATTTGGAAAGGCACACATCCATCTATATAAGGTCCCACAGTTGGCAGTGCATATCAGAGCAAAAACAAAGCCATTAGGTCAAAGGAATTGTCCAAAGTGCTCCGAGACAGGATTGTGTTGAGGCACAGATCTAGGGATGGGTACCCCAATTTTGCAGAATTGAAGGTCCCCCAAGAACACAGTGGCCTCCATCATTCTTAAATGGAAGAAGTTTGGAACCACCAAGACTCTTCCTAGCTCTGGCCGCCCTGCCAATCTGAACAATCGGGGGAGAACGGCCTTGGTCAAGGAGGTGACAAAGAACCCAATGGTCACTCTGACAGAGCTCCAGAGTTTGTCTGTGGAGATGGGAGAACCTTCCAGAAGGACAACCATCTCCGCAGCACTCCACCAATCAGGCCTTTATTGTAGAGTGGCCTGACGGAAGCAAGTCCTCAGTAAAAGGCACATGATGGCCCGCTTGGACTTTGCCAAAAGGCACCTAAAGGACTCTCAGACCATGAGAAACCAGATTCTCTGGTCTGATGAAACCAAGATTGAACTCTTTGGCCTGAAAGCCAAGGAAACCGGGCACCACTCATCACCTGGTTAATAACATCCCTATGGTGAAGCATGGTGGTGGCAGCATCATGCTGTGGGGATGTTTTCCAGCGGCATTTACTGGGAGACTAGTCAGGATCGAGGGAAAGATGACACTGTACAGTAGCTAAATCAATTAGTATGTCACGTCTACTCCCGCTCATCCCCTCCAGCATTTGACGTTGCCGGTTTACTACCCACCGGTTCTGGGAATCATCATTACGCTCACCTGGCTGTCATCATTATGCGCACCTGCGCTTCATCATCAAGCACACCTGGACTCCATTACCTCACTCATTACCTCCCCTTTATCTGACACTCCCTTATGTTCCTTGCCCAGGCAATACGTTGTATCGTTCCATGTTAACTGTTATATTCAACTTATCACCTGCTTCTCGACTCCCGGCATCTACATTACAGAATACAGCCTCACCAAATGGAAGCAGCAGGAAATCAGGACATCTCCCAGACGGTCGACAAACAGGGATACCTACTTTGTAAACACCACGACCAGCTGGCTCAACTGGGGATGGCCATGGAAGAGGTTCTTTGCAGTCTACAACGTCTCGAACATGCCTGAGAGGTGTTGCCTTCCACTAGCGGAGGATACCACCAGTCGACCCAGCGAGCCAGCACATCAGTCAATTCAGCAGCCCCCTCAGGTCAGCAATGCCCGTTTGTCCCTCCCGGATAAATATAACTGAACCCTATCTAAATGCTGTCGCTTCCGACTCCAGTGCTCCCTATATTTTGCTCATCAGATGGGAGCCCCCACCATTGAGAGGTCCAAGGTTGCCACAGAAAATTCTCTGCTGACTGGGTGGGTTTTGGAGTGGGCTATGGCCATCTGGGAGAGAGGAGAGGAGGAGCTGGCTTTGTATGAGGGGTTCATGGCTCTGTTCAGAGGTATTTTTGATCTTCCACAGGAGGGCAGAGATGGGGGTGAGCGCCTACTCCAACTACGGCAGGATGACCAGACCCTGCCTCCTCTCTGAACATTCCCTCATACACGCTCTCCGTTCCCGGTGCAAGCCCTTGGCAATCGGCCACTAGGATCCGGAACCATCACCACACCCTTCAACCTCACCATGGAGTCCAGTCATCAGGAAAACATCCCCTTCTTCATCACTAGTGCACCAGCTCACAAGATCATCCTCAGTCTCCCATAGCTCCAACGCCATAACCCCACCATCTCAAGGTGGGGTCAAGGATGAGGATCACGGACTGGTCATCCGAATGCCAGAGGACCTGTTTTCCCATTCCCTCTCATGTTGTAGCCACTGTGGTCTGGGATGTAAATGTGGACAGTCGGCAGTCTCTGGAGAAGGAACCCGCTCCCACTACCTGTCCTCCTGAGCACATCTACATTGCCACAGGGATAAGAGAGTGCCTGTTGACCTGGCACAAATAGCTGTCATTGCTGGAAATCCTGGGATCACCCGTACTATACAATCACTCTCCGAGAAGTATTGATGGCCCACCTTGGCGCAGGATATTACTCGCTACGTCAATTCCTGTTCTGTGTTTGCCCAAACTAAGTCTCCTTGACACGCTTCAACAGGGAAAGTCCTTCCCCTTCACATGCATCGGGATCCCTGGTCTCATCTATCCATTGACTTTGTCACTGATCTCCCCTTCTCTGACAATTTTCTAAATCCTGTCGTTTTATTCCTCTCTCTAGTCTCCCTACTGCTCTCCAGGTCACTGAGGCACTATTCCAGCTGTTTTTCCGGAGAGGATGAACCAGGAGCTGGGGAGTTTCCTGAGGAGTTACTGCTAGAACCGGCAGGGAAAGTGGGACCAATTACTTCCATGGCCAGAATTCGTTACGTCACACCTCCACCGGGCTGACACGTTTCCAGAGCGTTCTGGGGTTTCAGCCAGCTCTGGCTCCGTGGACCCTGGGCCAGACTGACACTCCTGCGGTTGATGAGGGGTTCAGGCGCACAGAAGAAGTGTTGTGCGAGGCTCACGTGAGACTCCAGCGCGCCGTTCACCGTCATAAGGAGCAGGCAGACCGCCACCGCAGTGAGACTCCAGTGTTCCATCCTGGGAATCGCGGCTGGCTCTCTACCAGGAACTGTCAAGTCCTCCCCTCCAGTGTTCAACGCTGCCAGTTGGGAATGATGGCTTTCATCATTACGCGCACCTGGACTCCATAACCTCCACTTTATCTGACACTCCCTTATGTTCCTTCCCCAGGCAGTCTGGTTTCTGTTTGTTCTTGTCTAGACACTACTCCTATGTTGTATCATTCCATGTTAACTCTTATATTAAACTTACCACTTGCTTCTCGACTCCCAGCATCTACGTTACATAGTAAGTGTATGTATTGTCTTTTTTCTACAGAGCTAAACTATTTTACAATAGCTTTGCAGAGATTTTGATATTGCGATTAGTATTCCACTTCACAACTCTATGAGATGAACACAAGGGGATCAGGGGCAGGGTAGGTGAATTTAAAGAGGGGGTTATGTTGACGGGAAAAGGGTTGGGCTCCTTTCCTATACTGCAAGAACAGCTGCTGGTAATAAACACAGAATATGTTAATTATTGTATTGCCACTCCTAAGCTGTCAAGTATATTTATTACAGGGTTGTCTGACCCAATGCCCCTCCTGTACTTGAAGAGCACACGTAACAACATGCTTGCTGATTAATTCTTCAGTTGGCTGTATTCCATGTTGGAACAGAGCTCAGGAATTACAAACATCATCACTCACCTGGTGATGATGGCCAGGTGTGGAGGGCTCATGCAGGCGCCCATGAAGAGGACCACATTCTCGTGCCGAGTGTTTCGGTAGGCCATCACCTCCCTCTTGAAGGCCTTGAGCTGGTCCTCATTGTCACGCTCAATGTCAATGAGGCGTATGGCCACCTCGCCATGCCAGCGCCCGTGGAAAACTTGGCCGAAGCGACCTGAAGAGGGCAGAAGGTACTGTAACTTAGAGGTTAGAGAGGTGTGGTGGTTAATTTCTTTACTATCAAATGAGGAGAGACAAACTTATCACACAAGTCAGAGTTATACGTAAACTAAATCTTTAATAGTAAGAGCTTTGCAATAGCAATCGCTTGTCGATAAATCAGTGTCTCTGATTCGTTGAAAAGCAGCGAGACAAAAGTACAAAGGTCTTTTAAAGCCAAGATCCACCCCCTAATCGACATAACAAACCACAGATGTTTTGAACGGGTCACAAGGTGAGACTTTAAATGAGAAAGGAGTATCCTATAGCCAGATAGCATTCGCTATCAATTATCATTCAGTTTGGTCCCTAAGATGAGGTTCAATCTCATTCCTGGTACTTCATAGCACAAAAGCACAAACTCATCCAATGGCATAAATCAATTGTCAACTCCAGATACTCCCATCTCAAGTAAAAACCCCTTCTTGACCCCACTCCTGGACAAGCTCACTGAGGGGAGTGAGCCTCTAGGTCATACACTCACCCAGGATAAGTGCAACACCAGAGATGACATACAATGGTTCCAGACACTACCACACACATCCCCCAATGATAAGGGAGGGAGTGACTGGCGCACAGACATTGTGGAGACAAGTAATTGGTTCCCCATTAATCACGCCATCCCTTCACATGGTTTAAGAATAGGTAAAGACTCATTCACATATGAAGACAATGTTCCCTCCTGTCCTCTTCCCTTTCTGATATTCTGCATAGCACCAGGGACATGTGAAAGACAAGCCTGACCTCTCCCCTCTTTGGGCCCCGGGTGACTGAGCCCCAGCTGAGGGAAGAAGTGCAACTGCCAACACCAGAGTCCGAAGGGATACATTCAAATAACAAGTATATTACATAAGCATATTATGCAGATAAGACATCTTTATTGTCTATGTTACACAACTAATTCTGATTCTTCCGCCACAGAGGTTTCAAGTCTGACACTAAAAAGTGGGGTCTGAATTTTGTGACTGGAGGGCTGCCGTTTTCAGGGGGGTGGATCAATTGGGTGGACCAATTTCCACTGTAAGAGTTGGACTAATACAATTTTATTGTATGGTATTGCATGGAATTGTATCGTATTGACATTATTTCAATTAATGTAAAACAAGTTGAATGCAAAATCCCTTTCATTTGAACCATTCATCATTCCAGGCAATACTATAGCTACAATGTCAATTGTACCTCTTCCCTGTTAATTGGTTCTGTATCCTGATAGGCTTGCTCGTTGAGCGGCTGTTTGAACACAGGTGTGGTCCCTCTGACCTAATTATTAAAGGAACTGCTTTTAACAGCAGGTGTGTCATTTTTTGAGAGATCCTTGTGTGTGTAAGGTGAGCCACAGTTTTAGCCATCAGTTACTTGTTTACTTGGTTTATCCTGCCGTTTTACAATTAATTAAGCATTTTTGCACATTTTACTTCTGTCTGTTTTTAATGCCTTTTAAGTGTTAGAGCATAGGTCAGCTCTCTCACAGTATTGTATTAATAATAATAATACAATACAATACGCTTTTCATAGAATCGCTAAGCACTTCAAGAACAAAAAAAGATGCAAGCAATATATCATGACAAGTCAACCAATAGAGGCCAAGTCTTTGAAAGCTGCATCCTCCGGAGATGGAAAGGGTCAGTTCCTGGCTTGAGCGGAGAGAGCTGGTCAGATGATGGTGATGGAGTCTGTTGATCTTGTCAGAGGCTGATTTATTTAAGTCTGTCTATTACCTTTCCCGATGAGCTCCCCTATCTCTAGCTGTTCGAAGGGGATGTCCCACTCCTGGAGAAAGATGGAGGTCTGGCTGGCTTTACGGGGGAAGTTACGGGCTGACAGCAGAGACAGGTTCATCTCCTCAAACTCATCCTCCGAGTACTCCGCCTCATCGTTGCCCTCCTCATTCTGCTCAGGAGAGGAAGAGTGAAACTAATTTCCATCCAGGTCAACAATAAGTGTTTTATAATAATTATTGAATGTGCTGTCCTCTGGCCTCTACTTTATATTAAAATAAAATCCAATTAAATTGAAACAGTGAAAATGGACAGCCATGTTGTGGGGTTGCAGAGGATTACCATCAGGAGCGTCAGCATGCCAAACTATAACAGACATGACAAAGGCTACACAGATCTTATTCAGAAAGAAATCATACAATGCCATCGGATGGGGGGACTCACGTCTGATGTCGGTTCAACTTCAATCTGTAGTAAAGGGTTTAAAGGGTTGACCTCGATTCTGAAAACAAGAGCACAGCATGCAGACGGGAATTATGAGCACTTTACATCCCACACGTTAGCATTATACATATGCGCTGAACCCTGTTGAATCATGCATCATTGATTAAACACCATACACTTAGTGAGCCATCCTTTTTGTCCATTTAGCTGCATTTAACCTTTCCTAACCTCTCTGTATCATCATTACAGATTCACACACAGTATCTGTGTGAGGAGAGACACTGATTGGCAGCTCAGTGTCGTGATGATATGTGTATGAAATTATATGTGGTCCCTGTGGCGCGTGGGGCCCCTGGTAGGGCCTCTGTCTCCTAATGAGAGGATCCAGCCGGGGCCAGAGAGAGGCCCTCATTAAACCAGGGAAGAGGCCATTAAGGCAGGGGAATCAGCCAGCTGCCACTGGGTGCTGGCTAGGCGAGGGAGCGCGTGGAGCTGCACACAGAGAAGACGGGCTTTAATTAAATCATGAGAATGTGTGTTTCATAACCAAGATAATGTATTCACATTTGTCAGAAGGCGGAGAAGGAGAGGGGAACGACAGAGGGAGAGAGCAGTGGGGGTGAAAGAGAGAGAGAGTGTGTGAGAGAGAGGGAGGAAAAAGAGCAAAAGCGAGAGAGACAGAGCGACTGTTGCTGGCGCCACCTTAAACTAATTTCCCCTGTCATATTGACACTGAGACAACACCTGTGTCAGTCACTTAGAAGGTATCAAACACAAGTCATTCAAACAGCCACCTATTTCTATCAGCTTAAAAACCACCAGTAATTGACTATAAAAATTGTCTATGAAAGCTAGTTACTGAACGCTACCTTTTAGTTTTGTGATTGATTGAGATTATAATGTAATTAGCTGAAGACTCCAAAGACGTCAATTGAGGAGGGGATGAGATATCCATGGGAGCGATACTAAAAAGGAATGACCATTTCAATAAGCATAAAAATCCACCAATAATTGAAAACAATTGAAAATCGTCTATGAAAGCTAGTTTAGGTTTAGTTGAACATCTTGGTACATATGCAGTTACTGAAAGCTAAAGTTACTGAGTGCTACCTTGGGTTTAGTTTTGTGATCAATTGAGATTATAATCTAATTAGCTGAGTAGTCCAAAGACATCTCCATCAGTCCTTGTCTCCTCCGTCTGCTTGTTTTCCGCAGCCGTGGTTTTCAAAAAACCAAGCGGAATCCAGTTGGCATCGTAACTGTAGCGTGAAGTGAAGGCCATGCTAACATTAGCCCCAGAGTGTTTGTCTAGCCCTTCATCTCTCATTGAAATTGTCACCAAAACATCTTTGCTCAAATGATTCAAAGTCGCTATCCTCTTTAACCAATGAAGGGACAGAGATAGGCAGACAAGATGTGATATGAGGGTTATCTGAAACAGTCTGTTTTTTTGCCCACACGGACATTACTCTGTGACCGCATCGCTTGACAACATTTCTCAGCACATCATTAAAAAATAACATTTAGGTTATTTTCCGACCTACTTCACTGGTGACTGGATCCGGAGGAAGAATCAGAGGTATTTGTCAACAGTTTAACTCCAAAATGGCACTGAAAAATAAGGCTGACGTTTTACGTATTCATAACCAATTGTGTTTGCGTTGTTTGTAACTTGTTTTTTAACTTATTTTGTACATAATGTTACTGCTACCATCTCTTATGACCGAAAATAACTTCTGGGCTGCGATTACTCACCACGGACTGGTAGAATCCTTTTTTACTTTAACGAGCCCGACATGAATGATATACTGCTTTCCCGGGAACAGGCCCAGATCCCCATCATTTGCGTGAAGAGAACGCAGAGAAAAAGGGGCCAGAGGGCGGGCTGCCTTCTAAGAATACGTAGGCGATCGAATAAACCCCCACTTCCTTCCATTCTGCTAGCAAACATGCAATCTTTGGAAAATAAAATCGATGACCTAAGCGGAAGATTAAACTACCAACAGGACATTCAAAACTGTAATATCTTATGCTTCACGGAGTCATGGCTGAACGATGACATTATCAACATACAGCTGGCCGGTTATACCCTGTATCGGCAGGACAGAACAGCGGCGCCTGGTAAGACAAGGGGTGGCAGACTATGTATTTTTGTAAATAACAGCTGGTGCACGATATCTAAGGAGGTCTCAAGGTTTTGCTCGCCTGAGGTAGAGTATCTCATGATAAGCTGTAGACCACACTATCTACCTAGAGAGTTTTCATCTGTATTTTTCGTAGCTGTCTACATACCACCACAAACGGATGCTGACACTAAGACAGCACTGAATGAGCTGTATTTCGCCATAAGCAAACAGGAAAATGCTCACACAGAGCAGCTCAAAGTAGCCGGGTGTCACGCCCTGACCTGAGTATTCTTTGTTTTCTTTATTGTTTTAGTTAGGTCAGGGTGTGACATGGGTGATGTATGTGTTTTTTGTACTGTCTAGGGGTTTTGTAGGTTTATGGGGTTGTTTATCATCTAGGTGTATATATATGTCTATGGTTGCCTAGATTGGTTCTCAATTAGAGGCAGGTGTTTATCGTTGTCTCTGATTGGGAACCATATTTAGGCAGCCATGTTCTTTGGGTATTTGGTGGGTTATTATCTATGTCTATGTCTAGTTACCTGTGTCTGCACTAGTTTTATATAGCTTCACGTTCGGTTTGTTGTTTTTGTATAGTTTGTTAAGTGTTCTTCGTCTTCATTAAAAAGTATGTATTCTAATCACGCTGCGCTTTGGTCTCCTCCGTACGACGAACGTGACAGAATAACCCACCATAAAAGGACCAAGCAGTGTGATTGGGAGGAACAGCGCTTAATGGAGAAATGGACCCGGGAGAAGGACGAATAGGTAACAACCTGGGAGGAGATTGAGAGTTGGTCGATCGATCCAGGGAGAGTGCCAGAGCCTGCATGGGATTCTTTGGAACAGTGCGAGGAGGGATACAGGAGAATGGAGGAACGGTGAAGATATAAGGGTACACGGCTAGCACGGAAGCCCGAGAGGCAGCCCCAATAAAAAATTTTGCTAAGATTGGCTAAGTCAGGTAGGAGACCCGAGCCAACTCCTTGTGCTTACCGTGGGGAGCGTGTAACTGGTCAGGCACCGTGTTATGCAGAGATGCGCACGGTGTCTCCAGTGCGCATTTCTAGCCCGGTGCGCTATATTCCAGCAACTCGCATTGGCCGGGCTAGAATGAGCATCCAGCCAGGACGGGTTGTGTCAGCTTTAAACTCCAGACCTCCAGTAAGCCTCCACAGCCCAGTACATCCTGCGCCTGCTCTCCGCACTCGCCCTGAGGTGTGTGTCCCCAGCCCAGTACCACCGGTGCCAACACCACGCACTAGGCTTCCTGTGCGTCTCCAGAGCCCTGTACGCACTGTTCCTTCTCCCCGCACTCGCCCTGAGGTGCGTGTCTAGAGCCCGGTACGACCAGTGCCGGCACCACGCACCAGGCTACCAGTGCGCCTCCAGGGTCCAGTACTCCCTGTTCCTCCTCCCCGCACTCGCCCTGAGGTGCGTGTCCTCGGCCCAGTACCACCCGTGCCGGCACCACACACCAGGCCTACAGTGCGCCTCGCCAGTCCAGAGCGTCCGGCAACAGTACCCAGTCCAGAGCGTCCGGCAACAGTACCCAGTCCTGAGCGTCCGGCAACAGTACCCAGTCCAGAGTGTCCGGCAACAGTCTACAGACCGGAACTTCCTACGACGGGCCGCAGACAGGAACCTCCTACGTTGGGTCACAGTCCGGAACCTACCACGACAGATTGCAGTCCGGATCCTACCACGGCGGGTCACAGTCCGGATCCGCCAGAGTCTCCCTCCAGTCCGGATCCGCCAGAGTCTCTCTCCTGTCCTGAGCCGTCAGAGTCTCCCTCCTGTCCGGAACCGCCAGAGCTGACAGCCAGCGAGGAGCCACCAGTGATCACACTTTCCGCAGCCGATGTGAGTAAGTCCTTTAAACAGGTCAACATTCACAAGGCAGCAGGGCCAGACGGATTACCAGGACGTGTACTGCGAGCATGCGCTTGACCAACTGGCAAGTGTCTTCACTGACATTTTCAACCTCTCCCTGTCCGAGTCTGTAATACCAACATGTTTTAAGCAGACCACCATAGTCCCTGTGCCCAAGAACACTAAGGTAACCTGCCTAAATGACTACCGACCCGTAGCACTCAAGTCTGTAGTCATGAATTGCTTTGAAAGGCTGGTCATTGCTCACATCAACACCATTATCCCAGAAGCCATAGACCCACTCCAATTTGCATACCGCCCTAACAGATCCACAGATGACGCAATCTCTATTGCACTCCACCCTGCCCTTTCACACCTGGACAAAAGGAACACCTATGTGAGAATGCTATTCATTGAATACAGCTCAGCGTTCAACACCATAGTACCCTCAAAGCTCATCAATAAGCTAAGGACCCTGGGATTAAACACTTCCCTCTGCAACTGTATCCTGGACATCCTGACGGGCCACCCCCAGGTGGTAAGGGTAGGTAACAACATCCGCCATGCTGATCCAAACACAGGGGCCCCTCAGTGGTGTGTGCTCAGTCCCCTCCTGTACTCCCTGTTCATTCATGACTGCACAGCCAGGTATGACTCCAAAACCATCATTAAGTTTGCCGATGACACAACAGTGGTAGGCCTGATCACAGACAACAATGACACAGCTTATAGGGAGCAGGTCAGAGACCTGGCCGTGTGGTGCCAGGACAACAACCTCTCCCTCAATGTGATCAAGACAAAGGAGATGATTGTGGACTACAGAAAAAAGAGGACTGAGCACGCCCCCATTCTCATCAACAGGGCTGTAGTGGAGCCAGTTGAGAGCTTCAAGTTCCTTGGTGTCCACATCACCAACAAACTAACATGGTCCAAGATAGTCGTGAAGAGGGCACGACAAAACCTATTCCCCCTCAGGAGACAAAAAATTTGGCATGGGTCCTCAGATCCTCAAAAAGTTCTAGAGCTCCACCATCGAGAGCATCCGGACTGGTTGCATCACTGCCTGGTATAGAAACTGCTCGGCCGCCGACCGCAAGGAACTACAGAGGGTAGTGCGTACGGCCCAGTACATCACTGGGGCCAAGCTTCCTGCCATCCAGGACCTCTATACCAGGCAGTGTCAGAGGACGGCCCTAAAAATTGTCAAAGACTCCAGCCACCCTAGTCATAGACTGTCCCCCCCCGCCTCTTTTACACCGCTGCTACTCTCTGTTGTTATCATCTATGCATCGTCACTTTACTAACTCTACCTACATGGACATATTACCTCAACTAACCAGTGCCCCCGAACATTGACTCTGTACCGGTACCCCCCTGTGTATAGTCTCACTATTGTTATTTTACTGCTGCTCTGTAATTACTTGTTACTTTTATTTCTTACTCTTCCTCTTATTTTTTTTAAACTGCATTGTTGGTTAGGGGCTCGTAAGTAAGCATTTCACTGTAAGGTCTTCACCTGTTGTATTCGGCTCATGTGACTAATACGATTTGATCTAGAGTTCTACTCACCCAGGCTCAGACAGGACAGGGTGAAGGATGACCTGGGGTGTTCTGTTAGGAGCCTCTGGTGCCGGGGACACGTCTGGAGCAGTATACAGTATATGGTAAATCATAAAATAGCCCTTATACCATGGTAACTACAGTGTAATAATCTATGTATGTAATAACCCTGTAATAATCTACTGAGCTCTGCTGGGGACTTCAAGGGTCATGCCTGGGGGGTGAGGTCCATGCTAAATCATTACAATAATACAGGGGCTGTAAATAATAAATAATAAGCATTAGGAGTTGTTACTACTCAGGACTTGAGATACATGAGATACTCTGTCAGGACCGATCCTATACCACCATACTGTATCTCCTAAATGTTCTCTCCCACCCCCATATGATTTCAGTCACATCCCCTCTTGTAAAATATCTCTCTAAAACAGTGTTTCTTAATCCTGGTCCTCAGGAACCAAAGGGGTGCACATTTTGATTGTGTCCCTAGCGCTACACACCTGAATAAAATCATCAAAGCTTGATAAATGGAATCAGCTGTGTAGTGCTAGGGCCAAAACCAAAATGGACCAGGATTAAGAAACACTGTTTTAAAAGACCCTTCTGCAATGGTCCAGCCAGGAGATGCTCATGTCTCCACATTAAGGGACCAAAAACTAAGACAGGCTTAGAGAGAAAAAGGCTTTAGAGTTTAGAAGCTGTCAAGGAGGAGAGGAACAGAAGCATCAAATCACAACGTCAAAAAAGTCCTCCTCCTCTTACTTTGGCCTAGTGCAGTGCATTTTGGTTAGGCGTAATGATCAATTAAGAGGCACTTACCTGGGAAGATGAACTGCTGCTTGTATTTGAAGTAAGAAGAAGCTGCAGAGAGGGAGAGAGGGAGAATGGGTCTGAGTGGTACAGAGCTGGGTTCATAGAAGGGTTGAAATGGCAATAATGATATTTCTTTCCTAGAGCAGAGATGTAGGACAGACAGCTCTAAAAATCAAAGAGTAGCGGAGTGGCACTACATTTACTACGTCTATCAGATAACATTTCTAAATGCACTTTAAAGACATCCTCCAGTAATTTTTGAAGTTTCCCCAAGTATAAATACAGTAATGTACTTGTACACACACTTAAGCATTAAAAAAATGTTTTGAGCAAATGTGTGTTTTTAGACACAACAATAAACTTCAAGTAGTGGGGCATTCAAGAGTTGGTCTGATGGTCTGTTATGATGTCAAACCTGGACCCCTTATTGAGATGTGATTTCTGTTAAGTACATCAGGTGTAAAATGGGGTGAAAATGAGACGAGTAGGTTTTAATTTCATCCTGTACCTGTGAAGTTGAACTGTTTCTGTTGCCGTGCTGACTGTGGGGAAGGGTGTAGGGGGGAGGGAGGGGTGGCACTGGAAGGGAGGGGTGGAGCGGGTGAGGAAGGTGTGGAGGAGGTGGTGGAGGAGGGGTTACTGCTGGAGTCTGGCTGGTACGGGACAGGGATGTGATCCTGAGGACAGAGAGAGAGTGAAAAAGAGAGGGATGGAGAGAGAGAGAGATAAAGGTGGAGGGAAGAGAGAGAGGGAGAGATGAGAGATGAGAGACAGGGAGAGAAAGGTAGAGAGAGAGAGAGAGAGAGAGACAAGAGAGAGAGTGAGTGAGGGGTAAAACAAACAAAAAAAGAGCGAGTGAGGGAGTCAATTTCAAGGTGTAAAATGAATACAGACCCACAGGTGAAACAAGTCTCAAAACTGACTGTGAATCCAAAATAATTTCATTTTCCTAGGCTTGTGAGTTTACTTGCTGTTTACATGATAGCTTTTTTGGTGCCCTTCAGTCGAACATTGACAGACAGCTCATCCCCACTGTGAGTCACACACTCTCTTCTTCTAGAACCCTCAGGCACCTCTCTCCTGTATCCACCTCAGTGCCTGGAGCACAGAATTAAATAAACCAGTACTATAATGCATTTCTATGGCCTAGAGCAGGTAGAACTCTGTCTCTTTTCAGACTTCCTCATTCAGAAGATAACACCTGACAATGCACCTGTCGACTAATTGTGTTGTTATGACACGGGTCTATAGAGATAGTGCTGCTCAAGATATGATTTAGGGGAGAGATATGCTGGCTTTTCTTTGAGAGATAAAAGCTCTATTACGTTGTAAGGTATAAATAAGTGGCCTTGGTTACACTCGCTTATTATTGAGCGCTGCTATGCGTGTTCATTAATAGCATCCCCACACACACACACACACACACATACACACCATTAACTTTTTGTGGTTGTATTGATGTGGTAGAGTAAGGGAGATCTCATATCAAACTACTTATTATCACAGTGAATAAAAAAAGAGTTCTGTCTTGTTTAAATAAAGACTCAAAGCAATCCAATGGGTTATATTTCATGTGACAGGACATCTGATGAAGACCCAATATGTCACGTCCTGACCATAGAAAGCCTGTATTTTCTATGGCCGAGTAGGTCAGGGCATGACTAGGGTTTTTTAGTCTAGTTTATGTGGGGTTCTAGGTTTCATTTTCTATGTTGGTGTTTGTGTATGATTCCCAATTAGAGGCAGCTGGTAATCGTTGTCTCTAATTGGGGATCATACTTAAGTTGCATTTTTCCACCTGTGGGTTATGGGATATTGTTTGTTTATGTTTAGTTGCCTGTTTGCACTGCATTGTAGTCACGGTTCGTTTATTCTTTATTGTTTTGTTTTTTCTAAGTTTCACTGTCTAATAAATATGTGGAACTCTACGTACGTTGGTCCGTCTATACTAACGAACGTGACACAATAAGACAAATATAATCACAGTGAGATAAAACTATAACTCTCATCCACTAAAAGTTGTCTAAAACACTATAGTGTGGGTTTCCAAACAAAATACCTCCATTATGAAGTTATGATGACTTGCAAACTTAATAATGGGGTAGGGGGATTTGCGGAAATCCCAAACAATGTTTGAAGAATTGAAAAGTATCTGTGGGATTGATGAGCTGCTACTTTTGAAGTGTGAAAATTAATTTGTTTTTAAAATAATCCAGTTGTCGGTGGTTGGTCCAGTAATCCTGGTCCGTCTGACTGGACTTCAGGTGATGCACATTTCAAACAGACCAAAATAACAGATATCAAGACAACAGAGCTCAGATGTGGAAGCACAGAACGGGGGGTGCATGTGTATGTGTGGGCGCACGTACATGTGAGCATGCCTTCATGCGTCTGGTAGTTCCTACCTTGTTGATTTTGTTGGTTTTGGGCAGCGTCTGACTGATGTGCAGGTCTGTGTACCTGAGCGGGTTGTTGATGTCACATGGTACCGATTCAGTCCGTACCAAACGAGCTGGGGATAGACCGAATCAGACAAACAACAAGACACTGAGAGAAAGTCTTTATTTTCTCAAATTTCTGAATGTGAAAATATGACAAACTCCTCTTCTTTGAAGATGGTCCTTTTTTGCTCTCGCAAGGGAACACTTAAGAACACCCTACGATACTGTAGCTTGCCAACTTCAAGTAGCAGAGACTTGAATCTTCCCTTGCTTTTTTTGAAGGTTCTGTACTAAAACAAAAGAACGGTTCATAAATGGATTATTTTACCTTGATTTCCTTGGTGATCTGTCACACCGGTTGGGTGAAAAAGAGAAAGGTGTAAAGGACATACAGTTAAAGCTCACTTTAGATGACAGAGAATCTTTTTAAATGAGTACTTCAAACAAAAGCACTATCACAGAGAATGAGTAGCCCTTTAAAGTAATACTTCAGTAACATAAGCACTATCACAGAGAATGAGTAGCACTTTAAAGTAATACTTCAGTAACATAAGCACTATAACAGAGAATGAGTCGTTTTTTTAAAGTAAAGTTTCAATAACAAAAGCACTATAATAGAGAATGATGAGCTTTTAAAATAGTACTTCAATAGCAAAAGCACCTATATTCTAGGAATCCTAATAAGTATACCTAATATGAATATGCACTGCGTAATTACAGTAGGGCTATATATGTGTCTCCTAGCTTGAGATGCATGTGCAGTTTGTGTTACTGCTTACGATGAGAATGATACTCAAGGTTTGTGCCATGTGTATCAAGAAGTTCTACTGCGATTAAAATGGTACATAATGTATGCAATCACTGCTTTCAGTCGCTTTGGATAAAATAATCAGCTAAATGACATAACATGTATGAATTGAAAGACGAGTGGTGAAATCGTCCTTGAAGTTATTGGACCTGCATATGAAGTCAGTCTTCAGTCCTACAGTAAGCTGCTGGTCCAACAGTCCTTTTACCTTTGAGGGGGTTACTTCCTCCTCCTCTTTGGATGATCAGTAAATGGCAAGGTGGGGCTTCTTTGGTACATTTGTTGTGGCACTTCAGCCTGGTGAAACAACAGAGTAAAACACTCACCAGGGCAGCATCAGAAATGGCATCCTATTCCCTACATAGTGCACTACTTTTGATCAGAGTCTGATCAAAAGCAGTGCATTATATAGAGAATAGGGTGTCACTTCGGATGCAACCCCAGACATCACTGAATCTCTGCTACTCATTTTACAAACAGTTAAAAGAAACCCATTCTTGAACTTTTAATAGTCTAGGAAAGGAAACGCTGTCTGAGTTCCACCCAATTATTTCCCTTGTGTCAAAAATGGCACATTCAGTTGGTTGTAAAATTGGTTAATTTACTTAAGTAATCTGTTTTAAATGATAATTGCTTGTTCTTTTCAGAGATTTTCACAAGTATACAGTGACAAATGTCCTTTCCAGAATTCTAATAATAATGTGGATGAACAAATATGGATGACAAGAAAGAGTTTATAGCTGGAGATTTGATTATAACCTTTATAACCAACCAGGAGGATCATTGATTGATGTTGATGGGTTTTTTTTAAAAATCTTCTGTAAAAGCACACGAAAATAAATCCTTAGAAACATGTTATGCACGGCAATAAAACTTTTATAATCGCGCAGTAATGTTTTCTGAACACAGATTAGAATAATACAAGGAAGGACCTTACTTGCAGTTTTTACATTTAAGTCCAAACAACATTCCTTTTCCACACACTATGCATGTCTGAGACATCCAATACTTGGTGGAAAACCTGCAAGCACAAGAAGAGAGAGAGGGGAAAAGAGAGAGAGAGAGATCAGAGCACATAAACAAAACAAAACATCTCTTCCACCTGTTTGTTCACGCATAAACGAGTGCAAACAAAAGCCACCAGGTGTGGATCACTGCAGAAAAACATCACAGATTGCTTGTGACCTTTTGGATTATCATTCCCATTCACCTTGTGATGACAAATGGCTTTTGTCATAGAATGCCTCATATTCACAAGTCACATAAAAAAATATGATATTATTATTATTTCTTATGCAGGGTGATGTTTCCATAACATAAGATAGATGGACACCTATAGGGCTAATCTTTCCCCACCGCGCAACAATTTGAGCTCCAATCTCCAATGCACCTTGATTCAATTTGGGGGGCCCCCACACCTTTCAATACTCTGCACCAATGTTCAGTTTGTGGCTGTGATGTCTGTGAATAAAGGCTGTGACAGAGGCCATTCTGCTACATCAACACAGTAACACAGCAATCAGTCACAGAGATGAAGATGGAGCCCAGCAGAGCCCGTGGCACAGCGTTCAGAGCAAGACTACAGTGTGTCTCAATTGTCTTGAATGATAAAAAGCAATTCCCTACTTTGGGGTTGGATGAAGTATCTGAGTGCCCAATTTAAGAAAAACTCTGGGTTTATTTTCTGATAGATCTGACGTCTGGGTACCAGCAGCGGGCTGGCTGGAGTAATGGAATAGGAATGGGTTGACAGAATCGAAATCTCTTCATTAGGAACCTTCGTATTGCCTCGTATTGTGCTAAACAGAATCAGGGAGGGCACAATTCAATCTGGCAACCCGCTCTAATTTTGGTGATCGGGGCCTAAATGATACATTGCTTTGGCAGGCATACATACGCTGCCTAAGTTACCGTTAGACTGACATTAAAGGTGAGATATGATTTGACAGATAGATATTTTTCATTCCCAGGGAGATGTTGCTATAGCCAGTAGTTTATTGCATTGTTATGATTTACTTACGAATAATAACCTGTGCTTAGAGCCATATCTTTGAAGATACATCGAGGCACAAATAGAGATCTATGACAATCACCATGTCAGAAAGAGTATAAAGGGAAATAAAGTTGTCCATCTCCCTAGAAACTAGCATTTGTCCTTTTAGGCACAAATAGAGATCTATGACAATCACCATGTCAGAAAGAGTATGAAGAGAAATAAAGTTGTCCATCACCCTAGAAACTAGCATTTGTCCTTTTAATAACAGCTTGAGATTTAATGCCAATATAAATTACATTTGCGCTCGTCCCTGGCTGATGATGCATTAAGACGTGTGTGCACAACCACTGTCTTTCCTCGTCATTAACATTCAGCAGTGAGCTAACACCCACGTACTTCTGAGGCTGAGAGAAAGGGGGGGAGGGGGAGGTGGAGAAAGACAGTGAATAAGAGAGAGAGGAGGGACAAAGAAACAGAGAGAGAGAGAGAAGGAGAGAGAAAGTCGGTAGGTTGGAAGATTCCCATGACCAATAGCGGAGGTGTACTTTAATTTGGAGATTAGTGACATTTGGGATTCATCAGATATTCAAACAGGAATAGAACAGGGAGAGGAGTTATGCTAGCGCCCCCTTAAATTGGACCGACATTCTGTCTGTCTCTGGTAGAGGAAGACACACATTAAGACACACACACACAAATTAATGCCTGAACACACTCATACATTCATTCAAGTGTACACACACACACACACACACACGTTACCTGTGTTTTATGGAGTTTCCCAGGTCTCTCCGAGGGATCTGTGGGGACCAGCGAGGCACTGACAGAGTGTCTGAAGGAAGAGAGGGAGAAAGAGGGATGGATGGATGTATAAGAACATAGGCATTATTAGATATTTAACCAGTGACACAAAAGGGTTGATTGAATCAACAATGCATTGCAGCCAAATGCATTCTTGTCATTGGACAGTGGAGGGTAGGCCTAAATATTAACACGTGCAATGGTATTGAATAGTTCCCTGCTGGTAACCACTGATTGTGATTGGGCTAAATCAAACACTGATTTGTGCACTGCATGTCATTTCAGCGTATTAATAGATTTGTACCAACTGCTCAGATGTGTCTTTGGCCTTTACTGCAATCAATCATAATTACCTATTTTGACTAAAACGTCCTGACATTCAAAAACAATAAAGTGACAAATATCTGATCTACGTTAAAAGTTGTGGGTTTGAATGATTCACTCATGGTTATTTATAGAAAAAAATAAAAGTTTTATTCTTTATTCTAATCATCCTTATATCATAGAGATTGAATGTAATCAGCATTTGTATGTCTCTGTGTCCATTTTGAAGGATGTTAGGGGTAGTTTCATAAGCCAATGCTAACTAGCGTTAGCGCAATGACTGGAAGTCTGTGGGTACAGTATCTACTAGCATGCTAGCAGATACCGATAGACTTCCAGTCATTGCACTAACGCTTGTTAGCAATTGAAGAGGACTGGCCACCCCACATAGCCTGGTTCCTCTCTAGGTTTCTTCCTAGGTTTTGGCCTTTCTAGGGAGTTTTTCCTAGCCACCGTGCTTCTACACCTGCATTGCTTGCTGTTTGGGGTTTTAGGCTGAGTTTCTGTACAGCACTTTGAGATATCAGCTGATGTACGAAGGGCTATATAAATACATTTGATTTGATTTTGATTTGAATTGCGCTCACGCTAGTTAGCAACCTCCTTCAAACTGCACGCGGATACATAAAAATGGCATCCATGAGTTCATCTGACTCTGGGGAAGTCGATAAAGGGCCTTATTACCAAAATCCCAAAGTAACCTGACCTACCCCGCTATATAGACACACGTGTATATATAGACAATAATAGGTGGCATGTTAATGATATCGTCCATATAAAAAGCTTTTGTGTGTTTGCAGATGTTCCATTGTGAGGGTATGCACAGAGGGACCCTCTTACTTCAAAAGGTATTTCCAACATAGAACCTTTGGTAGGTCCATTAGTGAACACATTAATAGCAGCAACGGTAGCAGTAGCATCTAATACATTATGCACCTCTCAATGCACTGTGTGCCACTACTCAGCCCCAGTCCACCCACATGCAGTACAGCTATAGTGAGGAGTGTGGCTGGAGTATCTGTATATTGTATTTCTCTGTGTGTGTGTGTGTGTGTGTGTGTGTGTGTGTGTGTGTGTGTGTGTGTGTGTGTGTGTGTGTGTGTGTGTGTGTGTGTGTGTGTGTGTGTGTGTGTGTGTGTGTCAGTGGAGGCTCCGCAGAGGAGAAAGGGGAGGACCATGCTCCTCAGTGAATTTCATTTTTTTTATTGTGAAACATTAAAAACCTTCCTTTTCAGATAAAACTATACTAAATATATTCACGTCACCAAATAATTGATTAAAACACTGTTGTGCAATGAACGTCTACAGTAGCTTCAGCAGCACTATGTAGGATAGCACTATGTTGTAGACGGAGGACAGCTAGCTTCTGTCCTCCTCTGGGTACATTGACTTCTATACAAAACCAGGGAGGATCATGGTTCTTGCACAGTAATTATGACAACTTCCGGAGCACGTCTTCCAACCTATCAGAGCTCTTGCAGCATGAACTGACATGTTATCCACCCAATCAAAAGATCAGATAATGAATCTAGTACCGAAAGCATAAGCTACAGGTAACACTGCATAAAATGTGTTGAGTAGTTGACTCAGAGAGAAAGAAAATTCTTCCAAAATGAAGGAGAAGAAAGAGAGAGACACAGCTATATTTGGTTGTATTTATTTGTACTTTCACCTAGCTAGCAATGCAGCTAGCTAGTTTAGCCTACTCAAACACCCTGCTGAAACAGAGAGGGATGCTACAGTATATTATCTAGCTGGCTATGGCTATCCAACATGGTAGCTCATCAAAGTCAAAGTAAGCTTTTGGTTTTAGAAATATATTGCCAACGGGGCCCGCTGGTGTAACTGCTAAACCACTTTCTGACTGTACAATATACTGCATGATTATAGCGGGTTTACGCGTTAGTATTTATGTTGACTATGACTTGACAACAATGTAGGCCGTGTGTATCAAATCAAATCAAATTGTACAAATTCAGGTTAGTGGTCATGATATGAAGGTTTGGCTTGGTCAAAGACAGCTGATGTGTTGTGCATTGAAGTCCACAAGCGAAGGGAAGAGGTGAGAGGAGGAGAGTACGTAGATACTGTAGTTGCTAGAAGGAATTATCTATACAATGAGCAAAGTGATGAAGCTGTTTTTATGTGGTTGCTATGAAAGTGAACTGTGTTTGCATTCATTCCACCGATTCCTTCCACCGACATTTGAAACTGTTGGACTAATGATTACCTTGATTACTCAAAATGCTCTCAACCTGTGCACCTACGTTGTAAACTTTCATTCATAGGAGAGAGAGAGAGAGAGAGAGAGAGAGAGAGAGAGAGAGAGAGAGAGAGAGAGATTTATAAAATAGCTTCATAGAGCGAGTCAAAGTGGAAAGTATATAGAGTACTGGTAAGATAATGGTAAGATATTTATCCCTACATACTGAATAATGCTTTTAGCTTAAATGTACAGTATGATCTATCCCCTGTCCAAAAAAACTGTTCTTTGGAACTACATTCTTTGGAACTACTGTATCACTGTGTTCAATGTTTTATACACAGTGTATAAAATATTAGGAACAACTTCCGAAAATATTGAGTTTTGCCCTCAGAACAGCCTCAATTTGTCAGGGAATGGACTCTACAAGGTGTCAAACGTGTTCCACAGGGATGCTGGCCCATGTTGACTCCAATGCTTGACCCCAACTGTTGAGCTTGAAAAACCCAGCAGCGTTGGAGTTCTTGACACAAGCTGGTGCACCTGGAACCTACTACTATACCCTGTTCAAAGGCACTTCAATATTGTGTCTTGCCCATTCACTCTCTGAATGGCACACACACAATCCATGTCTCAATTGTCTAAAACAGTACCCCTAGGTGTACACACAATGCCTTTGGGTGTATGCCAAATAAAAATGTGATTCAAATTTTAAAATAATAATAATTCTTCCATTTTCAAAGAGTCCATTTATATTTTCTAACAGTATACATTTGGGTGAGGTTTTTTTCTCGCCTGAGTAGCCTCGTTTCATTGCCAAAAATCAAATGAAACCATCTAGTGTTTAGCAAAATAACAACACAATGTCAAATACAGGTAGCCTTGTCAAATAGTTAACATCCAATCACATTAACCGTTACTCTCTCGTGGGAATGCCACTAACAGTCCGTATGTAGCCAAACGTAGCTACTGTCCATTCCGTTTGCACGAAAATCAAATCAAATTTTATTGTTCACATACACATGGTTAGCAGATGTTAATGCGAGTGTAGCGAAATACTTGTGCTTCTAGTTCCGACAATACAGTAATATCTAACAAGTAATCTAACAAATTCACAACAACTACCTTATACACACAAATGTATAGGGATGAATAAGACTTTGTACATATAAAAATATGGATGAGCGATGGCCGTGCTGCATAGGCAAGGTGCAGTAGATGGTATAGAATAGAATACAGTATATACATATGAGATGAGTAGTGTAGGATATGTACACATTATTAAAGTGGCGTTATTTAAAGTGACAGGTGAAACCTTAATTAAGTCCATTTATCATCAGTAATTGCATGGACACTGACAGTTGTGAATCTGATGCAGCCGAAGAGCTACTGCGCCCTTACTCGGGAAAGCACCGAACAACAGACAAGGACGTTGAACCATCTCAGAGGTGCAAATATGATGAGAACAACATTGATTTGGGTTTAATCATATTGGGAGTAGTGCTTTTCCTCAGCCAGTGTGTTAGATGTGCAAAAATACTAGCTCACAACTCGATGAAACCATCACTCTTGCGCAGGCATTTAAAAACAAGACATGCCAATTTGAAAAATAAGCCACGGGAGGTTTTTTATGCGAGAATTAAGACGACTTTCGAGTAGCGCGACATGTATAAAAGCAACAGATACCATTAATAAGAAGGGGCTAGAAGCATCTTATATGGTGAGCTACCGAGTTTCACGACGCAAACATTGTTTCACGACACATCAGTGACATGGCAGGAGATGTTTGAAACAATTACTGCTTCGCATACAAGCCAGTGAATTCTATGCGTTACAGCTGGATGAGTCAACAGACGTGGCTGGCCTGGCACAGCTCCTGGTATATGTCTGTTACGTTTATGAGGGGTCAATTAAGGAAGACATCCTCTTCTGCAAACCACTGGAAACAGGACAACAGGAGAGGATATTTTTTAAGTACTGGACAGCTTTGTGACATCAAATGGACTTTGGTGGTGAAGATGTGTTGGTATCTGTACTGATGGCGCAAAAGCCAGCCATGACAGGGAGACATAGTGTTGTGGTAATGCGCGTGCAAGCAGTTGCTCCCGACGCCACTTGGGTACACTGCAGCATCCACCAAGAGGCTCTTGCTGCCAAGGGAATGCCTGACAGCTTGAAATATATTTTGGACAGTACAGTGAAAATGGTTAACTTAAAGATAGGCCCCCTTTGGAGGAATTGCGTGCCCATAGTAAACAGAAAAAAAATCTGTCCAAAATGGCTAATATATGCATATAATAATTATTATTGAATAGAAAACACTCTAAAGCTTCTAAAACCGTTCAAATTATGTCTGTATGTAAAGCAGAACACTCAGGGCAGCCAGCCATTCTCCCAAACTCTCTCTTGCCATCATGAAAGTTGGCCCAACTTTGACGTCATCGCCCCCACCCTTCCCAACCAGCTACGGATCTGGGAACAGTTCCTATCTCTTCAGCGCGATGTCTCCTTTCAGTGTGAGAATCGCGCGCTCCCTCGAGTTTTGGCGGGCTGAAACCTCCGGGTCACGCGAAAATACATGTACTTTCATGCGCGCGTTGGGTCCGGAGCTCTCTTTCTTCCAGGATTGACCAAACGATGTAGGTTTGTCTGTTCGAGCTAAGGATTGTTTTGCACGTTTAGAACATGCAAAAGTTTGATTCTGCACTTAGTTTGACCAGTTTAGTCGACATATAATATGTAATTTTGAAATTTTGGCTGCATTTCAACCGGAATTTGTCGCATTTGATAACCTAAAGACACAGACTTGAAAACCAAACGCAGTTTTTGGTAAGTATAACTCCTTCCACGTCTTCTGATCGAAGAACATCAAAGGTAAGGGAATATTTATGTGTTAATTATGGGTTTCTGTGGACTCCGAGATAGAGGAGACATAATGCTAATTTCTGAGCGCCGTCTCATATTATAGCCTAGTGAACGAATTCTGTAACGTTAAAAATAAATGTAACACAGCGGTTGCATTAAGAAGGAGGTATCTTTCTAACTATATGTAGAACATGTATATTTAGTCAAAGTTTCTGATGTGTATTTCTTGTTATCTGACGTTATCTGCCGGGGCTATCATCATTTCTCAGGACATTTGAGTAGCATTTGTTGAACATGGCGTCATTGTAAACAGAGATTTATGGATATAAATTGCATATTATTGAAAAAAACATAAATGTACTGTGTAACATGTCCTATTACTGTCATCTGATGAAGATTTTCAAAAGGTTAGTGAATTATTTTTCTTTTAATCATGCGGTTGTTGATTGCATATTTTGTTCAACGTGGCTATTCAAATTAGCTGTGTCTTTGGTGGTGGTTTGCATTAATATGTGCTATGTTTTCGCCGTAAAACATTTTAGAAATCTGACTTGCTGGCTAGATGAACAAGGTGTTTATCTTTCATTTGAGCTATTGGACTTGTTAATGTGTGGAGGTGAAATATTTCTAAGAATATTTTTGCGTTCCATACGCCACGTTCCAGCTGAACGTGGGAGGGGTCGTTCCCAAAAGGGAACCCTAACCCGTCAACAGGTTAGCAAGGCCCCTGAACTCTTGTGTATTTTCTGCACTATGCAATGATATGGGCAGCAACCATGTAACGCTTTTACAACATACAGAAGTGCGCTGGGGCAAAGTATTGACACGTTTTCTTTTTTAATTGAGAGACAAGTTTAAAGTTTCCTTTACTGATGATAATTTTCACTTGTCTGACCGAATTTCTCATATGACTGGCCTATTTGGTGATGTTTTTTCTCATCTGAATGGTCTGAATCTAGGATTACAGGGACTCTCCGCAACTATATTCAATGTGCGGGACAAAATTGAGCCTATAATTAAGAAGTTGGAGCTCTTCTCTGTCTGCATTAACAAGGACAACACACAGGTCTTTCCATCATTGTAAGATTTTTTGTGTGCGAATTAACTCAAGTTTACGGACGATGTCAAATGTGATATGGTGAAGCGCCTGAGTGAGTTGGGTGCGCAATTACGCAGGTACTTTCCCGAAACGGATGACACAAACAACTGTGTGGATTCGTTATCCCTTTCATGCCCTGCCTCCAGTCCACATACTGATATCTGAACAAGAGAGCCTCATCGAAATTGCAACAAGCAGTTCTGTGAAAATGTAATTTAATCAGAAGCCACTGAAGTTTCCTGCCTTGGCAAAAAAAAAGTTTTTTCCCTCCATCTTAGTTATATTCATCCTACTTAAGACACTCCCTCTCTCCAATCCTTACAGTTTATGGCTCTACAGGAAGTTAATAAAGAGGGTAACAGGATACCAAACCTTTATTACTCCTTTAAGAAAATCTGTCCTCACCTCCTGACCTCAACCTCTCCTTCATCTAATCCACAGATGTCCATCTGTCTCCCCTGTTTCACACGTTGCTCTCCTCTCGTCCAACACATTCCACAGCTATCGGTCTTTCAACAAGGCCATTTCTAAGTGACCCCAAACTTTTGAACGGTAGTGTACATTACCTATGACCTGACCTTTAGGTCTAAAATCACCACTCACATTCCTGAGCAAACAAAATCCAACGCTAACAACTACTAGTCCCCGCCACCCCATCCCTGGGGCTTGTGACTCTGTGTCTGTGGTTCACAGTCCAATACATCACTCAATTACACTCAGCCTGATAATGTAATAGAGAAGGGGAACTGAAATATCTGCTTATTGTTCTGCCTGTTTACACTAACAGCCTCATAACACAAGAGCAACCATCAGATGATGTTGACGCCTCTGTGACCTGCCAGTTGTTTCTCACACAGAGGGTCAAGTCCTGAAACCTCTGTACGATGGTACAGTATATTAGCCTGACCTGATTGACCTTTGTGAGTGCACCTCAGCATGTGCGCAAGCACACACACTGCTAAATATGTGTATGCGACCAATAACATTTGATTTGGCACAGACACACAGACACACAGAACCGGAGGTCTGAGTAACCCAAAGGCGCCAGACTACAGTGTCCTCCTCCATCCGTTTCTGTTTAATAAGGATGGAGACATATTCTCCATCCCCCTCCACTCATCCCTCTATCCCTTCATCCCCCTTTCCCCCTCCACTCGCTGTCCTCTATCCTCTAATGACATGACAAACAACCAAACAACAACAGCACAGGAAGGGAGAGAGTAGAGACATGGACATGGAGGATATTAAACCATTTCTGCCTTTTTAATGACAGGCACGGTAAAAGGTGGCACGGTAAAAGGTGGCACGGTAAAAGGTGGCACGGTGAAAGGTGGCACGGTAAAAGGTGGCACTGTAAAAGGTGGCATGGTAAAAGGTGGCACGGTAAAGGTGGCATGGTAAAAGGTGGCAAAAGACAAGGCATGGAATTATACTTCATACAGCATGATGCCTACAGGTGTATATATATATATATGACTATATATAAGCTGGTTGAGAGAATGCCAAGAGTGTGCAAGGCTGTCATCATGGCAAAGGGTGGCTAATTGATCATTTGTTCATTTGTTTAACACTTTTTTTGGTTACTACATGATTCCACATGTGTTATTTCATAGTTTTGATGTCTTCACTATTATTCTACAATGTACAAAATAGTCAAAATAAAGAAAAACCCCTTGAATGAGTATGTGTTCTACATTTCTTTGACCGGTACTGTATATACGTATATATGAACAGCCTAGTGGGGCGACAGGGTAGCCTAGTGGTTAGAGTGTTGGACTAGTAACTGAAAAGTTGCAAGTTCAAAACCCCGAACTGACAAGGTACAAATCTGTCCCTGAACAGGCAGCTAACCCACTGTTCCTAGGCCGTCATTGAAAATAAGAATTTGTTCTTAACTGACTTGCCTAGTCAAATAAAGGTAAAATGAAACACAAAGAGTGGTGAAATGTAACTGTCATTTTTGCGGTGTGAAATAAACTCTGTTGACTCGAGACAAAGAGCCTTGTTGCCAACGCTGTTTCCATGACAAACACAACGTGTGGGTTCAACCTTTTCAACAGAATATCATTCTGCTGTCATCTTTGATCTGCTGTCATCTTTGATGAAGAGAACCCCCCTCCCTCTCCTCACCTATCCCCAAGTGCCATCTTGCTTTTCCGTTGTTACACATCATGATGATGGTCATTAGAAACTATTATCATGGATGTGAAACAAATATCCACACCACCACTTTTTCCCGTAAGTGTTTTGTTCTAACCAATGAAACATGGCAACGAGAGAGGGACTGCAAGTAGGACATACTATGCCTGAACTGGATGGCACAGACCAGTCTCTCATTTGGACAATTCAGAATGGAGAGAAGCAGTGAGACAAATGTTTTCTGTGGCAAGCTGAATTGCAGACAGGGGAGAAGCCAGCCATAGAAATAGAATGCCTAGGAGGAGCTGGTGAGCAGCAACATGTGAAGACACATTTTCTCGTGCGCCGATCCAGGGCGAACAATTTACTATTAATTCTTGACCAACACCTCCCCCACCGTGTTCATTTTGTAACATTTAATCTGGAATCGAAACCCAAATTACTAATCAACTAGTCAAGTAGACCAAATAGGGAATTCATATCTTGATTAGAGATGTGCCTCCACCATGCTGCCAAAAAAAGCACATTTTTTGTCCATTAAAATAACGTCAAATTGGTCAGAAATACAGTGTAGACATTGTTAATGTTGCAAATGACTATTGTAGCTGGAAACGGATGCTTTTGATGGAATATCTACATTATCAGCAACCATCACTCCTGTGTTCCAATGGCACGTTGTGTTAGCTAATCCAAGTTGATCATTTTAAAAGGCTAATTGATCATTAGAAAACCCTGTTGCAATTATGTTATAGCACAGCTGAAAACTGTTGACCTGATTAAAGAAGCAATTCAACTGGCCTTCTTTAGACATGTTACATACAAGTTTATACTCCCAAAGGACCATGTGTATTATTATTTACTATGTGACTGGTTGGTGTGGTGGAATTGTTGTAATCAAAAGGAGAGACTTTTAGATTTCTTCAAAACAATCAAACTGGAGGTGATCACTGAGAACTCAACGAGCTGGTTTGAGCCACAGCATTTTTGAGCAAAGTCCATCCTCCTTCAGTCTACATGACAAACAACAGATGTATGGAATGGGTCACAAGGTTAAGATTTGTATGAAAGATACTTAGAATTCACAGCAAACAGTATCTGCTGTAAAATCAGTTCTCATTGTGTAGACTCTAATTTTTGGCCCTGAAGTCATCTCTCCCTGGTATCTTACATAACAGAAACATTACTTTTTTTATTTAACCAGGCAAGTCAGTTCAGAACAAATTCTTATTTACAACAATGACCTAGGAACAGTTAACTGCCTTGTTCAGGGATAGAACAACATATTTTTTTATGTCAGTTTGGGGATTTGATCTAGCAACCTTTTGGTTACTGGCCCAACACACTAACCACTAGGCTACCTGCCACCCCGTTAACTCATGCTCTGGAATGCGGTATCACCCAATGACATCGTACATTTTCCAGAGGCCCATCCTCAGTAGAACACACACAGATGAGTGGTCTAACAAGCCCTTATTCTGTTGCATAAAACAACCATTTGATGGAATTACAGCATTATAACGTAATCTTGCAATTTTGCTCTCATATTGGTCTGCCCTGGTGCTTGGTGGCGGATGGCACGGGTTTGAAGGTTGTATAGCCGAGCGAACACTGCAGGACGGGTATTAAATGCCAAGCGTTTGTCAATTTTCGATATTCTGACTTGTTAGGATGTTCAACAGAGGGTTACATTTATACAAATGTTGAATTTTACTGGGTTTGTTTTCCTATTTACTTATTTAATTAAATGATTTTAAAGTATATGTGTGTATCTATATATGTGTATATGTATATATATATATATATATATATATATATATTTTTTTTTTTTTTTTTAAGTCATCCTAAGTGGATGGGGTTGGTCATATACCCATTCCTCCTTTTTTATATATTGTTTTACTATCCTTCAAATATGCATATTGCATAAGATACCTTAGATAACTGTGGTGGTTCCCTTCAAAATCCCTTCCCTAGGTGTAAACTTGATTATGTTCACCCTGGATAGAGCTCTACTGATGTTCAGTTTTACATGGTTGCATGTTGCTCTAGTCTAGGAGAGCTAGATGCAGCCTTCCAACAGGGGGAATGCCAGCATAGGGGTCCAAGGTTTTCTGTTGTTTTTAGCTGGTTTTTTATTTATTTTTAAATTCTTTATATTTTATTACTCTGACCTTTCAGTACACTGGCCATGTGATCATACTAACATCAATTTCTGATTTACTATGACTATGCCTAATTCACATACTCTAGGCTCCACATGCTTTATCAGGTGGAACTTAAAAGGAATTAACCAGGTGATCAAGCGTAGCCGAGTGTATGCTCATCTTAAGTCCTTACGTCCGGACATTGTTTTTCTCCAAGAGGCCCATCTCTGGTCCAGTGACCATGATGAACTAGCGAGAGGATGGGTCGACCAGATATTTCACTCTAACCTTGGTGCGAAGGCCAAGAGGGGCAGCCATCCTTATCAGAAAAGGCACCCCGTTTGTCCCCGCCATAGTCATTTCAGATACTAATGGAAGATATATTATAGTGATGGGGAAATTGTTTAGCACACAGGTTATTCTGGCTTACCTCTATGGTCCTAATTGGGATGACACTCAATTTTTCTCTGACCTCATCACAACACTTCCTGACCTTAACTCTCATCATTTGATATCGGGCGGAGATTTCAATTGTGTATTGCATCCAAGTCCATACAGATCCAGACCGAAACCCAACAATGTAATTTCAAATTCAGGCGCAGTAGTCAACTCATTTCTAGAATCCTATAATTTGTCTGATCCATGGAGGAGGAGCAATCCCACTGCTAAACAGTACTCAATTTTTTCTCCAGTCCACAGCACATACTCTAGGATTTACTTTTTCCTGCCGGACAATAGAATTCTTCCTTTTGCAACTAATTGCCAATATAATAGCATCGTTATCTCAGACCATAGCCCTGTCCAGCTAGATGTCCGCTTTCTGGACAGTACTGTGTCACAACTAACGTGGTGACTTGACCCATTACTACTATCCTGTAGTGCCTTTAAAAAATACATATCAACTCACATTTATGTCTTTTTACAGATCGACTGCACCCCTGACATGTCTCACTCTACTGTTTGGGAGTCATTAAAAGAATATCTAAGAGGCCAAATCATTTAATACACAGCGTATGACAACAAACAGCGCACCACATGCCTACCTCATCTCATTCTACATGTGGACAACAGATATGCCTCTCCTCCAACTCCTGAACTCTACAAAGAGAGACTGTTACACCAATCGGAATTTGACAATCTTTCCACCAAACAAACGGAGCAGCTTCTGTTTAAGTTGAGGCAAAAATTCTATGAACACAGAGAAAGCTGGCAAGTTGTTATCTCACCAGCTTTGACAATCCGCTGCTAGCAGCACCATACCTGAAATCTGTGTTGCAGCTGATTTAACTTCTACCAATCCCAAAGAAATCAACAATCAGTTTAAACAATTCTACTCTGCTCTTTACTCATCAGAGGCTCTTCCTGACACATCTCGTATGCATGTATTTCTAGACAATCTGGACATCCCCTGTCTCAATTCAGATGAACAAACCAACATGGTTGCCTCAATAAGTCATGATGAAGCTACTCTGGCAATCCACTCCACGCAGAGCAGTAAAACCCATAGGCCTGATGGCTTCCCTATTGAATTTTATAAAACATTCTCCTCTAAATTATCCCCTATCCTCAGCTCAATGTACAATGAAATCCTTTCTAGTAAGAAACTCCCACAGATACTTACCCAGGTGACTATTTCGGTTTTGCTTAAAAAAAAAATCCCCTAGACTGTGGCTCATACCGCCCTATAAGCCTTTTGTGCTGCGATTATAAAATTCTCACTAAAGGTCCTCTCGCGCCGTCTAGAGAGAGTGATGCCTAATATAATTAACTCGGACCAAACAGGATGCATCTCAGGTAGGCAATCTTTCCATAATATGCGGCAGCTATTTAATGTTCTTTATTCTGCCCACTCAACTCTACAGCCAGAGGTTGTCCTCTCTCTTTATGTTGAAAAGGCCTTCGACCAGGTTGAGTGAGAATATCTATTTACATAAGTAGAGAAATTTGGGTTTGGCCCGTCATTCCTTTCCTGGATTAAGATTTTGTACTCGTCCCCAGTGGCTTCTGTTCGCACCGACAATGTTACGTCCAGCTACTTCCCTCTCCACAGGGGGACCAGGCAGGGTTGCTGTTTGTCCCCTTTCCTATTTGTTATGGCTATTGAGCCTCTTGCTATCGCCCTGTGGGCGGAGGAAATGATTAAGGGAATATTAAGGGGCGACATAACTTTCAAGGTGTTTTTATATGCAGACAAATCTTCTTTTATACATCTCTAACCCTGTGGAGTCTATACCCTATCTCTTGGACAAGCTACAATATTTTGGGACATTCTCTGGTTAGAAGTTAAACCTAATAAAAAAAGTGTGCTACTCCCCATTAATCAGTTCAGAAGGAATTGGGTGTGCCAATTTCCCATTTAAGGTGGAGCATCAGGTCTTTACTTATTTGGGTGTAGAGGTCACACGATCATTTGAAGTTCTGTTTAAACATAACTTCAAAACACTTCTGGAACGCACTAAGCAGGATTTCACAAGGTGGTCATCTCTTCCCATTTCATTAGTAGGTCGCATTAATTCTGTTAAGATGACTGTACTACCTAGGTTTTTGTACATATTCCAAACGATTCCCATTTTGTTTTTTGCCAAAGTCGATGTTCAAACAGCTGGACAGCTACATTTACAACTTCATTTGGAATAAGTCAAATCCACAAATGAGAAAGGTATATCTAGAGAGACCTAAGCCCGCAGCAAGTATATCAGCAAATATATCTAAATGTGTTTATTAGGTTTCTACATTTGAAAACAAGGATGGCCCAACTTGGGCCATCATGGAGTTTACAGTCAAGCCTTCCATCTTCTCCGATCTCGCTCCTGTGCTCCCCAATGCCTATGAAACTCGGCACCCATATTTTGAACCCCATTGTTAAGAACTCCCTTAAAACCTCGTCCCAATTCTAAAATCACTTTAGCCTTAAACAAGCAGGCTGCTTCTCTCCGTTAACATCTAATCATCTCTTCTCAGCGTCACAGATTCTGGCATAGGAACGGTCCGGTGTTTTTTTGTGAGCTATTTGCTGATAACACATTCGTCTCATTCGATACTCTTGAGTGTTGACCATAATATTCCCAATACCCACTTTTTTAGATACCTGCAAACTCACAACTTGGCCAAAAAACCTTTCCCTTCATTTCCACTCAAGCCTCCTAAGTGTCCAGTCGAGAGGTGCTTAGATTTTAACCCTTATCTGAAAGGCACAATCTCCAGACTATACGACATAATACAGAAAATTAATCCGCCTTCCTTTGCGAATACAAAATCTGCATGGGAGCAAGACATAGGTGGCGAGCTACCTGAGGACATATGGCAACAAAGTATTGAGCGTATCCACACATCATCCTTTTGCATAAGGCGTGGGCTTATTCACCTTAAGGTTTTGCACCGTCTCCATTACTCGAATGACAGATTGGGTATATTTTTTCCAAAGGTTGACCACAAGTGTTTTAGATGCCACCAGAGTCCAGCAACTGTGGGACACATGTTTTGGTCATGCCAATCTTTGAGTGGCCTCTGGGACCCCATTTTTTTAGGCATTCTCACATATGTGTAATACAACTGCTAGCCCCAACCTGGTCACTGGCATTTTTGGGATACTTCACCTAGACCAGAATGCTCCCACGCATCAGGCAAATGCGGAAGCTGCTAGCTCACCGCCTTGTCCTCTTTCACTGGAAGTCTGAAAGTTCTACTTAACCTGGTCCCCATTAATACAACACTTGTACTTAGTGTAACTTGCATAGTTTGGTAAGCAGTCATGTCTGTTCTAGTGGCCATTAGTGCTGATAATAATGTTTATATTACTTTTTTCTTGTAGAGATACCTCAGCCGACCACAACATTGAATAGAAATTTCTGTTCTAGAATTGATATTGCTATGTGGGGAGCAGACGTCTTCATTAAATGTGATAGTAAAATGAGCCTGGTGGTGTCTGTTAACCTAACAACAGGCTCTCTAGGCCCAGCAGGTGGGTTGTGTTTTGTCCGCAGGCTAGGGGCAGCCCTCCAACTGGACATACACACACACGCCACATCAGTCAGGCTAACTAACAAACCTTTCAGCTTCATGAAGAGACATAATGGATGCTGCGAGTAAGTCTTTTGAACGGCAATCCATTGGGAAACATTCACATACAGATGACAATGCCACCGTCGAAAAGAAAACTAAAAACAATTCACACAAAGAACCATAACTCCTTTTACTATCGCAAACTAACATAGACAAGGGCAACAACAATTCAGTCTCCGTTCTGACTCATTCTGAGCAGGCACCAGTTGACCGCCTTCGGCTCGGCCAGCTATCGTCATGGGGTCCTTCGTCTTTTATACAGATATCAGAGGAAGTTAGTTGGTTCTTGTTGTGCCAAAGCATCTTGAGCCATGCAGATGAGACATGCTGAGCGGATACTTTACAAGGAGTGTACGCATCTCCATTAAATTGCAGATGCAGGGCACAAAAAAATAAGTATTGAAAGAAAGACAGAATCCTGCACACCATTGCTCAATAAAACTCTGGGAGCATTCAACAGTGTGTGGGTATATATTTTTTTCCTTTCCGGACCCCAAGCAGACCCATTACCAGATTGACGACAAACACCAGGCCTGCTCTTTGCTGCTATGACACTTACTGGGACCCCAGGGGATGCTCGGCAGGCAGATAAAAGTATTAGGGATGCCGCCACAACACAATTAAGTCATTAAATCATTCCTTTACTAGGAATAGGCTAACTGCCTTAGACTGGCATTTGTCTTAATCTCTAATGTCTTTGTCAGGACAACAGTAAGATGATAAGCCATACCCAAAGTTTCTCCCTGCCTGTACCAGGGAAATTCCACTATATTGCAGTGCTTGAGGGCCAAGCCCTGTTGGTTGTTCTGGAGTGGGTGGACTTTGCCCCTTTACAACTAATAATAATAATTTATTCAACATCTATAGCGCTTTTCAAAGAATCTCATAGAGTTTGAAAAAGCAAAAACAAAAAATGATCAAATAATGAATTATTAATATGACCAAATGTATGAGCCTGTGCGCCAGCAGTGGCATCACCCAAGTGGGTACTGCACAAATGGTACATCTGGAGGAATAGTAGTAAGCTATCTACAAAGCCCAGGGCACAGAGAGGATGTTAGGGAAAGCAAGGTGTGCTGCTGAAGCTACGGACCTGTCTGTCTCTGACTCCCTAGCTGTGACTGAGCTGCTCCCTCCTCAAGACCATTGATATGTCCTCGGCTGACCATCCAATATGCAAGCTGCGCAACAACCCTGATCATAACCATGACTTCGGAACTTTCTTGACACTGTATCGTATTTATTGATTATTTACTTTTATAAAACTTCCTGATATATATGCAATTCAGCTTTTAGCTGCCATGTTCACTGAACAAAAATGTAAATGCCACATGCTATAATTTCAAATCAGTCAATTGAAATAAATTCATTAGGCCTTAATCTACGGATTTAACATGACTGGGAATACAGATATGCATCTGTTGGTCACCACTATTTGCCTCATGCATCACTTATATTTCCCTCACTAACTTTAAACATCAGCTATCTGAGCAGCTAACCGATCGCTGCAGCTGTACATAGCCCATCTGTAAATAGCCCACCCAATCTACCTACCCCATCCCCATATTGTTTTTGTTTACTTTTCTGCTCTTTTGCACACCAGTATTTCTACTTGCACATCATCATCTGCTCATCTATCACTCCAGTGTTAATTTGCTCAATTGTAATTACTTTGCTACTATGGCCTATTTATTGCCTTCCCTCCTCACGCCATTTCCACACACTGTATATAGACTTTCTTTTTTTCTATTGTGTTATTGACTGTACGCTTGTTTATTCCATGTGTAACTCTGTGTTGTTGTTTGTGTCGCACTGCTTTGCTTTATCTTGGCCAGGTTGCAGTTGTAAATGAGAACTTGTTCTCAACTAGCTTACCTAGTTAAATAAAGGTGAAATAAAAATAAAAAATAAAAAAACCATCTCATTCACATAGAGTTTATTAGGCTGATGACTGTGGCATGTGGAATATTGTCCCAATCCTTTTGAAGTTCCTGGATATTTTGGCGGGAACTGGCCAATATCCAGGAACACAACATACTGTCGTTGTAATGATGGGGCGGTGAGTCGAATGCAGGTGCAACATTTTACTAAAACAACAAAACCAAGAACACGACACTAACATAAGGCAGAAGGCAGATCCACAAAAACAATACCAACTGGTGAATGAACATGGGAGAATGACATATAAAGGGGAGGAGATGATGAAGGTAATGGAGTCCAGGTGTGAATCATAATGATTAACAGGTGCTCATAATGATGAGTGCCAGGTGTGTGTAATGATGAATCCCAGGACCGGGGGTTAGTACTCTGGCGACGTCGTACGCCAGAGGGGAGGAGCAGGAGCAGACATGACAGTCATACACGTAGATCCACAGCATCCCAAACATGCTCAATGAGTGACATGTCTGGTGAGTATGCAGGCCATGAAGGAACTTTGACATTTTCAGCTTCCTGGAATTGTGTACAGATCCTTGTGACATGAGGCTGTGCATTATCATGCTGAAACATGAGGTGATGGTGGCGGATGAATGGCACGACAATGGGCCTCAGGATCTCGTCACGGTATCTCTGTGCATTAAAATTACCATCAATAAAACACAATTGTGTTCGTTGTCCATAGTTTATGCTTTCCCATAACCACACCGCCACAATGGGACACTCTGTTCACAACGTTGACATCAGCAAACCACTCACCCACACGATGCCATACATGCAGTCTGCCATATGCCCGGTACAGTTGAAACTGGGATGCATCCATGAAGATCACACTTTTCCAGCATGCCAGTGGCCATCGAAGGTGAGCATTTGCACACTGAAATCGGTTACGGCGCCGAACTGCAGTCAAGTAAAGTAACTGTTGAGGACGACGAGCATGCAGATGAGTTTCCCTGAGACGGTTTCTAAAAGTGTTTGCAGAAATTCTTCGGTTTTACCAGTGGAGGCTCCTCGGAGGAGCACCATCCTCCTCAGTGAATTTCATAAAAATTATAATTTTGAAACATTTTAAATGTTATCCTTTTTAGATAAAACTATACAAAACTGTACAAAATCACTCAATAGTTGATTAAAACACACTGTTTCGCGATGATGGTCTACAGTAACTTCAACAGCACTCTGTAGGGTAGCACCATGGGGTAGCCGGAGGACAACTAGTTACCGTCCTCCAACTGGGTACATTGACTTCAATACAAAACCTTGCAGGCTCATGGTTCTCACCACCTTCCATAGACTTACACAGTAATTATGACAACTTCTTGAGGACATCCTCCAACCTATCAGAGCTCATACAGCATGAACTGACATGCCAATCAAAGGATCAGAGAATGAATATAAACTCAGCAAAAAAATAAATCTACCTTTTTCAGGACCCTGTCTTTCAAAGATAATTCATAAAAATCCAAATAACTTCACAGATCTTCATTGTAATGGGTTTAAACATTGTTTCCCATGCTTGTTCAATGAACCATAAACAATGAATGAACATGCACCTGTGGAACAGACGTTAAGACACTAACAGCTTACAGATGGTAGGCAATTAAGGTCACAGTTATAAAAACTTAGGACACTAAAAGGCCTTTCTACTGACTCTGAAAAACATCAACAGAAAGATGCCCGGGGTCCCTGCTCATCTGCATGAACATGCTGCAAGGAGGCATGAGGACTGCAGATGTGGCCAGGGCAATAAATTACAATGTCCGTACTGTGAGACGCCAAAGGCAGCACTACATGGTGACAGGACGGACAGCTGATCGTCCTCGCAGTGGCAGACTACGTGTAACACCTGCACAGGATCGATACATCCGAACATCACACCTGCGGGACAGGTACAGGATGGCACCAACAACTGCCCGAGTTACACCAGGAACGCACAATCCCTCCATCAGTACTCAGACTGTCTGCAATAGGCTGAGAGAGGCTGGACTGAGGGCTTGTAGGCCTGTTGTAAGGCAGGTCCTCACCAGACATCACCGGCAACAACGTCGCCTATGGGCACAAACCCACCGTCGCTGGACCAGACAACACTGGCAAGAAGTGCCCTTCACTGACGAGTCGCGGTTTTGTCTCACCGGGGGCGGTAGTCGGATTCACGTTTATCGTCGAAGGGATGAACGTTACACCGAGGCCTGTACTCTGGAGTGGGATCGATTTGGAGGTGGAGGGTCCGTCATGGTCTGGGGCGGTGTGTCACAGCATCATAGGACTGAGCTTGTTGTCATTGCAGGCTATCTCAATGCTGTGCGTTACTGGGAAGACATCCTCCTCCCTCATGTGATACTTTTCCTGCAGGCTCATCCTGACATGACCCTCCAGCAAGACAATGCCACCAGCCATACTGCTCGTTCTGTGCGTGATTTCCTGTAAGACAGGAATGTCAGTGTTCTGTCATGACCAGCGAAGAGCCCAGATCTCAATCCCATTGAGCACGTCTGGGACCTGTTGGATCGGAGGGTGAGGGCTAGGGCCATTCCCCCCAGAAATGTCTGGGAACTTGCAGGTGCCTTGGTGGAAGAGTGGGGTAATGTCTCACAGCAAGAACTGGCAAATCTGGTGCAGTCCATGAGGAGACGCACTACAGTACGATACTGACTGTTACTTTTGATTTTGACCCCCACTTTGTTCAGGGACACAATATTCCATTTATGTTAGTCACATGTCTGTGGAAATTGTTCAGTTTACGTCTCAGTTGTTGAATCTTGTTATGCTCATACAAATATTTACACATGTTAAGTTTGTTGAAAATAAACGCAGTTGACAGTGAGAGGACGTTTCTTTTTTTGCTGAGTTTAGTACTAAAAGTACAAGCTAGAGCTAGCTATTAATGCAGTACGTAAAATGTGTTCAGTGGTAGACTCAAAGAGAGCAAATTGGCTTAAGGACAACAAAGTCAAGGTATTGGAGTGGCCATCACAAAGCCCTGACCTCAATCCTATAGAAAATTTGTGGGCAGAACTGAAAAAGCGTGTGCGAGCAAGGAGGCCTACAAAACTGACTCAGTTACACCATCAGGAGGAATGGGCCAACATTCACCCAACTTATTGTGGGAAGTTTGTGGAAAGCTACCCGAAATGTTTGACCCAAGTTAAACTATTTAAAGGCAATGCTACCAAATACTAATTGAGTGTATGTAAACTTCTGACCCACTGGGAATGTGATGAAAGAAATAAAAGCTGAAATACATGATTCCATATATATATATATATATATGTATAGTGTGTAGTTAGGAATCCAATCCATACAATATTTTACAAATTTGTTGTGCTTAAGATCCCGGACTGCATCTTTAAGTGTTCTATTGTATCCCTGGTATTTGCTTAGTCAATTAGTCTCACTGAACAGAGAATGGACACATCTGCTTTGCCAGGTTTGAAGTCGTCTAGATAGTCACTGACAGCAAGTAAATACATAAACATCAGTGGTCCTTAAAGTTTGGAGTTAAATACACTTAGTTTATAGTCCTGAATATCTAGAGGCTAGAACCACTTATACTGACAAAAATATATATACTTATTTGTGACTTTTAAATAACAGCCAATTACAAAGACTGAGGGAGATATTAGACTACCAAGAGCACTTAACTTTTTAGCGACTGGTGTAGAATTGAACATGACTTAACAAGGAGCTTGTCATACTCAATCATGCAGCAGGGAGGATAACCATCATCATTCTTGCTCTCTCTCTCTCTCGTTCTTTCACTCTCTCTATTTCTAGCTATCTGTGTCTATCTTTTTGTTCTGTCTATCTCTGTCTGCCTGTACGTCTGACTCTCTCTTCTTCTCACTCCCCTGTCCTTCTTGCGCTCTCTCTTCTTCGCTCTCCCTCCCTATGCACGAGTCTAGGCTAGTGGCCAATCTTCAAAAATAACTTTAGTTTTTGAGATACCCCTACCAGAAGTATAATTAAACAACCATGTTTTTTTTACCTCTGTTATGGCTCAAAATTTATGAAATGGATGGTTGTGTAACGATATTTCACTGAAAAAGTGGTTAAATTGATCGATATTGTGACACACACCCTAAACTAAAACAGTGCAGAATAATACCTGACTAGAGATGGAATCAGCTGCATGAACTCATGTAACCCAGAAATGCAAGCTCTGATATTGCTACCATTTGGAATACAAGCAGTCAGTTGCATGCCCCTACACCACACACAAACAGCATTAGAATATCTTAATGCATCATGGAAATATAAACAGAGAGATACAATAGGTGGAAATATCAACTATGAATATTTATGATGAATGTAGGTGTCACGTCTATTCCCACTCCCCCTCTCCGGGAGCTCGACGGCGCCAATCTACTAACCACCGGTCCTGGCAACCCCTCATTAAGCACACCTGCGGCCCATTATGAGGCACACCTGGACTCCATCCATACCCTGATTACTCCCCCTTTATCTAGAACTCCCTAACATAACTCTTCAGGTAGTATTGGTTATGTTTCCTTGTCAGACGGTTCTCTTGTTTTGTATCGGTCTGCTTTCAGTATTATTAAACTCACTAACTGCACCTGCTTCCTGACTCCCTGTCAACTTTGCAGTAGGCTTGACTTTTTGATAGCTGATTAATAGACAACTTTCCAAGCCAAATTTGCTCTCATTCAGTGCTGTATAGTTCTGTCTGACAAAAATACATTCAGTTAAACAAAAACAATGTTTTTTGACGTTGTGGCTATTGTAATCTAATTGGCTCTAAGGAAAACAAGTGGGCTCAGACACTGAAAACTGTATTTTTATCAGTCAAACATTCCTCTGTAGATTTTTATTTCTTCACCCCCTACTCATGCAATTATCATAGGGGGCTCCCCTGGATTTCAATCCAAATCAAATATGGCTGCCACAATACCATTAAATGGTGGTTTAATCACCTGTATATTAACATGTTTTTTGTGTGTGCAATTTAACTAGGTTTGAAATTCAATATGCCTGCCATAATTACACTCACACCATTGCCTGGAAATAGAAAAGGCGGCAGACTGCTTGGCATGGCACCACCTTGTACTCCAAGTCACAAGCCTCTTTGAAGATCAATGAGGCATCTCAGAGGCTCCGACAAAATGAAAGAGAATCCAACACCCTCTCCCTAGCTCTACAACTTGCCCCCACTGTGGTATAACTTGTACCACCAGGATTGGGTTCTTCAGTCACCTTATCATTTAGATGTGAGCTTTGACTCATGGCTAGTCCAATATGGCTACCTGAATCCAACATGATCTTCTGCTGGCTCACTGAATTTGTGATGCACATTGGTATGTTCCGGTGTACTCTTATGCTGTTCAGGTTGAGCTGGCACATTGCTTCTTCCAGACAATCATGTCCACCATCCTGGCTGTCTGCCCTGGAGTTGCCGTATATGTCAACTTGGTGACATTATGGTGTATGTAAGAAGCGACGCTGGAGTAGAGAAGCAGGTACGGGGAGTAAACATTTAATAAGGAACAGACATGGAACAAGGCAGGAACAGCATCAGCACATGGGTAACACAATGGCATACGACAATTAATCGTGAAGCAGGGACCAGAGCACGGGAACAGACAGATATAGGGGAGGTAATGACACAAGTGATAGAGTCCAGGTGAGTCCAACAATTGTTGATGCGCGTGACGGGGGAAGGCAGGTGTGCGTAATGATGGTGATAGGAGTGCGTGATGCTGGGCAGCCTGGTACCTTCGAGTGCCAGGGAGGGGGAGTGGGAGCAGGCGTGACAGTGTATGTGGAGGATGTAACCACATATGATGACACGCGCATATGGCAGGTGTTCACTACAATGAACCAACACAACCTGAAACTCAGTGGGCCTTCACATGTCATAGGAATTGCAGCTCTCCAATGGGAATGCCATCCTGAATCTCCCAGTCTGTCCTGAGGGGTATACTACGATTGAAGCTAGATCTGCTCAGGGTTTTCAAAAGCTAACCAGCTTCAGTTAGCTTCTCATTACAGCTCAGGCTTCATCCGTACTACGACAGTGGATATTGTTGCAGCTAACTCTAGAAGGCTTGTAACTGCGTGTGCGTGCACCTTTACTCCACACACAGAGATACATACAAAGCTCTACCCCCCCCCCCCTCCATCTGGTAAATCTGACCATCCTCCTCCTGATTCCTGCTTACAAACTAAAGCAGGAAGTATCAGTGACTCGCTCAATACAGATGTGGTCAGATGATGTGGATTCATCCAATGGCATTGAGGAGTATACCACCTCAGTCATCGGCTTCATCAATAAGTGCATCGACGACGTCGTCCCCACAGGTACCGTACGTACAGCTGAAGTCAGAAGTTTACATACACTTAGGTTGGAGTCATTAAAACACATTTTTCAACCACTCCACAAAATTCTTGTTAACAAACTATAGTTTTGGCAAGTCGGTTAGGAGATCTACTTTGTGCATGACACAAGTACTTTTTCCAACAATTGTTTACAGACAGATTATTTCACTTATAATTCACTGTATCACAATTCCAGTGGGTCAGAAGTTTACATACAGTAAGTTGACTGTGCCTTTAATCAGCTTGGAAAATTCCAGAAAATGATGTCATGGCTTTAGAAGCGTCTGATAGGCTAATTGACATCATTTGAGTAAATTGGAGGTGTACCTGTGGATGTATTTCAAGGCCTACCTTCAAACTCAGTGCCTCTTAGCTTGACATCATGGGAAAATCAAAAGAAATCAGCCAAGTCCTCAGAAAAAAATTGTAGAACTCCACAAGTCTGGTTCATCCTTGGGAGCAATTTCCAAACTCCTGAAGGTACCACGTTCATCTGTACAAACAATAGTACGCAAGTATACACACCATGAGATCACGCAGCCGTCATACCACTCAGGAAGGAGACATGTTCTGTCTCCTAGAGATGAACATACTTTGGTGTGAAAAGTGCAAATCAATCCCAGAACAACAGCAAAGGACCTTGTGAAGATGCTGGAGGAAACAGGTACAAAAGTGTCTATATCCACAATAAAACAAGTCCTATATCGACATAACCTGAAAGGCCGCTCCGCAAGGAAGAAGCCACTGCTCCAAAACAGTCATAAAAAAGCCAGACTACGGTTTGTAACTGCACATGGGGACAATGATTGTACTTTTTGGAGAAATGTCCTCTGGTCTGATGAAACAAAAATATAAGACCATCATTATGTTTGGAGGAAAAGGGGGAGGCTTGCAAGCCGAAGAACCCCATCCCAGTCATCAAGCATGGGGATGGCAGCATCATGTTGTGGGTGTGCTTTGCTGCAGGAGGGGCTGGTGCACTTCACACTGGCAGCATGAGGGAGGAAAATTATGTGGATATATTGAAGCAACCTCTCAAGACATCAGTCAGGAAGTTAACGCTTGGTCGCAAATGGATTAAATGTCAGGAATTGTGAAAAACTGAGTTTAAATGTATTTAGCTAGATTGTATGTAAACTTCCCACTTCAACTGTACATATCCTAACCAGAAGCCATGGATTACAGGCAACATCCACATCAAACGAAAGGCTAGAGCTGCTGCTTTCAAGGAGCGGGACACTGCTCCAAACGCTTATAAGAAATCCTGCTATTCCCTCAGACAAACCATCAAACAAGCAGCATCAATACAGGATTAAGATTGAATCATACTACACCGGCTCTGATGCTCGTCGGATGTGGTAGGGCTTGAAAACTATTACAGACTACAAAGGCAAACCCAGACGCGAGTTGCCAAGTGACGCGAGCCTACCAGACGAGCTAAATGCCTTTTATGCTTACTTCGAGGCAAGCAACGCTGAAGCATGCACAAGAGCACCAGCTGTTCTAGATGACTGTGTGGTAGCGCTATCTGTAGCCGATATGAGCAAGACCTTTAAACCGGTCAACCTTCACAAAGCCGCGGGGCCAGACCGATTACCAGGACGTGTACTCAAAGCATGTGCAGACCAACTGGCAAGTGTCTTCACCAACATTTTCAACCACTCCCTGACCGAGTCTGTAATACCTACATGTTTAGAGCAGACCACCATAGTCCCTGTGCCCAAGGAAGCGAAGGTAACCTGTCTAAATGATTACCGCCCGTAGCACTCACATCGGTAGACGGGCTGCCCCCAGATGGTAAGGGTAGGCAACAACACGTTTGCCACGATAATCTTCAACACTGGGGCTCCTCAGAGGTGTGTACTTAGTCCCCTCCTGTACTCCCTGTTCACCCACGACTGCGTGGCCAAACACAACTCCAACACCATCATTAAGTTGCTGACAACACAACAGTGGAAGGCCTGATCACCGACAACAGTGAGACAGCCTATAGGGAGTAGGTCAGAGACCTGGCAGTGTGGTGCCAGGCCAACAACCTCTCCCTTAATGTGAGAAAGACAAAGCAGCTGATCATGGAATCATGGGCCGAACAGGCCCCCATTAACATCGACGGGGTTGAGAGTTTCAAGTTCCTTGATGTCCACATCAGCAACAAACTATCATGGTCCAAACTAGAGGTCGACTGATTAATCGGAATGGCCGATTAATTAGGGCCGATTTCACGTTTTCATAACAATCGGTAATCTGCATTTTTGGACACCAATTATGGCCGATTACATTGCACTCCACGAGGAGACTACGTGGCAGGCTGAAAACATGTTATGTGAGTGCAGCAAGGAGCCAAGGTAAGGTGCTAGCTACCATTAAACTTATCTTATAAAAAACAATCAAACTTAACATAATCACTAGTTAACTACACATGGTTGATGATATTACTAGTTTACCTAGCTTGTCCTGCGTCGCATATAATCGATGCAATGCCTGTAAATTTATCATTGAATCACAGCCTACTTCGCCAAACAGGTTATTTAACAAGCGCATTCGCGAAAAAAGCACTGTTGTTGCACCAATGTGTACCTAACCATAAACATCAACGCCTTTCTTAAAATCAATACACAAGTATATATTTTTAAACCTGCATATTTAGTTAATATTGCCTGGTAACATTAATTTATTTTAACTAGGGAAATTGTGTCACTTCTCTTGCGTTCTGTGCAACAGAGTCAGGGTATATGCAGCAGGTTGGGCCACCTGGCTCGTTGCGAACTGTGTGAAGACCATTTCTTCCTAACAAAGACAGCCAACTTTGACAAACGGGATGATTTAACAAAAGCGCATTTGTGAAAAAAATCACAAATGTTGCACGAATGTACCTAACCATAAACATCAATGCATTTCTTAAAATCAATACACAGAAGTATATTTTTTTAAACATGCATATTTAGTTAAAATAAATTAATGTTATCAGGCAATATTAAACTAGGGAAATTGTGTCACTTCTCTTGCGTTCGTTGCACGCAGAGTCAGGGTATATGCAACAGTTTGGGCCGCCTGGCTCGTTGCGAACTAATTTGCCAGAATTTTACATAATTATGACATAACATTGAAGGTTGTGCAATGTAACAGCAATATTTAGACTTGTGGATGCCACCCGTTAGATAAAATATGGAACGGTTCTGTATTTCACTGAAAAAATAAATGTTTTGTTTTCGAAATTATAGTTTCCGGATTTGACCATATTAATGATCTAAGGCTCGCATTTCTGTGTGGTAGGCAACAGCAGGCTCGTAAGCATTCAGTCAAACAGCACTTTCCATTCGAGTGCCAGCAGCTCTTCACAATGCTTCAAGCATTGCGCTGTTTATGACTTCAAGCCTATCAACTCCCAAGATTAGGCTGGCAATACTAAAGTACCTATTAGAACCTCCAATAGTCAAAGGTATATGAAATACAAATGGTATAGAGAGAAATAGTCCTATAATAACTACAACCTAAAACTTCTTACCTGGGAATATTGAAGACTCATGTTAAAAGGAACCACCTGCTTTCATATGTTCTCATGTTCTGAGCAAGGAACTTAAACGTTAGCTTTTTTACACGGCACATATTGCACTTTTACTTTCTTCTCCATCACATTGTTTTTGCATTATTTAAACCAAATTGAACATGTTTCATTATTTATTTGAGACTAAATTGATTTTATTGATGCAGTATATTAAGATAAAATAAAAGTGTCATTGTTCATTCAGGTTTGTTGTAATTGTCATTATTACAAATATATATATATAAAAATCGGAAGATTAATCATTATCCGCTTTCTTTGGTCCTCCAATAATCGCTATTGGTATTGGCGTTGAAAAATCAGAATCGGTCGGCCCTCTAGTCCAAACACACCAAGACAGTCATGAAGAGGGAACGACCACACTTTTTCCCCCTCAGGAGACTGAAAAGATTTGACATGGTTCCACAGATCCTCAAAAAGTTCTACAGCTGCACCATCGAGAGCATCCTGACCGGTTGCATCACTGCCTGGTATGGCAACTGCTCGGCATATGACCGTAAATTGCTACAGAGGGTAGTGCGTATGGCCCAGTACATAACCGGGACCAAGCATTCTGCCATCCAGGACCTATATACTAAGCGATGTCAGAGGAAAGCCCCAAAAATTGTCAGATACTAGTCACCCAAATCATAGACTGTTTTCTCTTGGAACTGGAGCGCCATGTCTAGGACCAAAAGGCTCCTTAACAGCTTCTACCTCCAAGCCATAAGACTGCTAAACAATTAATCAAATGGCCACCAGATTATTTACATTGACATCCACCCCCCTCCATTTGTTTGTACACTGCTGCTACTTGCTGTTTATTATCTATGCATAGTCACTTCACCTCTACCTACATGTACAAAAAATACCCCAGCACATTGACTCAGTACCGGTACCCCCTGTAGCCTCGTTATTGTTATTTTGTTGTGTTGCTTTTTATTATTTTTTACTTTAGTTTATTTGGTAAATATTTTCTTAACTCTTTTTTGAACTGCACTGTTGGTTAAGTGCTTCTAAGTAAGCATTTCACTGTAAGGTCTACAATTGTTGTATTCGGCGCATGTGACAAATAAAGTTTGAAATGCCGTCTTTATTTTATTTCTTATCGTTAACGCCATCTTTGGTGTGCTTATCAATGCACAAGCACTTTTTTCCCCCACTCCTATCGATAAAATAGTTGTATTAAGTCATACACAAATTTTACTATGAGTGAAATTTCAAAAGATTCTTTCACTATTAAATGTTCAATGTGATGGGTATTTTAACGTTACAATTTTTTTACACACACAAACATTTAATTAATAAAACACACGGAATTACCAAAGGTATGCGGACACCTGCTTGTCGAACATCTCATTCCAAAATTATGGACATTAACATGGAGTTGGTCCCCTCTTTGCTGCTATAACAGCCTCCACACTTCTGGGAAGGCTTTCCACTAGATGTTGGAACATTGCTGCCGGGACTTGCTTCCATTCAGCCACAAAAGCATTAGTGAGGTTGGGCACTAATGTTGGGTGATTAGGTCTGGCTTGCAGTCTGGGCTCTGTGCAGACCAGTCAAGTTCTTCCTCACCGATCTCGATAAACCATTTCTGTATGGATCTCGCTTTGTGCACGGGGACATTGTCATGTTGAAACAGGAAAGGGCCTTCCCCAAACTGTTGCCACAAAGTTGGAAACACAGAATCGTCTAGAATTTTTTTTCACATTTTACCTTTATTTAACTAGGCAAGTCAGTTAAGAACAAATTCTTATTTTCAATAATGGCCTAGGAACAGTGGGTTAACTGCCTTGTTCAGGGACAGAACAACATATTTTTACCTTGTCAGGTCGGGGATTCGATCTTGCAACCTTCCGGTTCTATCATTGTATGGTGTAGAGTTAAGATTTCCCTTCACTGGAACTAAGGGGCCTAGTCCGAATCATGAAAAACAGGCCCAGACCATTATTCCTCCTCCACCAAACTTTACAGTTGACCCTATGCTTTCAGGCAGGTAGGGTTTTCCTGGCATCCGCCATACCAGGATTGTTGAAGCATGATTCATCACACCAGAGAACGCATTTCCACTGCTCCAGAGTCCAATGGCGGCGAGCTTTACACCCCTGTAGCCGACGTTTGGCATTGTGCATGGTGATCTTAGGCTTGTGTGCGGCTGCTCGGCCATGGAAACCCATTTCATGAAGCTCCCGACGAACAGTTCTTGTGCTGACGTTGCTTCCAGAGGCAGTTTGGAAATCGGTAATGAGTGTTGCAACCGAAGACAGACGCTTCAGCACTTGGCGGTCCCGTTCTGTGAGCTTGTGCGGCCTACCACTTCACGGCTGAGCCGTTGTTGCTCCTTGACATTTCCACTTCACACTAACAGCACTTACAGTTGACCAGGGCAGCTCGAGCAGGGCAGAAATCTGACAAACTGACTTGTTGGAGAGGTGGCATCCTATGACGGTGCCACGTTGAAAAACTGAGCTCTTCACTAAGGCCATTCTACTGCCAGTTTAATCTATGGAGATTGCATGGCTGTGTGTTCAACTTTATACACCTGTCAGCAATGGGTGTGGCTGAAATAACCAAATCCACTAATTTGAAGCGGTGTCCACATACTTTTGTTTATACAGTATACAGTATATATGGAAAGAATTTAACCCCTTAACTTTTTCCACATTTTGTTACGTTACAGCCTTATTCGAAAATGTATTAAATAAAATATAATTTTCATCAATCTACACATAATACCCCATATTAAATGTATTACAAATAAAAAACAGAAATACCTTAAGTATTCAGACCCTTTGCTATGAGACTCAAAATTGAGCTCAGGTGCATCCTGTTTCCATTGATAATCCTTGAGAAGTTTCTACAACTTGATTGGAGTCTACCTGTGGTAAATTCAATTGATTGGACATGATTTGGAAAGGCACACACCTGTCTATATAAGGTCCCACAGTTGACAGTGCATGTCAGAGCAAAACCCATGCCATGAGGTCGAAGGAATTGTCCGTAGAGCTCCGAGACAGGATTTTGTCGAGGCACAGATCTGGGGAAGGGTACAAAAAATGTCTGCAGAATTGAAGGTCCCCAAGAACACAGCGGCCTCCATCATTCTTAAATGGAAGAAGTTTGGAACCACCAAGACCAAACTTGGTCAGGGAGGTAGACCAAGAACCCTAAGAAGAATCGAGGCTGTAATTGCTGCCAAAGGTGATGCAACAAAGTACTGTTGAAACACCTATGTAAATGTTGGGATGACGCATGCATTGGTCTGGGAAACTGTGAAATAATGTCAACATTCTTTGAAAGGACATAATGCCATCTATGACAAACAGGATGGTCAGACTTCAACAAAGATGCTGTATGTCATTGTGTATGGTGGCTGGGGATTAACTGTGATATAGTGGCCTTTGTGCACCATGCTTGACCAGCTCCACCTCCCTTGCAACCCCTTTACTGTAAATTCAAAGCCCAGGGATCGTATTCAAATGTACAGCATGTGTCTGGACTACGTCCCTCAAAACGCTTCTTAGTCATATAGTTTAGGACCTGTCCTCTAAGTAACCTCTAGTTAACCCGAGGTCACCGTCACCTGTTCTGTCACTCTCCTTATCTCCTGCTGGATCTGCCCCAGACCGTTATCACAGCCGACCACCCACAGTTCCAATCTGTCTGTGTTTCTTTTCTCCATTAGTTCACTGTTGATACAGTCCCAAAATGTTTTGCATGTCAGCAGTCCAAGTTCTCAAAATATTGGACTTTCAAGAAGCAGTGTCACTGGCCACATCATCATCATCGGCCAAATTATCATCCTACCCGACTTCCAAAGGAATATGAAGGAATATGTTGGAGAAGCTGGTCAGGCCCCAAAACCACAACCACCACTGGCTACTTTATATCCTTGGCCTGTTAGGACACACTCATGTCCTGGTCACCTCAAAGACTGTATCAACTTTGCACACTTAATTTCAGTGGGGAAAAGAGGGAAAAGGCTTGCGCTGACTGTTGTATTACAGGTTGCTTCCCTGTAAACTTGGTTACGCTACTATGTGCTTGTGTCGAGAAAGGCTTGTTATTATATTTAGCTGAAATTCCCATTGTTGATATGCTGTAAGTGTGTGAATGAGATTTAAACATGAACAAACATTGAAAAGTTATTTGGCTACTCAAGCACGGCAGTACCACTTATATTCCTAGATATACCGTACCAAGATAGTGCTGTGGCGGTCATGACATTTTGTCAGCCGGTAAGTGTCATGTAAATAACTGCCATTCTCACGGTAATGGAATGGTAATTAACATAAATACACTTAGCATCTCCGGGCTACCATGCATAGCCTACAAGCCACTGATGCGGACCATTGGAACATCTACATTTTAAAAAGTTTAATCATTCCGTTTAATATAGCCTACACCATCACAATAAATCCTTTATTGATTTTAGGCAGGTCTAAAGAAACATGATATGAAGAAAATGTCGCTTTTATTTCAGAAGAACAGAATAGCATATTCTGAGTCATCCTTATCCCTGATCTGGCTATGCCATATGACTGTGGGCTACACTAGTTCATTAAGCAGACAAAGTGATCATTTGAAACATGTCCTCCTATATGATTAATTTGTAGTTATTTATGCAACTTTAGTTGTGATACAAACCTTAGAATGTATTAGAAATCAAAACATATATCCTAAAACTGCATGATGCAACTAACGATGATGAAGACAGAAGTTGCATTAAAAGCATGTACTGTGCTCTGTTTCTTAGGCAGGCTGCACACATTTCATCAATCTCTAATACACAATTTAACAAGCACTTGATAATATTCTCACCTATCAGACTCTTCTCAATTTAATCTGGTCTTCACGTACATATAGCCTACTAATATACTATAAATGTAGAATTAATTTTGAGTTAGAATGGCCCACAAAAAAAACATGTAATCCATAGGCTGCACTCGAATAGTGAATAGAGGAAGCGTTGTATTTGAGATTCTTCAAATTGCCACCCTTTGCCTTAATGACAGCTTTGCACACTCGTAGCATTCCCTCAAACAGCTTCATGAGGTAGTCACCTGGAATGTATATCAATTAATAAGTGTGCCTTGTTAAAAGATAATTTGTGGATTTTTTTCCCCTTCTTAATAATGCGTTTGAGACAATTAGATTAGATTCAACTTTATTGTCATTGAACAATTACAGTACAACAAAATGCAGTTAGCATCTGACCAGAAGTGCAAATGAAAGAGTACAAAAAATGTACAAACAATTAAGTACAATGTATGTTATTAAGTGTGATGTATAGCTGTGCAATGAAGGCAAATGGCAAGTCTAAATATGCAATGAAGGCAAATTGAAAGTGCAAGGAGGCATGCAACTGAAATGCAGGGATAGCAGCAATGAGGTTACCGAAGTAAACATGTACTTGTACAACTGAATAATGTCCTTAATCAGACTTTGCAAAGCAATATCAGAGTCCAGTAGTACAGTGAAGAGTGCAAAGAGAGTAATGCAAAAAGGTCCCTCAGAGACAGTACTTAGTGGTGGGCGGGTGGGTATGGCTAGTGCCGTGTTAGCAGGGTTACAGTAGCCTGAAATAAACTGTTCTTGAGCCTGCTAATGCGGGAACGTAGAGACCTGTACCGCCTGCCTGATTGGTAGGAGGGCAAACAGTTTGTGGCATGGATGTGAAGGGTCCTTGATGATGCGCCGTGCCCTATGCAGACACTGCTTGCGCTGGAGGTCTACATTGGTAGGGAGCTGGGGACCAGTGATGTGCTGGGCGGTTTTCACCACCCGTTGCAGGGCCTTACGGTCGGCCACGAAGCATCCGCCAAACCACACTGTGGCGCAGTTAGTCAGAATGCTCTCGACCGTGCAGCGGTAAAAGTTCACCAGGATCTTGGGAGACAGACGGGCCTTCTTCAGTCTCTTCAAAAAGTACAGGCGCTGCTGCGCCTTTTTGACCAGGGTTAAGGTGTTGTGACAGGGTAGGGGGGGTATACAGTAGATAGCCCGATTTTTGTAAAAGACCAAGTACATATTATGGCAAGAACATGTCAAATAAGCAAAGAGAAATGACAGTCCATCTTTACTTTAAAGACATGAAGATCAGTCATTACGGAAAACTTCAAGAACTTTGAAAGTTTCTTTAAGTGGAGTCGCAAAAACCATCAAGCGCTGTGATGAAACTGGATCTCATGAGGACCGCCACAGGAAAGGAAGACCCAGGGTTACCTCTGCTGCAGTTCATTCGGGTTACCAGCCTCAGAAATTGTAGCTCAATTAAATGCTTCACAGAGTTCAAGTAACAGACACATCTCAACATCAACTGTTCAGAGGAGACTGTGGGAATCAGGCCTTCATGGTCAAATTGCTGCAAAGAAACCACTACTAAAGGACACCAATAATAAGAAGAGACTTGCTTGGGCCAAGAAACACGAGCAATGGACATTCGACCGGTGGAAATCTGTCCTTTGGTTTGGAATCCAAATGTGTCTTTGTGAGACACGGTGTGGGTGAACGGATGATCTCTGCATGTGTATTCCCCACCGTAAAGCATGGAGGAGGGGTTATCGTGCGGGGGTGCTTTGCTGGTGACACTGTGATTTATTTAGAATTCAAGGCACACTTAACCAGCATGGCTACCACAGCATTCTGCGGCGATACGCCATCCCATCTGGTGTGCATTTAATGGGACTATCATTTGTTTTTCAACAGGACAATGACACAACACACCTCCTGGCTGTGTAAGGGCTATTTGACCAAGAAGAAGAGTGATGGAGTGCTGCATTAGATGACCTGGCCTCCACAATCTACAGACCTCAACCAAATTGAGTCGGACCGCAGAGTGAAGGAAAACCAGCCAAAAAGTACTCTGGATATGTGGGAACTCCTTCAAGACTGTTGGAAAAGCATTCCTGATGAAGCTGGTTGAGAGATTGCCAAGCAAAGCTGTCATCAAGGCAAATGGTGGCTATTTGAAAAATCTCACTTTTTTAACACTTTTTTGGTTACTACATGATTCCATGTGTTATTTCATAGTTTTTATGTTTTCACAATTATTCTACAATGTAGAAAATAGTAAAATAAAGAAAAACCCTTGAATGAGTAGGTGTTCTAAAACTTTTGACGGGTAGTGTATATATTTTTTTACGATAAGTATTCAACCCCCTGATACACTACATGTTAGAATTCCCTTTGGCAGTGATTACAGCTGTGAGTATTTTTGGGTAAATCTCTAAGATTTGCACACCTGGATAGTACAATATATGCCCATTATTATTTTTCAAACTCTTCAAGCTGTGTCAAATTGGTTGTTGATCATTGCTAGACAGCAATTTTCAGGTCTTGCCATAGCCTTTCAAGCCGATTTAAGCCAAAACTGTAACAAGTCCACTCAGGAACATTCAATGTCGTCTTGGTATGAACTTCCAGTGTATATTTGGCAAGGTGTTTTCGGTTATTGTCTTGCTAAAATGTGAATTTGTGTCCCAGTGTCTGTTGGAAAGCCAGGTTAACCAGGTTTTCCTCTAGGATTTTGCCTGTGCTTAGCTCCATCTCGTTTCTTTTTATCCTGAAAAACCCCTCAGTATTTGCTGATGTCGAGCAGCCACCACCATGCTTAAAAATATGAACAGTGGTACTCAGTGATATTGCCCCAAACATAATGCTTTGTATTCAGGACAAAAAGTTAATGTCTTTGCCAGATCTTTTGTGATATTACTTTTAGTGCAAACAGGATGCGTGTTTTGAAATATTTGTATTCTTTACAGACTTCCTTCTTTTCACTCTGTCATTTAGGTTAGTACAGGGGCGCTGTCACGTATACTCCTTCTCCGCCCTCTAGGTCATCAGGCTGCTGATTATCCCGCACACCTGTCACCATCGTCTTGTGCGCCTGCGCCTCATGACACTCACCTGGACTCCATCACCTTCTTGATTATCTTCCCTATATCTGTCCCTCCCCTTGGGTCTTTCCTCAGGTGTTATTGACTTTTTTCATGTTGTTTGTGTTTTGTGTTCATTATTTATTTTATTTATTAAAACACTCACTCCCTGAACTTGCTTCCCGACTCTCAGCGCACTCGTTACAGGTGCAACTTTCACTGGGGATGGGAGGGACATGACACCCCAGTTTTATCATTGCACTGTGATACAAAAAGCGGCAACTGTGTGCTGTGTGTGGACCATGCAGATGCCTCAAAGCGGTCGGGTAGGCTGTTTGGCAGTTTCAGCCAGCTGGATTTAGGACCGCGCGCGGACACCACAGTGCTTGCGAACAGAGTCAGCTGTTGTCTGTGTGTGTTGTGATTTTTCTCAGAGTTGTCAAAGCAAGCAGATCAGAAACTGACTACTCTTTATTTGACTGATGAAGCTGGCAAGGCAACTGCTGTTTCACTTAGCAGAAAAAAAGTATTAATTCCTAGCTAGCTAGCTCACTAAATGTAACTATTCTCTTTGCCTCGATCACACTAGACCTTAATCAAACATTGAAACCAGCAACCGATATTGAAGACCGATATTCTGACATATTCTGACGTTTCAGTATAGCAATGTAACATTATTCATGTCAGCTTCCCCAAGTAATTCTCTACTTTTCACAATGACACGGTATAAACAGCTCTACAGGTTTCACTGTCATTGGTGCACAGTCAGTGCACAACACTATGCTCATCATATCTTAGCAGAATCAGATGGTGACGGGTGTCCCAGCAGGGTCTAAGGTGAATTTTGCAGTATATTATAACAATCAGTGAATTGATATGAAGTTCCATCTTGAGTTGATTGGTAGGCTACAGTTAGAGATCTGGGAATAATGGTCATTTCAATTATTGAAGCATTGATTCTATTCTTGGATAATATAATGTATAAATGTACCCCAAGGTAATTCTTTGTCATCTGAGCAGGATCAGATGGTGACATGGGTCTCAGCAGGGTCAGGCAGCAAGTAAAGACCAGTCTGTGACCACTGACGTGACATTTTTGAGATGCAACACTTTATTCTCTCTGTGCAGCAAACACTGGACAAACCAGAAAAACGTCAAAGATCGAAACTATGTTATGGCAGTCAGACAAACCTCTAAAGTTGTGAGGAAAACCTGGGAGATGCTATTGATGATGATGAAGAGATACAGATGTAAGACCATCCAGCTCCCGCTCAGCCTAACCTATTCTCTGTCCTGGCACTCCAATGGTGGAATGAGCTTCCCACTAAAGCTAGGACAGCAGAGTACCTGCCCAACTTTTGAAAACATCTGAAATCCTACCTCTTCAAACAGAATCTTCAAAAATAAATCTCCTCATCTCAACCCCCCTCCAAACAAAAATGTTTTACAAAAAGTATAAATACACTGTACTTTCTATGCCTGTGATACGTGGTTGTCCCACCTAGCTATCTTAAGATGACTGTAAGTCGCTCTGAAAAAGTGACATTAATGTTAAATGTTTTAATAGAACATACCTATATGCCAGTGAAACTGAATAGCATGCACTCTCTGGAATGTAATTCCTCTAATGGAGTTGTAAAACACAAAAGGGGACATATTTGCATATGTTATGATCTTGTGAAGGCTGGAGGAATTCTGGCATGTCTATAGATTCTCCCTTCTCCCTGTTTTTGTTTGCTTGGAAATGTTGATACTGGAGACTGTTATACGAAGAAACTGTGTAACCATAGCATTTATAGCGGCTAAGAAATGCATTACCATTAATTGGAAGGTTGCTTATCCTCCTACAATGTCAAAATGGACAGCAGAAATGTCAAGTTATGTATCGCTAGGTTTGATTTATTACAAGATTAAGGGTATACTGTGCAACTTTCATAGGGTCTAGGTGCCTTATATGGAATACTGTATGACAAAAGGAGTCTGTATTAAAAACATTAGATTTGTTGGGGTCAAGCAGTCACAAATGTTTAACATTTTTTATGCCACACGAGACACCTGTTGGATTTATGCCTGTTTCAGTGGACTAATCCATTGAGGCCGTAGTGATGCCACGGTCCAAGAATATGGGGAATGTGGCTCAGATGCACAAGGCACGTCTCTCTCCAGAATGCGCTCTCTCCTGCCATTTTGTGGGTATTTATTGCTTCGTAACTTTATTGTGTGCATTGTTTGCTATGTCTATAAATTCCCCATGACAAATATCACCAGTAGTAGCCTACATTTACAGTTAATTCCCATAATCTCTTATCTGCAATGTTTATTTGGTTACGGTCATTTCTGTTAATGCATTCAATATATTATTATTACAGTCATTTACCGTTCTTATTGTAGGAGTGGACCTGTGTTTTGCAGAACTCACAAGCTATGCTACACCTGATTACGCATATAAAAGTATGACTAGTCTACCTGGCCTGCACACAAATGTAGGCCTATAAATGTGCCCATTTGGGGATGTCTCATATTATTTCTGATTGTCTTAACTCACCACCACTAATAAGCTGTGGAGCTTCTCAAAGTAATTTTTCTTCACCTCAAACAGCAACTAAACAAAGTCTGTTTTCAGAAACAATTGAGAATGACAATAGTTCCTCAAAATATTTGAACAATATTTACAGTTCGCCCCTTTTCGATTACCACTCGGCATAAAAGGGGAAAATGTAATGCTCTGATCCAGTGTAAACATAAAATACCTGATTACTTCTTATCCCTTACACAAATAGCCTACAGCTGTGTCTGTCCCGAGCTCACTGGCGAAGGAAACTCTAAGGGCCCAGAATATTTTATATAATGTTTCAAGTTTGCTAGTGTGAGTTTCTGGGCGACCCAGTTGGCAGTTGATTGCAGTTGTTGCAGACAGGCCATGCGGAGACAATGTGATTTATAGGATTTATTTTTTCAACAGGATATTTTCTGCCTGCAGGATGCAACGTTTTTATGATGGCTTTATGTAGACTCATTTTACATAGTTGGGAATGGCAATAAAAGTTACTTTTAGATTTGTATAATTTTAATGTAGATTTAGATAGAACCACAGATACAAAGACTATTATAAATTAGATTAAACTGTTCCACAAAAAATGTGCATATGAAAAACATAACTGGCACGCAGATTGGTAGATATGGTAAGATAAATTGGTGTAGCCTATATTACCAGCAATTTCAGGAGCTTAAAGGCAGAATCTGCGAAGGCAAGCAAGCAGCGGGACAAAAAGGGTCAGAAACAGTTTTTAAAAAATCTCTGGCTCCCTCGAATCATTTGTGTGTCTTCATTATTTAATCAAACAGCATGTTTAAAGCATCACACAAGTTCAGTACATATAGTTGATTTTAGTAAAACACATAGGGTGTGTCTATATATGAAAAAATGCATATTTAAAAATGTTAATTGGTCAAAAGAAAAGACCACCCTTGGTCGACTAAGATTCTTTTCCGTCAGCTACAGCACTAGTAGAAATGCAGGAAATTTGCTTTAGATGCCTCAAAAAAATTGAAGGAGGACCCCCAGACCCCCTGCCAGGTTATGTCCTCCCCACTTCTAAAACCGAAGTTGCACCCCTGGTTTAGTATAGATACACACGGCAAGGCAATTGCAAACCGTAGTCTGACTTTTTTTATGCCGGTTTTGGAGCAGTGGTTTTGAGCGGCCTTTCAGGTTATGTTGATATAGGACTCGTTTTATTGTGGATATAGATACTTTTGTACCTGTTTCCTCCAGCATCTTCACAAGGTCCTTTGCTGTTGTTCTGGGATTGATTTGCACTTTTCACCCCATAGTACGTTCATCTCTAGGAGACAGACCGCGTCTCCTTCCTGAGCGGTATGACGGCTGCGTGGTCCCATGGTGTTTATACTTGCGTACTATTGTTTGTACAGATGAACGTGGTACCTTCAGGCGTTTGGAAAATGCTCCCAAGGATGAACCAGACTTTTTGAGATCTTGGCTGATTTTTCCCATGATGTCAAGCTAAGAGGCACTGAGTTTGAAGGTAGGCCTTGAAATACATCCACAGGTACACCTCCAATTGACTCAAATGATGTCAATTAGCCTGTCAGAAGCTTCTAAAGCCATGACATAATTTTCTGGAATTTTCCAAGCTTTTTAAAGGCACAGTCAACTTACTGTATGTAAACTTCTGACCCACTGGAATTGTGATACAGTGAACTATAAGTGAAATAATCTGTCTCTAAACAATTGTTGGAAAAATTACTTGTGTCATGCACAAAGTAGATGTCCTAACCGACTTGCCAAAACTATAGTTTGTTTACAAGAAATTTGTGGAATGGTTGAAAAAAGAGTTTTAATAACTCCAACCTAAGTGTATGTAAACTTCCGACTTCAACTGTATGTGTACTGCACAAAGCTTGCTAGTTAGCTTGTAAGATGGACTAGTGAGCTGTATCCATCCAAATAACAACTATAATATTCTTCTGCATTTGGATATTTATGCAAACCTGGAGATTCCACCAAGTAGATGTAGATATTGCCATAGGATACTCGGGCCATTTGGTAGGGTTGTCTGCACAGCTGGTCTCTGGCAAGTTAAAAGGACATATAGGCAAGCCAAGAACAATCAACTTTCTAAATATGTACCTCGACCATTCAGAGACAGACAAAGACTGGAGGAAGTTACACGACATATTTAAGACTAGCGATTGAAATTGAGATGAACTTCTCTCGCTAGCCAGCTAGATGTCAACTAACCGGCAAAAAAAGCTAGGAGTAAACAAACAGTGACGTAAGTATAATGCGACAGCTTTACTAGCTTTACTGTTGTGTAAAAATGTAGAGTGTCAGAATAAGTATCATGCAAATCATTTGCTGTTGTGACAGCCAAGTATATTAATAACGACACGTGAGGCTGCTGAAAATGTTTATTTATTGAAACTACAAAAAAGTGTCAGTTTGCTGAGAATGCCATGAAAGTTTGGCTAAATACATGGGAGTAATGCGAGTACCTTATTGCTGTACCCTACTGGGGGCATGGTCACATTAAGCCACGCCGAGCTGTGTGTATCTATTGTGGAGTAACAACATTTGAGATCCATCCTCAGTTTTCTCCTATCACAGCCATTACAATGTGTAACTTTAAAAAAAATCCCCTTTGGCCTCATGGTGAAATCCCTGAGCGGTTTCCTTCTTCTCTGGCAACTGAGTTAGGAAGTACGCTTGTATCTTTGTAGTGACTGAGTGTATTGAAAATCCATCCAAAGCATGATTAATAACTTCACCATGCTCAAAGGGATATTCAATGTGTGCATTTTTTGGGGAAAACCTCCCTGGTGGAAAACCTCCCTGGTGGTTGAATCTGTGCTTGAAATTACTACTCGGCTGAGGGACATTACAGATAATTGTATGTGTGGGGTACAGAGATGGGGTAAACATTAAAAAATCATGTTAAACACTATTATTGCACACCGAGTGTGTCCATGCAACCTATTATGTGACTTGTTCAATAAAATGTGCTGAAATGTATCCTGAACATATTTTGACATGCCATAACAAAGGGGTTGAATGCTTATTGACAAGACATTTAAGCTGACATTTTTAAAATTAATTTGTAAAAGTTTCTACAAACAAAATTCCACTTTGACATTGTGAGGTATTGTGTGTAGATCAGTGGCACACAATCTCAATTTAATCAATTTTAAATTCAGTCTGTAACACCATTTTTTGGGGGGAAGTCAAGGGGTGTGAATACTTTCTGAAGGCACTTTATGCCAGCTAGGCTACAATGGTTGTAAAGCGGATTTATCTGCTTAATTTAAAGAACTAAGCAATACATATACCAGCAGGAGAAAGCTGGGATCCTCTTTTAAAAAGTGTCCACCCAAAGCTCTGTTTTCACCCTCGATTGCGTATTGACTGGGCTTATAAGAACACTTTTCACTTGGCTCTATTGGCTATGCATGGGCTCCCCAACCCTGTCCTAGGCTTATAGGCTACCATTAAGAGTTATATACAATAGCCACAATATCAAAAAAACATGTGCGACTGCATGTATTTTCATCAGGCAGAACCATAACGCACTGAATGACAGAACACTTGGCTTGGAAAGTTGTCTATTAATCAGTTACCAAAAAGCCAAGCTTACATTCATCTTAAATATACATAGTTGACATTTCCACCTATTGTATCTCTGTGTTTACAGGTCTATATTTCCATGATGCATTAAGATATTCTAATTATTGTTGTGTATGATGGGCAGACAACTGACTACTTGTATTCCACATTTTAGCAATATCAGAGTTTGTAATATTAGGTTACATCCCCCCTCTAGCCAGGCATTATTCTACATTTTTTTGTTAAGGGGGTTTGTAACAATATCTATCAATGTAATCACTTTTTCAGTGAAATATCATGAATGGGAGACATTAGGGGAGTGAAAACATGGTTGTGTTTTGTTGTACCTGGGGGGTAGGGGTATCACAATTGTTTGGAGGCATTGCCACTAGCCTAGTCTGTGTACGGATGCACTCTGCGGCCCAACAGCAAATCAGCTCCAAGTGATTCACATGCATAATAGAAAGATATAAACTGAGTGTACAAAACATTAGGAACACTTCCTCTTTTTGCCCTCAGAACAGCCTCAATTCGTCAGGGCATGGACTCTGTAAGGTGTAGCAAGCGTTCCACAGGGATGCTGGCCCATGTTGACTCCAATGCTTCCTACAGTTTGTGTCAAGTTGGCTGGATGTTTGTTTGGGTGATGGAACATTCTTGATACACACGGGAAACTGCTGAGCGTGAAAAACCAAGCAGTGTTGCAGATCTTGACACACTCAAACCGGTGCACCTTGCACCTACTACCATACCTCATTCAAAGGCGCTTAAATCTTTTGTCTTGCCCATTCACCCACTGAATGGCACACATACACAAACAATCCTTGTCTCAATTCTCTCAAGGCTAAAAAATCGTTCTTTAACCAGTCTCCTCCCCTTCATCTACACTGATTGAAGTGGATTTAACAAGTGACATCAATACGGGATCATAGCTTTCACCTGGATTCACCTGGTCAGTCTATGTCATAGAAAGAGCGGGGGTTCCTAATATTTTGTACACTCAGTATATGTGATCATACACAAATGTAAGCAAGGTTTGAAATTATTATGTTTTAGTCAAATATTATATCTGTTTGAGCTTCTTGGGGTCAATTTGCAGTCAACAAATGTTTCCGGCCCCCTGACCATCCGCTCAAGAAAGAATTGGCCAACGGCTGAATCTAGTTGATGATCCTTGGTCTAAACCCATTCAGGTCCCCTGTCGACGGCTATATTTCACTCCTGTCCCTGCCTCCGTCATTCTCAGTCTCTTCGTATCGTCTTCCTCTCACTCTCTTTCTACATACCGCTCAGGCGCTAATGGCTTCCGGTGGGGGCACTAAGAAGGCAACAGCCAATAAGGTGGCTGTATGCGCTGACACGGTACCTCTGGGTATCCTGGGATACGTGTATGTGATCTGGGAAGGATTAGTCTTCGTCTATGTGTGAGGGAGAGAGAGAGAAAGAGAGACAGAGACGAGAGAGAGAGAGAGAGAGAGAGAGAGAGAGAGAGAGACAGACAGACAGACAGAGAGAGAGACAGAGAGAGTTAGAGACAGAGAGAGAGAGAGAGACAGAGAGAGAGAGAGAGAGAGTCACTGGGTTTAGGGCTGAATATAGAGAGAGACTGTGAATGGGCAGTGGAGGTTTTGTGTTAAAGTATGGCTAAGACACTAAACTATATTATGTGGTACTACCATAGAGTTACCATAAAACTGGACACAGACAACGGTCATATGACACTTGAACAGATAAGAGAGTGGACAAACTGTGAAGTCAATACAGTCGTATAATGCCTGAAACGTATGATTTAGGAAAGCTGTCTGCATACCTGGGTATCATAACTTGTTAGTGACCAAGGTAGTATAGAAAGGGCACTTACTTGCATCGGAGTGGACGGGGGGAGTGGAGGGGATGAAGGTGGGGAAGAAGAAGGAACGGAGTGAGCGATGGTCAGAGGAGTGGAGGGGTGAACGTTGGGTAGGGAGGTTCTCACAGCTCCCCACACTGCTGTTGATCTTCAGGTGCTGAGGCTTGGACTTCTTCTGCTTCACTCTGAAACACACACACACACAGCAGAATGGTTATACTACCATTAGACTGTTATGAATGGTTATAAACTACAGTTAAAGAGTTCATACTGCAAGTATACGGTTAGAAAACAGTTATAGACTTCTATTATACAGTTAAATGTCCGGTATATTTATAGCTCTTATACAATAGATATACTGTTATTAAATGATACACATATTTGTAAATACTAATAATATATTATACCGTTAAAATGCTCTTATAATACAATTTCTTATACAACTTATAAAGTACAGTTATAAAACCATAGCCATTAGTTGAAAGATACAGTAGAACATGGCAATGGTTATCCAGAGTAAAAAAAAGTCATATTTTACTTTGAAAATGGGGAAAATCAAACAACTTGAGACATCTCAGATATCCTGAGAAATTATATCACTATAAGGGTAATAGTGTTAAACTTTCGACATGAATCGTCACTCTCCCTGAAGCCTAAGCCTCCCCCACAGAAATGCCAGGGGGAAGAGGCAGTTAGGTAATACCTAGTACACAACCCACCAATTAACCCTAAGGCCTGACAGACAACAACAACAACAACAACAACAGCAAACATGGCTGCCACCCAATGGGAGTGACTCATCGAGAGAGAGAGAGAGAGAGAGAGAGAGAGAGAGAGAGAGAGAGAGAGAGAGAGAGTACACCGAGAGAGACAAAGACAGAGGGGATGGATGGCTCTTCAAGACACAGGCTGTAAAACTAGGCTAGGTATGGGCTCTGCCACCTAACCAGTCCATAATTGGTTTACACACCCCCAGAGTGGCCCAGAGCAGTGGCCCTTCAGCCTCTTTCAAGCCTCACTGAGGGGTGCTTGTGTCACCCATCAAAAACGAGACAGGAACACTCATCACACACGTATCACTCAGTTCCCCTTGACACTGCTAATGATGAGCCTGCAGTGGCACCTGGGGGACTGGGGTGGAGGTGGGGGGCAGATATAAAGAGTGAGAGAGGGACAGGGTATGTAAGTGGGATGCAGAGAGAGAGAGAGAGTATACAAGAGGGATACAGGGAGAGAGAGAGAGAGAGAGAGAGAGAGAGAGAGAGAGAGAGAGAGAGAGAGAGAGAGGGATGCAGAGAGAGAGAGAGTATACAAGAGGGATGCCGGGTGAGAGAGAGAGTATACAAGAGGGATACAGGGAGAGAGATAGAGAGAGAGAGAGAGAGTATACAAGAGGGATGCCGGGTGAGAGAGAGAGTATACAAGAGGGATACAGGGAGAGAGAGAGAGAGAGAGAGAGAGAGGGATGAGAGAGTATACAAGAGGGATGCCGGGTGAGAGAGAGAGTATACAAGAGGGATGCACAAGGGGATGAGAGAGAGAGTATACAAGAGGGATGCCGGGTGAGAGAGAGAGTATACAAGAGGGATGCAGGGAGAGAGAGAGAGAGAGTATACAAGAGGGATGCCGGGAGAGAGAGAGAGTATACAAGAGGGATACAGGGAGAGAGAGATGAGAGAGAGAGAGAGAGAGAGAGAGAGAGAGAGAGAGAGAGAGAGAGAGAGAGAGAGAGAGTACAAGAGGGATGCCGGGAGAGAGAGAGAGTATACAAGAGGGATGCAAGAGGGATACAGGGGAGAGAGAGAGAGAGAGAGAGAGAGAGAGAGAGAGAGTATACAAGAGGGATGCCGGGAGAGAGAGAGAGAGAGAGAGAGAGAGAGAGAGAGAGTATACAAGAGGGATGCAAGAGGATGCCGGGTGAGAGAGAGAGTATACAAGAGGGATGCCGGGTGAGAGAGAGAGTATACAAGAGGGATGCCGGGTGAGAGAGAGAGTATACAAGAGGGATGCCGGGTGAGAGAGAGAGTATACAAGAGGGATGCCGGGAGAGAGAGAGAGTATACAAGAGGGATGCCGGGTGAGAGAGAGAGAGTATACAAGAGGGATGCCGGGAGAGAGAGAGAGGATGAGGGAAAGAGAGAGTATACAAGAGGGATGCAGGGAAAGAGATACAAGAGGATGCCGGGTGAGAGAGAGAGTATACAAGAGGGATGCCGGGTGAGAGAGAGAGAGAGAGAGAGAGAGAGAGAGTATACAAGAGGGATGCAGGGAGAGAGAGAGAGTATACAAGAGGGATGCAGGGAGAGAGAGGGTGAGAGAGAGAGAGAGAGTATACAAGAGGGATGCAGGGAGAGAGAGGGTGAGAGAGAGAGAGAGAGTATACAAGAGGGGTGCAGAGAGAGAGGTGATGAGGGGCAGAGAGAGAGAGGAAACAAAAGAGTGAGGAAGTACCGTAGTGGGAGACAGACAGAGATGGACAGGCGGAGTGAGACTGCTCATTTGGACTGCTGTCGGTTTCTGGTTGGTATTAAAGCCTGCAAGACTTTTCCTCAATCACTGACACACAAGTCACACAATTAGACCTTTTTAAGCAGTCCTTCGACACATCATCACAATCACTCTCCTGCAATAAGGAAGCTCCCTGCAGGTTATCCCTTTCTCACTCAAGCCTTGTTTGGCAATAACGCTAAAACCACATTATGCCATTCAAATCTAATTTGGCCCATTCATCTCTCCTTGTGTCTATAGATGAACCTCCAGTGATGGATAGATTATTTGCAGAGGGGGAAAGAGGTAGAGAGAGACATCGAGAGTGGATGGGGGAGGACAGGTGTCAAGTAAGATGTGAATAATTGTACCCTGTTGCTCAGATCAGCGGCATGGCAATCTGTTCAGTCATTGTGTCACTACTATGTGGAATACGAAGCACATGCTACTGTACCATTCCATCATACTGCCAGGCATGGAAGTCTTTGAGGGGAGCCCAACAAAACAAATCCATGAAATGGATTCCTTACACATGGTGGGTGGCCCATAAGTATACCCTAGCTAGCGCAATAAGCATACTACTACTGGTAAGTATGCCATCATACTGTCAACCATGGTAGTCTGTGGTGGAATTAACATTTGCGGGAGTTCCAATGTCCATGTTATGGATTCCATACTAGCATAAGTAGCACACTACAGTACATTGTATTATGTTATGGATAATGGGACACAAGCAATTAACAATAATATAGAAGAAAAATTTGGTGGGTTATTATATTTGTCCAATTTCACACATACAAGTGTGTATTAATACGCACGTGTGAATTGGAAATGTGTTTTTTTGCATATCCCAACTCCTACTGAGATGATCTCGGAGAGTGGGGTCTCAGCTAGGGTCTGTTCCTTACCTTATTACTTGTACTTTCAAATCAAATCAAAGTTTATTTGTCACGTGCGCCAAATACAACAGTGAAATGCTTACTTACTAACCAATAGTGCAAAGAAGGTATTAGGTGAACAATAGGTAAGTAAAGAAATAAAACAACAGTAAAAAGACTGAAAAACAGTAGCGAGGCTATATACAGTAGAGAGGCTATAAAAGTAGCGAGGCTACATACAGACACCGGTTAGTCAGGCTGATTGAGGTAGTATGTACATATAGATGTGGTTAAAGTTACTATGATGAACAGAAAGAGCAGTAGCCTAAAAGAGGGGTTGGCGGGTGGTGGGACACAATGCAGATAGTCCGGTTAGCC